>NW_024748870.1:3879935-4049935 GCF_018991925.1 Homarus americanus
GCGGCAGGGTGGTGACACATGAGACTCTTTACATCAGAGGCTTGTCATCAGTGCTTGCTGGGTAAATTGAAATTGCGACAACTTGGTTCTGGTTCTGAGACTAACACTCGCCTCAACAGGTCACCTCTATAAATACTGTACACCAACTTTTTGATAATTCTATATTTATTAACCTATTTACCTAAGATGGTACTATTACTATGCCTAATCTAGCCATCAACCATACTAGAGGATGAGACATTTCAGCCAGGTGTCTTGTTTTTAAGCCTTTTCCTTCAACCTTGTTTCTCGCTCTTACCAAGACTAAAACTGACGCCACACATTTTTCGTGATCTCAAATATTTACGAACATAAAAGTTAAGTTTACTAATATTTGCCTTTCAGGTTTTTCCTCTCACCTTGACCAGACTCACCTGTTGCCAGTGACGTCTTCCAAAGCCAAATTTAATTCACCTCTCGTCCAAAGTTTCGTCTGTTTACATGATTTACCTGTTCCATTTAGTTTACGACTCGAGTGCGCCGCTAAAACAAGGCACAAAAATCACAAACATTACCACGACAACAATTCACATCAATAAACTCTTAACTCGTGCTCTGGTAAACAATAACAAAGAACAAACAAATCATGTGACTAAAACAATTAAGATAAACAACAACAATAAACAGATCTCAAACATATTTCTCTTTCGGTAATCTATATTGTGCTTCTGTGGCTGACGGGCGACACTGCCAGGTGTACGAAGAAGCTGAGGTAGAACAGCAAAAGTCACTGTTGGTATGTAGGGTCGTGTGGTATGTGAGGTCGTGTGGTATGCGAGGTCGTGTAGTATGTGAGGTCGTGTGGTATGTGAGGTCGTGTGGTATGTGAGGTCGTGTGGTATGCGAGGTCGTGTGGTATGTGAGGTCGTGTGGTATGCGAGGTCGTGTGGTATGTGCGGTGGTGTGGTAAGGTAACGTGTGGTGGTAGTGACAGCATCAAGGAGGGGCGACACGCCTCACTAATGAGCTGCCAACCTTCCTCACCATACCTGTTCTCGGCAGGTGGTATGCGAGCGGCCCTGCCAGGTCGTAAATACATGAAGCAAGCAACAGGTGAAGGGAGGATAAGGCAGGGAGGGGAGGATAAGGCAGGGAGGGGAGGATAAGGCAGGGAGGGAAGGATAAGGAAGGGAGGGAAGGGAGAGAAGGATACGGCAGGAAGGGAAGGATACGGCAGGGAGGGAAGGTTAAGGCAGTTGGGAGGGATAAAGGGTGTGGCACTTTAACAACACTGTGATGACCCCGGTAACAGAGTGCCGGAACCTTCCTCATGACCATCTGGTTGACCTGTGCTCTTAATTATATACAAATGATCAGCATCTGCAGACAAGGCCCAGCCACACACGTCAAGACATTCTCTCGTGTGAGTTGTATTTCTTCCCGCATTCATTCTTCTGTATACAATATTAATACATATATACAGTATAGTTGTTAGAGCCCGGAGGAGGAGTCAAGAGCCCTGGAGGAGGCCATAACACAAGAGAGAGAGAATATGAGCCCCGTAAGAGTTCTCAGAGCTCCGGATGATGAGTCAGAACCAAGGAGGGAGAGTCATTGAGGAGTTACGAAAGACGCTGAAGAGAGCCGCCTCATGGGTGATGGAGATGCTGGTAATAACCCTCACTGCCCTCACCCCATACATCACATGAGACACTCCTTGCTGGGGTCGACCTCTCCCGTGTACCTCGGAGATGCGCCGCACCATATAGCGCTGATAATGCCAGAAAGGTTCCAGACAAGGGGTGAGTGGGCGGCCTCGGCTCAGACAACACCGTGGGAGGAGGAGAGATTTCGAGCGACTTTGATTAAGACCCCCGAGCAGCAAGAGGCACTGATAGGCGGGGGGCGCGTCTCATGGGTGAATTATTTCATCACTGTCAATACACTGGGTGTGGGTGTAACATTAACAAGGGTGTTCCGACTCAGAGGCTAACAAACATAAAGACAGAGCAACTCCCTCAGGAAGACGAGAGACAAAACAACAACTTAAGTGTTAATATGAAACACAAGACCTGCCTCAAGTACCCGGCGAGGAAATGTTTCAGAGATGTTCATGTACACGGTTGACAATCGACATATTTATTACTGGACTGTCATTTTTATTATTGTCGTAAAGGAAAGGTCTCAGAAGACATGTAATTAAGGAATTATTGACCTTGAAAGACCTTGTGAAGTGACTGTACACTGACACACCACAATATACTTGAGGTCACCTTAAGATGTGTAACAGTGTGGTCGTTTTGTGTGGAGGAAGCAGTACTCACTTATCTAGCTCGTCATCGTCCATTATGGTGGCTGAGTGACAACCTGGAGAACCAATTTAGATTTCATCCTCCGTCACATGACACTGTGTTAAGTGTCTAGCTGACTCGGCAAGATTTCTGATTCGTATTATCGCCAGAATCTTTATTGACTTAACTTTAAAACATCTCATAATGTGGTCTCCAAACATGGTACCTAACATCCATTACGAAGAGGTCAACACAAATGCGAGAATGGTACTGCTTCATTCGTCATTATTTAAACATAACCCAAGTATAAGCAATACCTTTGAAATAATTTGTACTTGAAGATGTTTACAAAAATCGAAATCTTGAGGTGCTTACTCTTTTATTACAATAAACTTACTCTAAAAAAAAAATCTTATCCTAGATCCACAGACGCAGGTGGCACTAAGTCAACATCCCCCTGCACTGTGTTAAGAGACTCGTGATTACAATCTAGACTTGGCTAAAGTGTTATTCTCGGGATAATGGCTTCAACATGCTTACAGCGACATCATTCATATATGAGTCTACAAATTCAGATGTTCCCAAAAAACTTACAAGAGCGTGGCTCCAGACATCTTTTATTAGGTGATAAGTTCCAAGTCTGGGGGAGCGAGGCGAGCAGCGGCAGCAGGACGGTGTGTGGTGCAGCTCCCGACCAGTTCCCGGGTCACCCCAGGACGTCGGTCCACTTCTCCTAGCCTCCCTTCTTCCCTCCCTCTCTCAACCCTCCCACTCTCCCTCCCTCTCTCTACCCTTCCAGCCTCCCTCTCTCCCTCTATCTTTCCAGCCTCCCTTCCTCCCTCCCTTTACCCAACCAGATCCCATTGTCTTCCGAACCATTATTGCCTCATTGTCATCCTCTTAACTGGACTAACATATGAACCCCATTGTACTGTCCTCCTCACCTCACCTTGGAGGAACAAGTACGTGTTGGAAGTCACTCTTCCCCAAAACGTCATATACAGAAACCTTTCAATGAGTTTTAGAATATTAGATCTAATATATTCTGCATCACCTGAAGAGCCTCCAACCAAGTTTATTTCACATAGGAATTAATCTCCCTATAATATTATTTGGGGGAGATGAGGTTAAGTTGGGGGAGATTAAGGATAAGTTATAATAAGATGGATTAGGTTAGGTGAGGGCAGCACAACTTAGGGTAAAATAAGCTAGGTTGGAGATTCTTCAGGTGATCCGATACTCTAAAAGAAATAATATTACCTCATTGCATTATACGAGGATAAGGCTTCAACCACTTACAGTAAATGTGTGAGAGGTGTGTGAGTGGGCTGGTGAATAGTGAGAGGTGTGTGAGTGGGTTGGTGAACAGTGAGAGGTGTGTGAGTGGGCTGGTGAACAGTGAGAGGTGTGTGAGTGGGCTGGTGAACAGTGAGAGGTGTGTGAGTGGGCTGGTGAATAGTGAGAGGTGTGTGAGTGGGTTGGTGAACAGTGAGAGGTGTGTGAGTGGGTTGGTGAACAGTGAGAGGTGTGTGAGTGGGCTGGTGAACAGTGAGAGGTGTATGGTGGTTGGTGAACAGTGAGAGGTGTGTGAATGGGTTGGTGAACAGTGAGAGGGTGTATGGAGTGGGCTAGTGAACAGTGAGAGGTGAGTGAGGGGCTGGTGAGGAGAGGTGTGTGAGTGGGCAGTGAGAGGAGGTGTGTGGAGTAACAGTGAGGTGTAGGTGGGTTGGTGAACAGTGAGAGGTGTGTAGATGGGCTGTGTGAGAGGTATGTGGTGGGCTGGTGAACAGTGAGGAGGTGTGGAATGGGCTGGTGAACAGTGAGGTGTGTGAATGGGCTGGTGAACAGTGAGAGGTGTGTGAATGGAGTGGTGCTATCACACACACACACACACACACACACACACACACACACACACACACACACACACACACACACACACACACACACACACCTCTCCTCTTGCCGCCATCTGTAAGCCCCACAACAAAAAACAAGTTTATGTAAACAAAAGATTATGTTAGCTTGTCTACAGAACATCTATTTATTTTCTTGTGTGTATTTTGGTTCTATTTTCTACTGCAGTTGCTCTCTCTCTCTCTCTCTCTCTCTCTCTCCCTCTTTCTCTCTCCCACTGTCTTCCCTCTCTTCCTGTCCCTCTTTCTTTCTCTTGCTCCTCTCCCCGTCTTCATATGTCACTCTCCCCCTCCGTCTCCCTTCCCCCCATCTCTCCCTCTCTCCTTTTCTCTTTCCCTCTTCTCTCTTTTTCTCTCTCCCGTCTCTTCCTCTGTCTTATCCTTCTCTTCCTCTCTCCCCTCCCTCTCTTCCTCCCCCTCTCTTTCTGTCTCTCCCTCTCACCCTCTCTCTCACAGAATTAAGTTAAGTGAGTGAGTGAGGGTGAAGAGTCAAGGGTAGAGAAAGTGTGTGTACCCTTACTCAGTAAACATCAACAGACGACACTTACCACTTAAAATAGGAGAAGTGAACACCAATCATAACCTTTTTCATCACAAGAGCCAATCATAACCTTAGATCTCCCACAAGAGCCAATCAAAACACACAAAGTTCGTTTATTAATTCTTCAGATAAGTTTTAACTGCCCTTTCGTATCAGAACCAAACTTAAAAGATCGAATTCCTGTTTAAGTAATGACACGAAAATGTCAAGAAAAATATCTATAAACCATTGTTATTTTGATGGCAAATACTCGAAGTAAATTCATATCAATAAACTGAATCAGTCGTTCACCCCAGACATTCTTCACCTCATACTTTCATCACCAAACAGTTGTAAACAGTACATGACATTACTAGTGTCGTAAGCCTTGTTTACAGCCGCTGCCTCAATGACTATAAATTGTCCCCCACACTGCTCATGATAGCCTAAGCCTTAATGGGATAAATTCACTTTATATTAGCAGGTGATCGTCGAGTCTGGCCGGGTGTTGTGAGGGGCCTATAAAGATATGGGTGGGTGGGTGGGAGGTAACAGGACCTAGAGAGGGTTGATATTGCCTGGAGGAGTGAGGGGCCTGCCGCGCTATAAGTCTCAACTACAGCTGCCAGTTTTTGCCACCTGTCAGTGAGGTCATTCCTACATACACACTATGAGAGGATTAATAGAACACTCCGTTTATAAGATCACAGACGGAGGTTCATCTCGATAAAATGGCTCTTTTTTTTGGGGTCGTCATTAAGTTTCGCCCCTCGGTCACGCCTCGCTAAATTTATTGGTTGTAAAGTGATGAATATTCGGTATATATTGTTATCAGGTTCAGTAATAAATTAAATAAATAAACAACAGATAGGTTAGGTTATGTAAAAGAATCCACCTGGTGATTACGTCACTTCTATGATTTTTAACCAGTCGCCTGTTAATGGATTCCTAACTAAATATTCATGGCCTTGCATCACGTGTCACTTATCTCAAAGTTAAACTCACCTACAGTCATCCTCTCCCTCTCTGCTGTTCAACTGCTCTTGGATCATTAAACTGATTCCTGATTTACCTGTTTTATTTTTTTTTTTCGGTGTTGTCAAAAGAATAAAAATGTGGGAGCGGCAGGAGTTTGTCTGGGGCGGGGAGGTGTGTGTGTGTGAGGGAGCGGGGACACACACACACTAAAACCTGTACTGAATATCATTAACTTCACACACACACACACGCACGCCGCCTCCTTCACACGTCATACACAAGTTGGCTATTGACTACAAGAAACTGACGAAGAAGTAATGTAACACCTGCCTGGGATGATAAAAAATCTTAATGATATAATAATCTCAGGTCAAAAAGAATTAGATAGTAAACAAATCATATTATATCAGATAAATGAAAAATAAATAAATGGCCATAGTCAGGTGACCGACGCCTCGACCTCCGTCCCCACCAGGCAGCGCTTAACCAATCACTTATTTTGTGGGATTAAATTAATAGACAGCTTTACACACACACACACACACTAGTAAGTAAATAGATTAAACCATAATCTTTCGTTACAACAGGATACCATAACATGTGTGTCCGCCTCTCACCCATTGCCTGTCTCCTCCACAAACGCTTCACCACATACCGTCGTCTTAACATGACCTGAACTTACACCATGTTTAATAATATAAAAAACTACCCCGTGGTGTGAGCACGGAGGAAAAACACTAACAAGATGGCTGGCAGAGGGACTTTTTTATTTATTTATTTACTTTAGTATGTTGGTTTTATTACCATCCAAACTTAGGTCGTGTAATGAAAGATGTTCAGTGATGACCACATGATGTGATAACATTACTGCACACACACACACACACACACACACACACAGTATGGAGTGGATCTCACGCACCACAACGAGGATTAAAAATAATATTTATGGTCCATACTCTACTAACAATTCATCCCAACACTCCCCGTACACCGTAAAAGTCATGTGTGTGTTGGGAGGCGGGTGATGAAAGACGAGACAAACAGTCGAGGGTTTACATGAAAACACATGTGGTGGAGGTCAAGTGAGCAGAGATGTACCACTCCACTCCTCCATAGTCTGCCGGGGTCGACACACAGGCACCAGTTAGTTCAGGTAGTGAAATGAATCTCTCTCGTGGACAGGGACTCTGACCACCTGCCAGGGATAGTAATAATATTCTTCTACTTCTTGGAATGTTTCTACAGGGTGTTGAGGCTGTGATATACGGAGAGAGACGCTGTCGAGTGTAGCAAGCAAGAAACCTTAGCTGCTTGCAAGAACGAGGGAGGCGGAGGCGGTCTTAATGCACGGAAGAGTAATGGGACGGTCTGCAGGTTTCAACTATCTATCTGGACACAACAATTACTAAAGACGAGGGAGTGAATTGTGTGTGACAAGGAGCCGAGAGAGAGAGATGGAGGTTTGGGCTGTAAGAAATGCTCTCAATGGTTCCAGTAAAGAGAGGAAGGGCAAGAGAGGAGGTTGCTGGTGTATGTAGGTTGATGGAGGAAGATGTTGGAGGTATACGGAGGCTCATGGAGGGAAGGGATGATGTTGAAGTTGAGACTAGGAGGATGACACAGGTGACCAATGGAGGGTTGGCTGGTCAGTGGATTAACGGAGATAAAAAAGTTACAGGAAAAATAAAGAAAATGTCAATGTTGTTGAGGAATTGATGAAGTTTTCTGGAACCTAATCTAACTTAACCACTAGGATAAGGAATCCAATCCTAAGTGGTCCCCATCCTAGTGGGCTCCAGTCAGTATGATAAGGGTTAGGTTACGTCAGGTCTTAGGGACCATCTGACCTGTAACACCAAAATACGAAGCGATAGATGCAGGTCTAGATAAGTGGATAAATGGATCAATAAACACGGCGGTAGATAGAAGAAAGGTGTGTCAAATCGATTAGATTGATCGCATAATAACCCCGGAATTATATGGCAACAGGTTCCGTAGAGGCAGTATGGACGGGGCACACAGTAGACCGAGTCTCGTAAACAGCATAGCAGTAATAACAGGTCGCGGCACCATCAATCAACCAGTCAGTCCTCCATGTGCTCTGATCTCGAGTCATCCATTGTATCACTGTCTTAAAAAACATTTGAATTCGACGTAAAGGAGTAATGAAGCCGCCATCAGCCACCAGAGGGAGGCCCCGTACCAACACCTCGGCTAGGAGAGTGAGTTACAAGGTCTGGGTCCATAATGTTCTCTGGCGCCAACTAAATGTCTTGGAATTCATGAAGCACTACCTTAGCGGAGGACACAAGAGCGTGTATAGTGTACCTTGAGGCAACACCCACGCCCCCCAGCTCCCCAACTCTCCTCTCAGTGATCCGGTCAGTGTAAAGACCACCTTAGTTGTCGTGGACACTCCTTCGTTTATCCGTCGTGTCTCTATATGTGTCCCGTTAACCTCACTATTTTCCTCCTCCAAGAACAATAACACATATTACTTAAGACTTTGTTTCTCCACAGATCCTTTTAATGAAACGAATATTTAGTCTCGTGGTGTCCTTGTTGACGTCTCTACCGCCGCTCTTCCTGACACAACCAACATCTCTTTGTTTGTAATACCGAGTGTTATGGTGACGCCAGGCTTACATAACATCTTCAAGTACTCATGACGGTAACACAACAGGGTAATTGAGTTATTTACAACATGTGGTGAGACGGAGTTATATAACATCTCTCAGGGTTAAGCAGGGGGTAGGTTAGCAACTGTCAACACGTCAGCAGTAATACCTTGCCGCTTCCGTCTCTTCATCAAGCGTGTGGTTGGTGGTGGTGAGCCGTGCAGCACGAGGCTCTCATGTCTGGGAATGTTGCCGCTCTACAGACACCCCCCCCTACCCCCATCCACCCCCTCAGCCACCACGCATCCCCCCTTCTCCCCCTCAGCCACCACATAGTCACGGCGAAGAGGGGAGAGGGTCACAGGAGGAGGATAAGGAAGATTAACACCTTTTATTTTGTATCCTCTTCGTTCTTCTTCCACCACCTGACCCACCAACCACCTGCAGCCCGCCACCACCAGCAGGTGATCACACGACTACTAAAATATACCCGCCACAGGTAACAACAACAGACAGTCTATGAGCACACACTGGAGGCATGACGGACACACTAGTAACCGAAGGTAAAGTCCCGTATGAGAGGTCTTCTCACAGCCCACAACACACCCACACATTGTCTGCATGACCTACACACAGCTTGTCCTTCACCGGTCATGCATAAAGGATTTCCTATTGTATGCACACACACACAAACACACACAAACACTTCAACACGTACACATAATACCCTTGTAATTTAACGTTCACGCTCACACACACACACACACACAACAATACAAACTATTCGAGAGTTTGTCATCCGGTGTGTCTCTGAGTGATGAGAAACATACACAATCTCTTCACACGACACACACACACACACACGTAACAACAACAACAAGCAGCACCTGGAGGATCACCTGTGCTTCATACGTGCATCATTAAACCTACATCTGTGTCTATCAGGCCATTATATTACCCTGAGACTGGGTAACTCACTCTACTCCTCCGGCCACCAGTGTACCGTACATTACTGCTTTACGACCTATGTGTATAAAGAAGGCGTATATGGGCCAAAACTATGATCAGTTCACGCCAAGTTTGAATCCCTGAACGTAACAACATACAACTTCTCAGGTGTGTTGGGGAGGCATGTGTGTAGTGAACCTGATTTATTTATTTTATTGATATACTGAAGGATCAGTTCAGGGGTTCAAAGTGGCAAAGACACTGTATATTAAGCCCACAGATACACCAAAACGTTCCCCTCACACATTTAAACACTAAAAATAAATAAACAGTTTCAAAACAGTATAGTGTCACTTGTAAACCCCAGAAATGACTCCTGAACTCACTTGTAAACCCCAGAAATGACTCCTGAACTCACTTGTAAACCCCAGAAATGACTCCTGAACTCACTTGTAAACCCCAGAAATGACTCCTGAACTCCGCCATCATCGCCACATTTATATTATCAAGATTTTAATAAGGGAAGTATTATTAATATTATACAAGAGTACACATTAACACAAGCATTATAAAAGGATCATCATACTGTATTTAACTAAAGTCAGCAAACAAATAAAACACAATATCCTAGAGTTAATTATGCGGTCAGGTTCAGTTTACCTTCACCTGATGCTGTGACGTACGCCTGCAGTAGGTGTCAATCCCACATACATAACAAATTCTATAAGTAATACTCTCTCTCTCTCTCTCTCTCTCTCTCTCTCTCGCTCTCTCTCTCTCCTTGTACTCGTCATTAAATCCTGGTGTATGGGTGCGGGCGTGAGGCGTGCATAGACGTCATGGGCGTTTCCTTACACACATCATTGTCTATTTCTGAAACATAAACAGCTCACACACACACACACACAGTGGTTAAGGGTCACCCGCTGGGATGTTGTCTGTTTCTACCACAAAATGTTTTCACTTTTTATTTAAGATTCTCAACGTACCCGACGTCCTTCTGGTGCCCGTGTCTTATTTATCTCTCCCTCTACACGTACACGAGAGAGAGAGAGAGAGAGAGAGAGAGAGAGAGAGAGAGAGAGAGAGAGACTTCCCACAATTTAACATTGGAAAACCGACCATAAACCATGTAGGACAAATTACAAGGCGGCTCACCTCACTATTAATGGTGAGGGAGACGTCCTGTACACCTGTGAGTCTGAAAAACCAGTGGCGGCGTCTGTGAGGCAGCCACACTGTCATTACCTTATTCCTGAACGAGATTACCGTCACGGGTGTTGTCAGGAAGCTTCAGGTGACCCACGCAAGCTGAGAGGAGGGAGGGAGGGAGGGAGGGAGGGGGGAAGGAGGGGGAGAGGGGGCGGAGGGAGGGAGGGAAATCCTATTACTCACCTTCTCTGGGATCAAACAATGGCAATCTGATCAGCACTCGGGTGGCAGCAGGAGCCCAACACGCTGCTGGTGGAAGCTGGGCTCGAGTTACCTTAGTGGCCTCTGGACACTGACTCAACCATCTCAAGTTTTAAGCTGGCCAACTGCAACACTGTACACGGCCAGGCACAACACATCCTAAACTACTGTCACGCATAATAACATCCACTTGTCACCGACCATTATAAATTAAGAGTTTCAAAGAACGTTTTCCAGGACAATTTGATTCCTTATGAAAATACAAAATACGACCATAATAACTTTATCACTCTTAAGACGAGACATGTGTTAGTATTGGAAATAAGTATGCATTTTTTTTGTGTGAGTATGCATTAACTGTTTCCTCATGCCAGACTCTCGGTGCCAGCAGTGATCGACGCCTTCAACTTGGCTGGATACAAAAGGTCGATTTTTCCGCCCCAACATGCTGGTCAAGTTGGACGGCACCGTGAGATCAAAATTTCAGTGACGTAACAAAACAGTGTTGCGTAGCTTCATGGTGAGGAACTTGCACAAATAATCTTGCCTGGCCTGACTCATCTTCAAAACACCATAAATCAGGCCAACAATTATTTATTTAAAACTAGGCTGTAATAACAGGGTCGCGCCAGTCCAACAACACGCAGGAAACATGATCCTGGCAGAGACGCCCACGCCCGTCCTCCCCGAACATATCTTATTATACATCTTTTGCTTTCTGTGCGACCAACACAACAACCTACTCCACCATGGTTGCCTAACACTACAATTAATAAATCCTTCTGCAGAGTAGCGCCTCTATCGGCTCCATAAGAGTACAACTGTAACAGTGTTGGGCTCTAGAGGTCCAGTATCCCCGGGGCTCTAAGTAATAACTGGGATATATTACATAACATTAACCCTGAGGCTCTAAGAAAGTGTTATTGTTGGTCACTGAGTGTAACAACTGCGGGGCTCTACGAGTGATAACGGCGACAATGACTTACAGTAACAACAGTAGGTCTTGGCCGCTCTTGTTATTATTCACCCTCCTCTCACCCCTCATGTATACAGTCCTCCCCACACCGCTAGCCTCCCTTAATGGTCCTCCGCCGTCGTCTTATATCTCTATACATCATACACCGCCCCTCCACGCCGCCCCTCCCCCTTCATCTTACGTTGCTTCTGCTTCCCTATGTGGGTCTGAAATCCTGTGAGAGCCTGATGAATGTATCTGAACAATTCTGAGGATTTCGTGCGACGTCCTGGTTGACCTGCACAACCCGAGTGGGTGAGTGTCTTCCTCCAGTCGCGTCGTCTTGTCGTCAATGCTGCAGTTCCTCCTCACCCCGTCGCTGCTGTTTCCCTTCACCCCCTCCCCCCCCGTCGTCGTCTCTACAGGTCCATCTTCACCCTCCGCCGCTGGTCATTACCAAGGGGGGGGGGGGGTATGGATGAGGGTGAGAAGGGTAGACTTAGTGGCCGTCTTGACTAGTTTGTGGCGCTCGGCTGAAAGGTAATTTGCTGATTGCCTAGAGGCGCTCCAGGAAACGGCGTTGCCTTCTCCACCACCCACGAGTTGGCAATTACAGAGTTTTTTAAGACAGGCAATTTTAAAGTTGCACGCCAATTCGATAATCTGTCACGAAGTGATGGAAATGGGTCAGGTGAAGCCCAAGGATGTGTACATATAAAATGCGACGCCTCAAGTGTGTAAAGAATAGTTATCATGAGGGTGGTGGTGGAGGAGGAGGGAAGGTGCCCGAAGCTGCCAATCCACTCTCGCCGATTTATGCACAACTGTACTTCTTATATATTTAAATCTTCTTAAAAGATTTTAATCAAACTCGTGAAAATGTCATTACGTTCAGAATATGATCAGAGTTAAGTTTCTGTAAGGCAGGTTAGGTTAAGTTAGGCTTACTTTAGATTAAATTGAATTAGGCTTAGTTAGGCTAAGATAAACTAAGTTCGGCTCAGTGAGGTAAAGTTAAGCTAAATTAGGTTAAGTTTTGGCTAACTTGGTTAGTAGGTAATGATGCCAGAGTTATATAACCTGAGCCAGACTATCCTCCGAGTCTGCCTCACCTCACAGTACCTGGTCTACCTCACCTCACAGTACCTGGTCTCCCTCACCTCACAGTACATGGTCTACTTCACCTCACAGTACCTGGTCTCCCTCACCTCACAGTACATGGTCTACTTCACCTCACAGTACCTGGTCTCCCTCACCTCACAGTACATGGTCTACTTCACCTCACAGTACCTGGTCTACCTCACCTCACAGTACCTGGTCTCCCTCACCTCACAGTACCTGGTCTACCTCACCTCACAGTACCTGGTCTCCCTCACCTCACAGTACATGAACCAACATTACCAGCCCGTCCCTCGGTCAGTGATCTTGAAGATGAGTTTTAAGTAAAGATGGGCAGTCTTATCCCTAGTTGTTGTGTGTGTGTGTCATCGACCTCTGCCTGCTGTTGTTCTATCATTAATCATGCAGTTGTCACAGTTGTTGGCGAGTGTTTTGTGTGGAGGCTTGGCTGGGTCGAGAGTTTATTAATATTCAAAGGTCAAAGGTCATGGTCACACAAACAGAGATACGTATCGCAAGGCGGCGGACAGTATAGCCGCTGGTCGCAACACTACCAGTGCCTCGTTCGTTATCTGGTTGACGCTGGTGTGCGTCATCTGACCACCCGAGGGTCTGTCTTCAACCCACACAACTAGTTATACAGTCGCCTCCACCAACAGTTCATTATGAATTAACATGTCCACTTTCCTCACTAACAAAAAGATTATATTTATTTTTATACAGAGTCACAGACTATGAGGAGTGTTGTGACGCTATGGGGTAACACTGTTGTGACACTCACTAAGGGGTAACACTGTTGTGACGCTATGGGGGTAACACTGTTGTGACGCTATGGGGGTAACACTGTTGTGACGCTATGGGGGTAACACTGTTGTGACGCTATGGGGGTAACACTGTTGTGACGCTATGGGGGTAACACTGTTGTGACGATAAGGGGTAACAGTGTTGTGACGCTATGGGGTAACAGTGTTGTGACGCTCACTAAGGGGTAACAGTGTTGTGACGCTCACTAAGGGGTAACAGTGTCTAAAGTTGGAAGGTCTATTTTTGTGTTGAAGGTTCATGAGCACACTGAGAGGGTTATCAGGTTTGAATTGATGGATAATGTACTGCACACAGTTACTAATAAGACCCAACAAAGAACAAGTGTGTCTGGTGAACCCCTGAAGGCACCCCACAGCCACCCACCCCACTGTGGTGTTGGTCACGCTCCACAGTATATTAGTAAAGTGTGTGTATGTGACGCATATATAAAGACAATCCGGTTTAAGAACTGATTATATATAAAAAAAATTAACAAGATTCCCGCTGCCCGAGTCATCAATACTGTTTAAAGCGACAATGTTTACGTCACACATCATCAACGTCAGCCACACCACTGCGCCACAAACACTAGAAAACAGTGATTTCTAGACTGGATTTATAGAATTAATATCCCTTCTATAACTGGTATGAACCACCACAGGATAGTTGTCACTGCCTGCGTCCTCAGCTGTTGTTGTCGTGCTTCACACAACAGGAGCCGGAGCTGGTACAGTATCTGGGTACCGTGCGCTGCCACATGTTGGGTCAGGGGCCAGCCTCAGGGCCAGACTCAGCGACAAGTGATTCAAGAGTTACATTATGAGCGTTCTTAATATACCAATCCATCCAAGAATAAGACGTCGCATTCTTATTACTTTACCAAACAGCATCACACATACAGCTAACATCACTCGTGTCCTGTTATGTAAAACTGTAATGATGATTATTACAGGTACTTCTACATAACACTACAGGAGGAGAATAACTCAGGTGTGACCATATATCTTGTGGTGTCAACAAAGGTCAGTAATATCTAACTATTTACTTCCCCTTAACGATTCCATTTCCACTCTTATATATTTGGTAAACCTTAACTGAGCCTATTGTGTCCGACCTGCAGGGGGGGGGGGGGTCTAGTAGGCCTAGCTAATACGTATGCTGTGAATGGTGATAATACCTCTCATACTTAACAGTTATATTGGCCGTAATAAAACCATAAACGAAAAACGTAAGGTAGATGTGTACAATAACATCTCCGGTTATATAATTCTAGTCTATATTGAACGTTATTGTAGTCCCTCTTACGTGGGTTGTCACGTCACTTCTACCTTGGGTTATGACGTCATTTCTTCCTTGGGTTGTGACGTCACTTCTTCCTTACGTGTGTCGTGACGTCACTTCTTCCTTACGTGTGTCGTGACGTCACTTCTTCCTTATGTGGGTCGTGACGTCACCTTTGTCTTCACGGCCTAGGGGGAAGAGGGGCATACGAGTTGTAATTACTACTTAAATACACAAACACGTCCGCATCACAACACATCCCCATTAACATGTAAACTTATGGTTATTGAATCAGTTGTAAGGTTTGGTTAGTGTGTGTGTGTGTGTGTGTGTGTGTGTGTGTGTGTGTGTGTGTGTGTGTGTGTTATTTATCATAGCGAAAGTCACGGACGATTTTTAATATGGTCACAGACACACACACACACCAAGGGTCGCTGCAGGTTCAGTGTGCGGCTCCGGCTCACAGTAATGGCCGCCCCTGAGTATAAATAACTTTCCTTCCTTTATGTTTTTCCCTCCTGCCGCCACGGTGTCATGAACCTGCCGAACACTCAACCAATCACCGTAGGAGGATATTTTACTGTACCCTTTAGGAGGTGGCGTTATATTTGTGTGTGTGTGTGTGTGTGTGTGTGTGTGTGTGTGTGTGTGTGTGTGTCCATAACTAAGAAAGTCACCAGAAGAGATGCAAAAGACATGAACACTTGTCACTCAACACTGCTCTGAACTCGTGGGGGTCAGTTGAAGGTTCAGTGTTGGCAGGATACTGTGTTTGAAGGCTGTGTGAGTGTAGTTTTATAGTTTAGCCTCAAATATTAAGTGTCATGTCATGCTTGTGAGCCGTCAAGATGGCCTCAAAGTTGTCATTTATACCCACCTCTTGTTACACAGCTAAATTATCTTTCTTGTTCGTGGTGTGATAAGTAAGATACATTATGTTTTTCTAGAGGACATACCGACGCATGTACAGTACTTCCCATTACAGGAGTTAAAACACACACCTCACACAGGCTGTTTTGGGAACATTCCTGTGCTGACAACCTCGCACACTGGACAGGATATCCTGCCTGGCAGTCGTGCGAACTGAAGACAACAACAAACATGTATGCAGACACTGGCAGTAAACATAAACAGGAATAGCTATATTCTCCAGAGGACACACCCACAAAACAGGGTGTGGGGTGCCTGCAGCTACGGCCTGTGTTGCTCGTCACGCTCATGTTTCTTCTTGCTAACTAACAATTATTTCTCAACCAGTTTTAATGATTTTGTTCATATACAATTTCAAATAATATTACTATTACTAGTATTATTATCATTAACTATTAACATCCGCCACTAAAATGAACAAAACACACAATTTGTTATATATATATATATATATATATATATATATATATATATATATATATATATATATATATATATATATATATATATATATATATATATATATATATATATATATATATATATATATATATTTTTTTTTTTTTTTTTTTTTTTTTTTTTACTTGGTTTATGGAATCATTATTGTCTTGTTTGTAGAATATCTCCGTTAACTCCTTCAATAAGCGAACGACACTTCTAATATTTTATCTGACTAACACCGAACGATTTTATTCAGCACAGAGGAGACCCATACACAAGGGGTTAAGACGTTGTGAGTGTTTAGAGGCGCATGATAAGGAAGGTGTGGCTAACAACCACATGGCCAGGAGCCATTGCAACCAGCTGGCGAGGTGTGCAACCAGCTGGCGAGGTGTACAACCACCTGCTCGTGCCACCTCCACCTGTAGTGCAGGTGGTGTCCTCACCACCTGTTACCAGCTGGTAGTGTGGCTGGTGTCACCAGCTGGTGTTGAGCGTCAGCGAGTGTTGACCCCGTCTTCCCCCTGGTCACTGGTCTACAGGTCCATAGTACACCTACTGTGACCTACATTTTCCTCGCCACCTGTACACGGACATATCTATTTTCAGTTGCGTCCACAGCTCTATAAACGCCTTACCGACTATGATAATATTTATCCTAACTCGCATTGGACTCCTTCACGCCGTGGCCTCCTGTCTATACAGTGAGTCACACCGAGGGTCGTCACTAGCGTCACTGGAGCACCAACGTGTTGATACCTTTGTGTTCAGTCCATATAACACAAACCTATGACACTAACTATCAACCAACTTTCTGTCTTCTTATCAAGCAAAAACATTAATTAGTGTCACAGCATCACTCGTTCACCACACCGTACAGCTATAACAGGTCAGCTACACATTGGTTTAGGATTTAACTGAACTTGTGTCTTAAATTTACAAGTTGTAGTCAGACAGAGAGGCAAAATTAATTGTTAACAGCGAAGACTATTGACCGTGAACTGTCTTCAGCTGTCACACACAGGGTCACACACACGGGGTCACCCACCAGTGCAGCAGTACAGTCACAGACAACAACAAGCACCTCGTTCTTAAGACTCGTAGTCAACCCCGTGTGTTCACTACCAGCCAATATTACTTTTGTACTGTCACTATGTTGAAATTCCCTGTAGTTTGACCTTCTCCCCACCATGTTATATATCATATTTGTATCACTTATGTTACTTGTATATTATCAGCATTTTGGCTGTCATGCTCTTTCAATAAACCGTTAATTAAGTAAATAAATAATTATAATAATAATAATATAATAATAATAATAATAATAATAATAATAATAATAATAATAATATTATTATTATTATTATTATTATTATTATTATTATTATTGTTATTATTGTTATTATTGTTATTATTATTATTATTATTGTTGTTATTATTAATACATCACTTCCTGACTCGCACAAAAAGTTTTTTAGACAAACCGCCAACAGCAAAGTAGGAAGCTTTTTAGGCCCGTAGCAAGAATTATTTATGTAGAGTACATACGACACATAGTAAGAAACAAGTTTTTCCCATTAGCAAAGGATGGTGGGGTGGGAGGGAGTAATATCCTGCGCTGTGTGATAATGTAGCGGTGATATCGGAGGAGGACATCTACAAGCTCCCTGACCCGGCCATGAGTGATACCTCCGCCTTGGCTGACATTTCCACGTTATCTTCACATAATATGTCATGTACTGGGTGTTTACTTTACCAGTGCTTCCACAGAAACAGCGACCGTAGAAATATTTATCTCTCGAGGATCATAGCATTTGGTACACTTGTTTAGACTTGACAAAGGGAGATTAACGCAGAAAACAGGTTAAGGTGTTGAAAATGGCCTCTCACCTGACAGACGCAACTGATGTTAAATGAAAACACTTTATAAACTTCCGTCACTGAGGTACTACTGACAGTTACAGCAGACTTATGTAACCGTAGAGATGTAAATGAAGAGAGAGTTGACGGTACGTACTGACAGACACACTCAGCTTGTGTAGTAGCTGGGAACAGTAGACGCTGTTGGGCAGAGAAGTTAGACAGGCAACAGACAGCGTTACAACTTAACCTTCCTAGCTGGCTCAGCAGGACATTATCCAGTTATCTCCGAGCTGGCTCTGCTACACTGGTATTTGTAATGGCGATGCAATGCTAACCACGGCACTAACCCTGCCGCGGTGACACTGATCTTTGTACAGTACAGGCGCTGGCTGTGTTGACTTGAGTGTTGTCCAGTTCGCAACGGCGCCTCCCTCACCCGTCTGGACAACTATGATTATTGTAACTGTTTAAGAACTAGTGAACGTAACAAGTCTCTCTCTCTCTCTCTCTCTCTCTCTCTCTCTCTCTCTCTCTCTCTCTCTCTCGACTTATAAAACCCCCACAGCTTAAATCAACTAGTGATGATATCAACTGGGTGGGGGGAGGGGCTGATAGGACACAGGATTTCGGAGGATGAGATGAGTCAGCTGTGGGTCACTGGCAGGGAGGAAGTGGATGAGGAGGAGAGTGAGGGGAGAGAATAAGAGGGCAAGGAAGGGGAAAATGGAGGAAGGGCAACGGAAGGAAGAGGCGAGATAATAAGGGTGGAAAGTGTGAGGGGAGGGAGGAGAGGGAGGGTGAGGGGGCTGACCATACTCGTTTGTCCATCCTCGCCGCCCACTGCCCTCCTTAATTAGGCAATACTGTACATGTGCACGTATCACACACACACACACACACACACACACACACACACACACACAATATACCTTAGGTCAGCAGCCAGGTCCGTGGTCCTCACTCTCCCTCACCTGCTCTGGAAATCGATATAATCTAAGTCCGTAGCCGAGGCTGTCCAAGAGGAAGACCTCCCACCACACACTCACCATTCATCATCACACACTATCATCACACACTCACCACACATCATCACACACTCACAATTCATCATCACCACCACCACACAGTCACCACTCATCATTACCACACTCATCACTTATCATCACACACTCACCACTCATCATCATAACCACGAAATACTCATCCCTCATCATCAACACCACCACACACTCACCACGACAACCATCACCACCACACACTCAACACTGATCATCACCAGCACCACCACCACCACACACTCACCACTGAACATCATCAACACCACCAACACACACTTGCCACTACCACACACTCACCATCACCACCACACACTCACCACACATCATCACAAATAAGATTCATGACTGAGAACTAAAGCTACGTTATACCCGTAAACGGTTTTAGCTTTAGTAGTGAATTTTAGCTGAGACTAACGTGGCTTACATCTAAAGTCTCCTTAAGATACAAACAACGTCTTGCCACTTCCTCTGGAGACTAATTGACACCCACCTCACCGCCTTTAGGTCGTCCTACAACCCTGCACCTGTTGGTACTGCGTGATGTAGTATGCATAACGTGTACCGTGACGCTATGAGGTAATACTTGTAGTGCAGGTATAAAACTGGCCAGCCGCCTTATCTACAAAATACAACTGGTTCACAATTATCCAGCGACATCCTGCTTGAGGTAATGTATGTGCCGACAGGTCCCCATGAGTGATGTCGGGGAAAGACTCATAATTCTTCACACATGGTGGCGTTGGTCCTCCCATCATACCTACTGTAGGAATTGCTGCCTGTGACACTGTAAGTCGTCTTGCCAAAGAAGCAACTCCAACGAACAGCACATACAGGCCAGCCTCGCCCTCTTCCTCCATGAACCATCTCAAATCTCTGACACACACACCGAACACGAAACCTTCAACGAACACTGAACGAATCTCAAACATCAGAGAACTCGCACACTGGACATGACAAATCCTGACTCGGCCTCAACAGGCTGTGTACACAAGACAGCGCCTCGGACACTGGCAGTACAGGGACAACACTACAGTAAACTTTGTGGTCGACCCAACTCTCATACTCTTCCTCACTACGTGGCGGAGGGAGAGAGAGAGTTACTGGCGCAGCATAACTAAACAAGGGCAGGTTGGCAGGCGCGTGCCAGAGCCGTGTACACAACATGGAGTCACCAAGGTAAACACCTGATGCACACACTAACACAGTATAATAAATGACTCCTCTAGAATACCTGCAGGTGAGAAGATAACGTATTATGTTATTAAAGTCGGTGTAAATGTCACTTACAGGCGTCGTGGGTGAGGCAAGTGTGGCCCTGTTTAACACTAATTATACCTCAAGCAAATTAAACAAATGTTTCTTTAATTAGACAAACAACAACGAGAGGTAACAAACACATCTTCCAGCTCACCCGTGGCAAGTTGTGTGGCCCGCGGGTGATGTGTGCAGCTTAGCTCAGCTCAGCCTTCAGGAGTCTGGTCAAGATAAGTCTCACACAGGACCACCTACACGACGAATTATTATTTAAGAACACTGCAGGAGAGATCAGACAAGTGCCACGATCAGATCTACTCACTAAGGTATTCGTTCTCTTGTTGAAGATTGAAGCCATGTTCATCATTACGTTCTATGCCGTTGAAGGTAAATAGAGGATAAAACAGTGTGTGTGACGAAGTACCACCATAGTGTTTGTTGATTATCACCCACAGCCATATATCCTGGGTATGAGGGGTTCCATCTTCTCAGTTCGTGTGTTTATCATCTCTGGAAGTCACGGAGAGTAACAACAAGTTCAAGCTGAGAACAGAGGCAAGAGAGGATCGTCTACTAACCCCTTGTGTACGGGGTCCCCATCTGTGCTGAATAAAATCGTCTGGTGTTGGCCAAATAAAAAAATAAAAGTGGCGTCCCCGTAGTGAAGAGGTTAACGATCTTGTGACTTTCACCTGTAGTCGAGGTTAAGTGAAACCTCTAGGTACTGTATTCTTTCTACATTGTCCTACACCACTGTAGATGTCGTTCATATAGCTGATGTTGGTAAGTTACTCGTGTTCTCAGTTACGGTGAAGTGAGGATATAACCACTGGGAATCTCTGCCCAGATTTAGCTACACTGGACGGGGCTGTAGCGAGGCAGGAGAGGAATAACACACACACACACACACACACACACACACACACACACACACACACACACACACACACACACACACACACACACACACACACACACACACACACATACACACACACACTAGAAGATAAGGTATGCAAGCCGTGTCACGAGGCAGTACTTGTGGGGAGGTTCACCAGGATAGACTCTGCCATATTTCCTCGTTAAATAACTTGTATTCAGCCGACCGTGGCCCGTCACACGCCCTCAAGCACCGAGTTATTAATTGTGGAAAAATTCTTTGTGTTTCAATAATATAAATACTAAATCTTACCCAAATATCTAAAATGTTTGTTATTCCAGAGACATAACTAAAGATTGTCTAACTTAATATACAGTGTGTCCGTCCATAAATGATTACCCTAAAAATAGTAAGCTCTCATGTTTTAATCAGGGTAATCACTTATGGACACCCTGTATATATAAATCATTGATTGTAATTCTTTTGCCTCTTCTTTTTTCCTTCTTTTGTCTTCCTCCTCCTCCTCCTCCTTCTCCTCTACGTCTCAGTGTTGGTGTGGAATGTGGAGACGAGATTTAGAAGTACTCAAGTGGATGATGATGGGTGGTAGGAGGAGGTGGATGATGATGGGTGGCAGGAGGAGGAGGGTGGAGGATGATGATGGGTGGCAGGAGGAGGTGGGTGGATGATGGTGGGTGGATGATGATGGGTGGCAGGAGGAGGTGAGTGGATGATGATGGGTGGCGAAGCGGGGAGGTGTGAGTAGGAGGGAGGGAGGGAGGGCGAGGGAAGTTGGATTAGTGTCAAGCTAGAGGAGAAGGAGGCGGAGAAGGAAGAATAAAAGGAGGAAGGAGGAGGAGGAGGAGGTGGAGAAGGAAGAATAAAAGGGGGAAGGGAAGGAGGAGGAGGAGGAGGAGGAGAAAGCAGTAATACCATAAAAGAGAGGGTGACCGCTACTCCTAATACAAGCGGGTGTTTACAGACAGGTTGACGGCTTTTCCTATTATTATTATTATTATTATTATTATTATTATTAGTAGTAGTAGTAGTAGTAGTAGTAGTAGTAGTAGTACTAGTGTTCACAACCTCTGGTGGGATGGGACCAAGTGCAAGATGTTTCTACGCCAGACTCGCGGAGGTGATCTCCGAACAGAAGCAGCAGCCCAGAAGTTTCGTTACAGCCTGGATGAGATGTCGACTGTCTTTCTCTCTCCTTCGGTCGGCTTTGCTCTGCCTCAGGGGAACGAGAGCTTCTGCCCCAATTCCGACAACTGCTGCAGATATCGACTATGAGGCTACTGTCACTGAATGCCGCATAGATCTGCGGCTCAACTAATTCAACACAGATAGGATAGCTACATATGTATTAGGATATTTAATATTAAGGTAATTAAATGGTAGCGAAGGTGTGGCTATTGGGGGAGGCTGGAGGCCATTTTAATAAAAAAAATAAATAAAAAAAAATAAATAGTAGTAGTAGTAGTAATTACGGGTGACGGAAAGCAAAACACCGATGACGTGGCAAGAAAATTTGGAAACAAAATGCGTGTGGGAAAAGTGTCTCTGGCGGTAAGATCTCTCACAGAGGAATCCTCCGGTGGGGTGATGCCAATAAACAGAGAGACATTAAAACTACTGAAAGAGAAACATCCCCCTGCAAGCGAAGACGAAGGCATCAGGTTCGAGGGTGACTATATCCCACCAAACGCTGTCCTGTTCGAGAAAATAACAGGAGAGATGGTGTGGAAAAAGGCACTGAAGACTCGAGGAGGAGCCGGCCCTTCAAGTCTGGATGCAAACGGTTGGAGATTCATCCTCAGCACAAACAAGTTTGGCCCTGTAGCAAGCAATCTCTGCACTGTCAATGCCGCCCTTGCAAGAAAGCTTGCATCCTCTTGCTGCCATCACCTCCAGGCCCTGACGGCCTGCCGCCTTATTCCTCTGGAAAAGAAACCAGGATGTAGACCTATAGGGGTGGGGGAAGTGCTGAGGCGGATCATCGGAAAATGCATAATGGAGGTGGTAAAGGATGATGTCAGGGCAGCAGCAGGGAACCTACAAGTGTGTGCTGGCCACCAGGCTGGTGGGGAGGCCGCCATTCACGCCATGAGATTGATATTTGAGCAGCGTGATTGTGAGGCCGTTCTCCTGGTGGATGCTTCAAACGCATTCAACATACTTAACCGCAAGGCTGCACTGCACAACATCAAGATCAAGTGTCCAAGCTTTGCAATGTATGTTGAAAATTCGTATAGGAATCCATCAGACCTCTATATAGTAAACAACAAGGCTCTAAGAGGTGATACCATCTTACAGTCAACCGAGGGAACAACACAGGGGGACCCTGTTGCAATGGCAATGTATGCAATTGGCCTATCAGTGCTCCAACAAGAAATAAAATTTGAAACAACTGGGGTCAAACAAGTGGCATATGCTGATGACTTTACAGGAGCAGGAAAAGTGGAGGGCATCAAAAAGTGGTGGAACTTGGTAACATCGCGAGGTCCACAAATAGGGTACCACCCAAACGCCAGCAAGTCCTTCCTCATCGTGAAGCCAGAACATTATGAACGGGCAATGGAGGTTTTTGGTGGAAGTGAGGTCAAAATAACTAAGGACGGCCAAAGACATCTAGGCGCAGTAATTGGTACTGCGGACTTCAAGACCGAGTACGTAGCAGGAAAGGTGAATGAGTGGGTTAGTGAAATCCAAGCTCTGTCTGAGATTGCTAACACAGAGCCACATGCGGCCTTTGCTGCATTCACCCATGGAGTCAAGCATCGTTGAAACTACCTGATGCGTACTATCCCTGATATCGGACCCCTCCTCCACCCTCTGGAAGAAGTTATCAGTGTCAATTTCATTCCTAAATTAGTGAAACACCCTGACTTAACCCCAGCAGAAAGAGCACTCCTTGCACTTCCATCAAGACTGGGAGGGATGGGACTAACAAATCCAGAGGAGATTGCTGCCACTGAACATCAAAATTCACTTAAGCTCACGGCAGCCCTCACGGACCACATAATAGCCCAGAATGCAACAGGGGAAGTGGTTACCACTGAAGTAAATAAGATTCGTAGGTCCATTACAACAGATCGACAGCACTGCCAAAATGATAAGTTGCAGCAACTGTTGCTGCAGGTACCAGAAAATTTGAAAAAAAAGTAGCTATAGCGCAGGAGGTGGGCACCTCGAACTGGTTAACTACGTTACCGATAAGGGCAAATGGTTTCAGTCTTAATAAACAAGAATTTACAGATGCCATTGCTCTAAGGTATGGTCGGCCAGTAGAAGGTTTGCCCTCCCAATGCGTGTGTGGCTCTTCCTGTGTGCCATGGTGTGCAAGAAAGGGGGCTTCATATGCATGAGGCATGACGAGATAAGGGACCTCACAGCAAATATGTTGAAGGAAATCTGCCGGGACGTCATGGTAGAACCGACCCTCCTTCCATTGGATGGTGAGATCTTCCAACACAGGACTTCAAATACATCTAACGAAGCCCGTGTGGACGTCAGTGCTTGAGGATTCTGGACGCAGGGACAGCGAGCTTTCTTTGACATCAGGATTTTTGATCCCCTGGCCGCATGTCACCGTAACCTAGCTCTCGATGCTGCACATAGGAGGAACGAGAACGACAAGAGAAGGGTATATGGGGAGAGAATTCAACACGTTGATCAAGGCAGCTTCACTCCTCTAGTGTTCACAACCTCTGGTGGGATGGGACCAAGTGCAAGATGTTTCTACGCCAGACTCGGGGAGGTGATCTCCGAACAGAAGCAGCAGCCCAGAAGTTAAGTTACAGCCTGGATGAGATGTCGACTGTTTTTCTCTCTCCTTTGGTCGGCTTTGCTCTGCCTCAGGGGAACGAGAGCTTCTGCCCCAACTCCGACAACTGCTGCAGATATTGACTATGAGGCTACTGTCACTGAATGCCGCATAGATCTGCGGCTCAACTAATTTAACACAGATAGGATAGCTACTTATGTATTAGGATATTTAATATTAAGGTAATTAAATGGTGGCGAAGGTGTGGCTATTGGGGGAGGCTGGAGGCTAATAATTAAAAAAAAAAAAGGTATTAGTAGTAGTAGTAGTAGTAGTACTTTGAAAACTCCCAGCCACTACGGTACACTTCTTGTTCTCTTCAGTTAACTCGTTGTCTGCCCGTTCCGTAGAGTAAACTGGCTTCCTTTCCCATTTCAAAATATCACTTATAAACATCGCACACAAACATGGCGTCAGTCAATCTCAAAGACTGTACTATTTTGTTTTTTCTTTTTTCTTCGTCTCTCGTGTGTGTGTGTGTGTGTGTGTGTGTGTGTGAGGCCGATGGGTTTTACGAGGAACTGGTGGGTGTATGGACCAGCCTCCGACGCCAGCAAAACCGGTTACTACTCTGTATGTATCCCCTCCCTCCCCACCAACTCCTGCTTAAGATAGTCAGAAAGTATATCAATCGTATGCAATGAGTAGAAAAATATCAGATTAAATACCGATCGAAGCAAGAGAGAGAGAGAGAGAGAGAGAGAGAGAGAGAGAGAGAGAATGTGTGTGTGTGTGTAATAATAATAATAATAATAATTAACGGTTTATTGAAAAAATTCTGCAGCCCGAAGGCTGAAAATATACATTGGACATAAATGACTTATTACATACATTGGTGGTTTCACAAAAGCCTTCATTAGAGAGAGGTAAAGGAACATACAGTGAACATACAAATTAATGTAGGTGTTGAACAGCAAACTCGTAGTGTAGTAACTCCCTCCCAGATGGTGTTAGGAGGAACTCACGTGGTGTAGTAGTTCCCTCAGATGGTGTTATGAGGGACCTGGCGTGGTGTAGTAATTCCCTCGCAGATGGTGTTATGAGGGGCCTCACGTGGTGTAGTAATTCCCTCACAGATGGTGTTATGAGGGACCTCACGTGGTGTAGTAATTACCTCACAGATGGTGTTATGAGGGGCCTCACGTGGTGTAGTAACTCCCTCACAGATGGTGTTATGAGGGGCCTCACGTGGTGTAGTAATTCCCTCACAGATGGTGTTATGAAGGGCATCACGTGGTGTAGTAGATGTGTGTGTGTGTGTAGTGACATCCCTTCCCTAAAACACTCTACCACCTTACCACCACCACACCCTCTCATACACACACACGCCATCACGTCTTGGTAAACAAAAGACAATGTCCCCTTCAGAGTAGCCAGACACACACACACACACACACACACACACACACACACACACACACACACACACACAACACTGTTATGTCATTTTTATATATCTTACAAACATCCAGAACGTCACAGGCTTATGGCTCAGGTATCGTAAAATGTGAGATACAAGGGACGATAAATCACACACATAGTGTAGTTTGACAGAGGATGGCCTCCTCTCCTGCTGTGCTCCCCCAACACCTCGCTCACCACCATCCACCACATCACCACTATGCTCACCACCACCTACCACACCACACTATACCATGATCACCACCACCTACCACACCACACTATACCATGATCACCACCACCTACCATACCACACTACACTCACCGCCCCACACCACACTATACTACACTCACCACCATCCACCACACCCCAATTATAATATAACAATAATGAATATGACACTTTATTATCAGTTGTGTATGAACCTCTGTCCTGTGTGGCAGTGAACAGTGATAGTACCCTCAGTGTCAAGACCCGACCGAACTACTCAGATTACGCAAAGTTGTACTCTCTCTCTTGCCAAAACACACACACACACACACACACACACACACACACACACACACACACACACACACACACATACACACCCCACGCACACAGACACGCACTCACGTACTCATACACATACACACGCAAGCACATACACACACGCAATTACCCCATTGTTAGAGTCTCTTACTAAAGACAGGTCAGCAGGCATCATTTATAACAGAGGGATACTCACCCTAACAGAGCCCGTGTTGTATCACTTCAGGTTATTATACATTAACTACACTCTACAGAAAATAAATATATATATTTATAAGTGTAAATAAATAAATAATACAAAAATATGATAAACGTAGTAACATTCGTGTGTGTTACATGTAGTAATCCAGATGATACTAAATGTTACATAATAATTCCTTGAGATAATTACACAGTATAAAATTAGCAGGTGCCACTAACACGGCTGAGGATCTCGGCTCAACCATGTCAGTGTTGTTCTTACTGTTCACTCAGTCTGTAGTTTTCTGGCTAAATAAACTGTCAATATCAGTAACAGTATTTAATGTTCCTCCTTTCCACCACTCCTCTCTTATTATAATCTATTAACTTACACATGTTGAGATTTAAAGGTAAACACGGATTTAACACACATCATAAAGTTGTGAGTCTCCTCCAGCTCTTTGGACGCTGAGTGTGAGCGTGTTCTGGATCAAAAAGTTTAAGGCACTCTAACAAGAAGCTAATTGCTCTTGGGTCTCCAGTTCAGTCAGAATAGAGCCCATTACTTCGGTCAGGAACAGAGCCCCGTATCTGCCTCAGCCACCAAGAACGCCTGAGCTGATGAGAACACAGGTCTTAGTGGGTTCTCTGCAGTCAGCACCACCGCCTTGGTTAACTGTGCTGTAACATAAGACTGGTAGAAGGAGAGTATAGACCCAACACCAACTGTCTGTTAGTTTCTCGAGGCATTTGGTGTGTCACTGTCGATATGTTTACAGCAGTCATCGGGCCTGAAGATACGAGATACCCTATAACGAAACTCTTCTTGTTCATTTTAAGAACTTCACCTGTCCTAGATGTTCATACTCTCTTCACTGAACGCTGGCTCCGGGAGTATACTAAATATACCTAGAAAATTTCATCCAGCAACACACATCACGCAGTCATCACACGGGGGGTAGTGTAAGAACCAGGTTAGAGTTTAATCAAGTACCTCACTCAGGACATACAACACACCCACAAAGTTTTATCAACACAGGTAATGTAATTTCACGCGACGTCTAAAACAAACACGTGATTTCACAGCATAATTCTGAGGCCACAAGTCTTGCCAAACATTTAAATAAAACTAACGAAATCTATTTTTTTTTAATATCAATAAGCGAACGTAATTTCATTAAACAAGACCATTTTTGTTTTTGTTTATATACAAATGAGAAAACGAATTTGGAAAAGAACACACACAGTCAGACAAATTGATAGTCAGACAAAATACAGTTAGATAAATAGACACTCAGATATGGAATCAGATACACACAGAGCGCCCCCAGACCTCTAGAAAGTATCCACACAAAATTGGCCAAAGGCGTAAAAATATTCGTTTATTTACCTATAAATACTACACACTTGGCACACTACAACACTTAGTTATATTCCAAACACTATAAGGGCAAGAAGAGGTGACCTGTGGCGCCAAACTCCCTAATGATAACACTAGTTCCTACACCTTGATGACCAGAGGCTACACAACTAAGTCTTCAAGCGGCAAAGGGTACGGAGTGAACGCTCATTAGTGTGAGTGGAGTGTGACATGATCAGCAGTGTGGAGGGTGACATGATCAGCAGTGTGGAGGGTGACATGATCAGCAGTGTGGAGGGTGACATGATCAGTAGTGTGGAGGGTGACATGATCAGCAGTGTGGAGGGTGACATGAACGTTTGAATACAGGTCCATATCCATGATCGTGGAACATAGGATATCCCTTAAGGCAGTACCTAACGTTTGGTATTCAAGAAACATAGTGAAAGTCCACGGTATGGTTAATGCCGACGGATATTTGTAAGGGCTCCCTACACACACACACACACACACACACACACACACACACACACACAATCAAATAAAAAAGAACCAACTGTAATTATTTAGTCAAACTTTTTTTTTCTTCATTTAATTAGACAAATAGCGGAGCAGCATGTGGCAATCTTCTCCTAAAGCTTATGACACGCAGCTGTTGCCCGCTTTACCAGGCAGCTCGGGACACTACAGGAGGTCAGTCAACTCTCAGCAGGCAGCACAGGGCACACACTACAGGAGGCCAGGCAGCGGAGGACACACTAGGAGGCCAGGCAGCGGAGGACACACTACAGGAGGCCAGGCAGCGGAGGACACAAGATAGGAGGCACAGGAGGCCAGGCAGCGGAGGACACAAGATAGGAGGCCAGGCAGCGGAGGACACAATATAGGAGGCCAGGCAGCGGAGGACACAATATAGGAGGCCAGGCAGCGGAGGACATAATATAGGAGGCCAGGCACCAGGGCAGGACGGTCATCTTAGGGATTAGTAAGTGTTAGCTGATACGTGTGTGTGTGTGTGTGTGTGTGTGTGTGTGTGAGGCGAGTCACCCTTAGGCTGCCGCTAATTTATACCACCATCACCACTCTTCGCTACCACCACCACCACCACCACCACTACCACTACCACCATCACCACTCTCTGTCACCACCATCACCACCACAATATACCACCACCGCTACAAGTCTCTGTAGAGGTGGTGATGTAAGTACCGGTTTGAATGGTAGTGGTTGTAGTAGCCAGGTGATGCAAATTGATGTTGCAAGTGGTGGTGGTAGTAGTAACCTGATGGTGGTAGTTCTAGTAGCCTGATGGTGGTAGTTCTAGTAGCCTGATGGTGGTAGTTCTAGTAGTAGTTGCAGGAGCCAAAAGATGTAGATTGTAGATGGTTGCTGTGGTAGTGGTAGGATACTGGTAGTGGTTGTAGTAGCCATAAAATGTAGATAGTTGATGTTGTAGTGGAAGTAGTAGTAGTCGCAGTAGTCGTAGTAGTGGTTGTGGGGGTTGTGGTGGTAGTGGTGGTGGTGGTGGTGGTAGTAGTAGTTAGCAGATGACGTTCCTACTTAAAAGCGGCACATCCCACATCAAGGTCGACGACTGGTCCTTTACTGTATATAATCACATTATACCACCAGAATATATCATTTTTATAGCCGAGACTCTCATGTGTGTTAACTCGAACATGCAACATTCATAAACAGACTGGTGTATTTAACATTGTTCACGATAAAGCGAATTATGGCTCACCCAATACAACACAGGCAATCCCCCCCCCAAAAAAGTATCGAGACCCCAAGCGTCCGGAAGAATATGAAACATCGGGCGAAGATCAACTCAACCCAACTCATCCAATACATAAACGCGTCTGAGGTTTTCGTTCAATTTCTATTCCATCGGTCACCGGGATTTCAATACTTTATGACTAGGCTATATAGATGATGATAACACTGTCTATCTTTGTCACTATAGCATCCAGTCATGGGTTCAGGGTGTGTGTGTGTGTTGGGGGGAGTCATGGGTTCAGGGTGTGTGTGTGTGTTGGGGGGAGTCATGGGTTCAGGGTGTGTGTGTGTGTTGGGGGGAGTCATGGGTTCCAGGGTGTGTGTGTGTGTTGGGGAGTCAGTCATGGGTTCAGGGTGTGTGTGTGTGTGTGGGGGGAGCATGGGTTCAGGGTGTGTGTGTGTGTTGGGGGGAAAGTCATGGTTCAGGGTGTGTGTGTGTGTTGGGGAAGTCATGGGTGGGTGTGTGTGTGTGCATGGGGGGTGTGTGTGTGTGTGTGTGGGAAGTCATGGGTTCAGGGTGTGTGTGTGTGTAGCAAGTGTGTGTGTGTGTGTGTGTGTGTGTTGTGGGTTCAGGGTGTGTGTGTGTGTGTGTGTGTGTGTGTGTGTGTGTGCTTGGGGGGTCATGGGTTGAGGGTGTGTGTGTGTGTGTGTGGGGGAGTGACGGCTGAGGTGTGTGTTGGAGGGAGTGACGGGTTGAGGGTGTGTGTGGGAGGGGTGACGGGTTGAGGGTGTGTGTTGGAGGGAGTGACGGGTTGAGGGTGTGTGTTGGAGGGAGTGACGGGTTGAGGGTGTGTGTTGGAGGGAGTGACGGGTTGAGGGTGTGTGTTGGAGGGAGTGACGGATTGAGGGTGTGTGTTGGAGGGAGTGACGGGTTGAGGGTGTTGGAGGGAGTACGGATTGAGGGTGTATAATGTAGTACAAAACTTTTAAAGACAAGACCCTAATGACCCCTGACCTGGTGATAAGTGACCTGTGACCAAACTCAAGAGGCCTCTCCAGACGCCCATCAACCAAGAGATAGTCTATTAAAGATACAAACTAATTGGCCAATTTAACCAAGAGAGGATAACGCTATGATATCTGAACATGAACTACTTAGAAGACACTTAACCAAGCTTTAACCACCGGGGCAATATGTTCAAGTACCGTAACGTTAATCAGTCGAGTGTGTACGAGTGAGTTGAGAATGTGAACTTGGTACAGAGTCAAGGGCAGTCCTCAAGGTACAGTAAGGTGAAAGAGTTTTGCTGGTGTCTGAGGGAGGCTGATGATAAGTCTTAATAATGCTCTCATCCCCGACCATTATGACCCATCTCCACCACATAGACCCATCTCCACCACTCATCGACCCATCTCCACCACTCCTCGACCCATCTCCACCACTCATCGACCCATCTCCACCACATAGACCCATCTCCACCACTCATCGACCCATCTCCACCACATAGACCCATCTCCACCACTCATCGACCCATCTCCACCACATAGACCCATCTCCACCACTCCTCGACCATTCAGGACCAACCACTACCAATAACAACTTTCCAGGAATGAGCCGCCACCACTACTACACATGCACACCACCACCACCACCACCACCACCACCACCACCTCTCGTCTATCTCATCTCATCAATTAATCCAGCCATCTCGACCGTCTTTTCCTTCATTATATTTACTTTGTATCTCAACCTTTTCCTCACATCATTCTTGTTTACTCTTCCTTAACCTCCCACCTCATCACTCGTCCTCTCTCGCCTCCTTATCGTATTGACTTCAAACTTTATCTTTCATTCACTAGATGTTTAAAGTGTTCGTGTGGGTCAGCTTGGTGCGGAGACGGGAATACGATCTGTATACTTTCTCTCGCGCACATACATACATACATACATACACACGCTAAGATACAAGCCAAAATGGCCTCTATTTTACACTGAGACTTTATTGTAGCCGGAAGCGCTCTCGTGTTTTAGTTAAAGGAAGAAATAGAGAAACGTATAGGAGGAGTTTTATTGTGTGTGTGTGTGTGTAACCAACTACCACTATTATCACCACCACTACTACCATATCACCACCACTACTACCACCATCACCAACACTGCTACCATCACCACCATGACATCCTCCACCACCACCACCCCTACCACCATCACCACCATTGCTACCATCACCACCATGACATCCTCCACCACCACCACCCCTACTACCATCACCACCACTACTACCATCACCACTACGACATCCTCCACCACCACCCCTACTACCATCACCACCACTACTACCATCACCACTACGACATCCTCCACCACCACCCCTACTACCATATCACCACCACTACTACCACCATCACCACCACTGCTACCATCACCACTACGACATCCTCCACCACCACCCCTACTACCATCACCACTACTACCATCGCCAGTAGCAGCGTCTCGTTAAAGCGGTTATCGCACAGGTGGATCAACTCACACATACCTCACCCCTCCATCACACTCCTCACCCCTCCACCACACTCCTCACCACTCCACACTACCACTTACTCTTCCACATTGTTCATTTCAGCAAGAGAATTATAAGGTGTGGGTGAGGGTGGATGAAGAATGTCGGTGAGGGTGAGAGAAGGCAAAGATCGTAAGGGTGAATAAAGATGGTGTGGGTGATGGTGGATAAAGATGGTGTGGGTGATGGTGGATAAAGATGGTGTGGGTGATGGTGGATAAAGATGGTGTGGGTGATGGTAGATAAAGATGAAGGTGAATGAAGATGGTGTGAGGGATAACCAAGTCTGAAAACTCAATACCTAAAAAAAGTTCGTTTACATGAGGTGGACCTGCCGGGGTGCTGGGGCCAGAGGAAGGTGTCGCTCGCTCGGTCTGTGTATGTTGCTTTACCACACACCTGCTAGCCTGGCTGTCTCCCTCACCAAAACATCGGTGGTTACGTTAGGTTTGGATGAAGTGTTAACGTATACACAAATACTCTTATATAATCAGCCAAAAAATGTAGGCAGTAGTTGTGGGGAGGTGAGAACGTGCCCGGGGTAGCGAGTGACCAAACACACTGACACGACTACCAACATCACACAATTTTCTCAATACATTTCAACGAGTTTTAATGTATTTTTTCTCTTGCTTCTTCTTTCTTCCTCTATTAATCCAACAAACTCTGGAGAAGACTAAAAAAAACCCCACAAATAAATCAAGAATGCAAATGTAACTTTCTCTTTCATGTAAAATATACGAAAGATTTTATATTTATTTCTCTCTCTAATTTATCATGCACATTAACCCTTTGAAACACTGCCATATATAAACGAGGAATTACAATACATATGTCATTTTTTTTTATGTAACACCTCAAGAGAAAGTTGGGTATTTAATGGAACAAGACGGGAAGTGTCGCGTCGTCAGGCCCTACAGGTAAATATTGTGTGAAATTATAGTTGAATTAAAGGGTAAGATCCCCAGCCACACCCTAGCTGCCCCTATTACCCACACCTACCAGTCTGGCTACTACCACTACCATCAATCAGTACCACCCAGGCCACCACCACCACCAGTACCACCCTAGCCACCACCACGTTAGAACACCCAGTCATCCCCCGAGGTACAGTACTTCGTCAACACAGCGATGTAAACAAACCGAGAGAACTGCTAATGACTTTCACTTAAACTCCGGAAACCAAAGCTGCTGTGATAGATCTTTGGAGCTCATTTGTTTATCCGTGGCTGAGACAGTTGAGATAGTTTAATGAAGGGGGTCATTCTGGGTGGGTGGGGGGAGGAGGGGAAGGGGGGGGGAGGGGGTTGTCTGACTCTCTTCTCATCTTGAATGCTTGTAAAAAAAAAATAAGTAAATATACAAAATACATTAACATTCCCGGGAGGTGCAGAAGGATGGTGCAACGTTTCACAGCCAGCCATTTGAGTCAGGTCAGAAAAACTAGTTGACCGATAGTACGGAGAGACGACAGATGGCAACTACTTCTCTATCTTCCTCCTTAACTCGTAAGATCCATCCAACGGAGGATAACAACACCAAACACTTCACTGATTCAAAACACAGACACCTTGTAAACTTAGTCATGTAATCCACACAGAGAGAGAGAGAGATAAGGACGTTCACAAAACATCAGCGTTGTTCGCCGGGTATATTTACAAAATGCTACTAACAAACTTGGATGGAAGGGATAAACGGGTAGAGAGATCAATATGCTCCCCGGCATCCACTGGAGGCATAAATCCGCCACATAAAAACACATCCTCGCTGCAGACTACCAAGGGATTCCTTAAATGGCGTTCCTCAGGATGTCGATAATAGTGCTGCGGCCCCCGGTGGACTTGGGTGGCCTATATTGGGGCCACAATGAGGGCCACGGGTGCCTCCTGGCAGACATAGTCGATGAAACAAGAATCGAAGCAGTTTATACAGTCAGAACATTAGATACAAACTTAACAACAACAACATGGCTAAACCTTATGATTGTTGCAGCTCTCTTGTAAACAGTCCCATCTGTGTTCATTACTGTGTTCCTACAACAACCACTGACTAGGAGCAGCAGACCTTGTGTGACCTTGATGAAGTGAAACGTTTATTATTATTATTATTATTATTATTATTATTATTATTATTATTATTATTATCATTATTATCATCATTATTATTATTATTATTATAGTTATTTTCATATTCCTTATACGTACATATTATCATTAATAAAAAAAATATTATTTTACTTAAATATTATCATTATAATTATTAACGTGACAGCCGCCACTTGAGATTATTTTCACGGAGACAAAGGCATGGCTGGGAATTTGACCTCGGCCGTACACTTTATCTTTATTTACATGAATAATAACTGTTTTTTGCCTCTTATATAAACACCCTAATAACCGTATGAAATGTGACTTATGTTGACGCCGGCAAGAAAATGCTAACCATCTTATCAACAACAAACCAATATAATTCTACCACACACTTGAGACAGAAGAACAACAGCACCAAGAAAATATTAATATATGTAAACAGTTTGTATTGATCAGTAGACGGAGATAAAAAAAACCCACAATGATAATGGCAAACAAGGAAGGTTAAGTTAGGTTAGGAACACTGCCTGGTGACGGTGTACTGCGCCAGCAACAGAACTAACATTGTGAAGAGAGTCTGACAGATGACACAACTACATACGTACACTCCAGCACTTAATACTATGTCGTCCCTAACACACAAAACAAAGATAATGAGAGAAATGAGTCAACAAGAAAAATGAGTCGACAAGAGAAATGAGTCAACAAGAAAAATGAGTCGACAAGAGAAATGAGTCAACAAGAAAAATGAGTCGACAAGAGAAATGAGTCAACGAGATAAATGAGTCGACAAGAAAAATGAGTCAACAAGAGAAATGAGTCGACAAGAGAAATGAGTCAACAAGAGAAATGAGTCAACAAGAAAAATGAGTCAACAAGAAAAATGAGTCGACAAGAGAAATGAGTCAACGAGATAAATGAGTCGACAAGAAAAATGAGTCGACAAGAGAAATGAGTCAACAAGAAAAATGAGTCGACAAGAGAAATGAGTCAACGAGATAAATGAGTCAACAAGAAAAATGAGTCGACAAGAGAAATGAGTCAACAAGAAAAATGAGTCGACAAGAGAAATGAGTCAACGAGATAAATGAGTCAACGAGATAAATGAGTCAACAAGAGATATGAGTCAACAAGAGAAATGAGTCAACAAGAGAAATGAGTCAACAAGAGATATGAGTCAACAAGAGATATGAGTCAACAAGAGATATGAGTCAACAAGAGATATGAGTCAACAAGAGAAATGAATAAAAAAAGAGAAATGAGTTAAAAATGAGCTAACAAGACAAATGAGTTAACTGTATAGGCCACAATATAAGTTAACGAGTATTAATTCAGTCCCTCCAGCTTATTCGCACAGACATTGGTGCCCACAGCAAGTCACAGACACGGGTGATGGGATCGTTTACACAACAGAGAGATAGTGATTCCTCTCAACCAGCTGGTAATACTCGCCACGACCACCTGTGCCAGTGATGATGAACCAGCAGGGAGTCTAATAAACCACCTCATTACGATGACAAACCCAATATCATTAGACTCAAGGGAATAATGCATCGTTGTCAAGGGTTAAGACATCATACTCAATCAAATCATTGGACTCAAGAGCTAAGATGATCTTTCTCACTGGATTAATTCAATGTACTCAAAGAGGGTTAAGTCAGCGTACTCGGGATAGTGAGTGTGAGGTATGGGTGACGGGGTGAGAGGGCCAAGCTGTCAAAGGCGAGTGATGGCCACAACAATACGCTAGTTAGTGACAATGCTTATACTTGCAAGGTCTCTCTCTCTCTTCGTCACAGCAGGTAGAGGCAGGAGAATGACCTAAGGTGGTGAGAGAGGCCAAATACACAGCCGAAATTCCCTCGACACTTGGCAATATCTGGCATCTAGTTGTGGGTCATATAAGAGCTTGGTTTACAGCTTCTAGACGACACGGCTTCTCATTATGCAGGAATTAACATGAACACAACACTAAAGGGATTATTATACAGTTACGGAGAAAAATTCCTGGACACAGATGGCGCTGTAAGTATATCCGCTGGTGTTAGTACAGTTTTGAATAGCAATGTATAGGAACTTTTGATCCTCACTGTACACCCATATCAACACGGGAGGTCAAAAAAGAACGAATTGGATGGTTTTCTTTTTATCATTATTAAAGTTGTGGACGAGAGGTTTATCACAAATAGGTCACACTTGCTGGCCTTATGAGATACGCGGCCACAGGTGGTTATCTGTTAATTACTGCCACTCAATACAGGTGTCACTCAAGGAAGGAATGTGTCTTATTAATCTGTGTCGCTCGCAGACGGTGGTAAACACAAAGCCGGCGCCCTCAATAATGTGGAAGATTCCTGTCTTATCTATACACCCTTAACCCCCGCCCCCCCCCACACACTTTCATCTTAATCCACAATTTATGATTCGTGTACAGCATAAATACGTGTTGCACCAAGGTAAATTACAGTTGTGTTAAATTATACCGAGTGTACACACGCTAGATGTCTCAGTGTCATTCTCTTTTATTCATTTATTTACTTTTCAAGGAGACATCTCGCCGGGTCCAGCGAGCTTTCACTATCCCTCAGGGGTCGGCGTCCAAGACCTTACCCCCTGCACTACGGGACGCCATTTTTAATATTGCATACAACTAACGCCAGGCGATGTTATTCTGGTCAGAGGGGACCCCGTACACAAGGGGTTAATGACATCACTCTTAAAAGTCTCAGAAAGAATGTTAGTGTTACGTAGTTTTAACTTTACAGAACATAACTGAGACTTGCTCCCTGGAAATAATTCACAGCTCCTATTAACAGTTTCCCGTGGCTCTGACCTAACGGGGAAAGACTTTCATAATTCCATTTTCATCAACTCGTGGAAGAGACAACAATTCTTTTAGTATTTATGTATGAAACTCAACAGAAATATATATTCTAGCCTCGTGTATGAGTCACTATTAGACGCCAGCTGAAAGAAATGTCGACAAAACTACAACATCAATAACACTAAGGTGGAAAAGATGTCGTTTGTGGCGATATTCTCTGTCAACTTTAACAAAATAAAAATAAAATAATTCACAGAAACTATTAGCTTGTGTGGTAATGTCTAAAAGAACGAACACATCACTGGCAACAGTCATGTGGGGAAACACTTCCTCGGAACAGAAAGAGAGAGAGAGTGTTTGTAATACATCATGTCCATTGGCAACATAGTGTACATACATTTCCTTGTCTGGCCGGGCGGGAAGAGAGCCGAGTCAAACCGCCTGGTATTTCCTCCCCCATTAGCCGGGTCTTCACGTCTAAAAGGGTTTTTATTAATTTTTCCCCCAAAACGCCATTTGGTTTATTATTCACTACCTCTAAATCATTCCCCTCATTAATAATATTCACTGTGAAATCATTAACCTAAGTACGTGTTCATAAAAGATAAATGTATAAACAGATCGAATGTTAGGACCTACGTGAGGGAGAGGCGAGGACTTCCAATCAAAGCCGGTCTCCACACACACGTTCATAGGTTACATTTTCCATGCTGTTTGCCTGCGTGTGTGTGTGTGTGTGTGTGTGCGTAATCCTTAATCAGTACGTAGAGAGAGAGAGAGAGAGAGAGAGAGAGAGAGAGAGAGAGAGAGAGACTAGCTAACGTGTGGGAGAGAGACAATTCATTATCTACCCCTTTATCTCTTCTCCTGACCAAGTGACGAGATATCTCCCAATTATCGGAGTAAAAATAGCGAGAAAAAAAATAAAATATTCATTAGTTTTGTTCATTTGTCATCACTTTAGGCAAACGACTTCATATCATATCACCTACACAAGCAATGCTAAACTGAGACTACGTTTTGTGTACGAACTGAAGACAGACAGACAGATAGATAGACAGACAGACAGACAGACAGCCAGCCAGAGAGAGAGAGAGAGAGAGAGAGAGAGAGAGAGAGAGAGAGAGAGAGAGAGAGACAAACACACAGATGTAACCAAGTCACTTTCAAGTTAACAATTCGTGGCTGTTTTGTATACGTGTGCGCTGATGGTGTTTACAGCCTCCAGTGAAAATGTCGAATGAATGAGTGACGAATGACAGTGACAAGTGAGAAATGAGTGAGTGATAGTGACAAAATACAGTGATAGTGACGAATGGTAGTGATAATGACGAATGGCAGTGACAAATGACTGATAGTTACGAATGAGTAATATTGATAAAGGGTAATGAGAAGAATGATATAAATTTTAAAGCTTACTTTTTACAGCAAGTTAAACATACACACACACACACACACACGTCCACCCACACACACGCCCACCCACACACACAAACACTCACTACCACCATGCAAACATCCCCAGACACACCCCACCCACCCACACACACACACACACCCCACACACACCCACACCCACCCACACACTGTACAATCATAACAACATCAACTAGAGTAAAGCCACTGTATAAGGAATAAAAATAATAATGTGCAATCAGGTTCGTGGCAAGTAAGGAGTGATAGTGAAGAGTGATAGTGAAGAGTGATGGTGAGGAATGATGGTGAGGAGTGATAGTGAAGAGTGATGGTGAGGAGTGATGGTGAGGAGTGATGGTGAGGAATGATGGTGAGGAATGATGGTGAGGAGTGATGGTGAGGAATGATGGTGAGGAGTGATGGTGAGGAATGATGGTGAGGAATGATGGTGAGGTGATGTTGATGATGTTGAGGTGATGGTGAGGAGTGATGGTGAGGAATGATGGTGAGGAGTGATGGTGAGGAATGATGGTGAGGAGTGATGGTGAGGAATGATGGTGTGGAGTGATGGTGAGTGATGGGGAGGAGTGATGGTGAGGAATGATAGTGAGAAGTGATAGTGAGAAGCGATAGTGAGGAGTGATGGTGAATGATAGTGAGTGATGGTGAGACCTATGCCATTTCCGCCACCCACTATTAACCCCTTCACCCAACCTAACTTAACCTAACCTAACCTCCTTCACTACGGGGACCTCACTTAATCTTTTATTTGGCTGACGCAAGACGATTTTATTCAGGAAACCCGCACACACAGCTCCTCTAAATGACAGCGAGACGTGTGTTTGTCTGTCAGTTAGGCTGTACAGTGTAGAGGGAGGCGGATTACCACCAATAAACTATGGGACTCAAGACTGATTTAAGAATATATCCCACGTGAGCGATTCCTATTTGGATGATCGTCTGTATAAGCGATTATATGTGACCTAACCTAACCTAATCTAACCTAACCTATTCTAACCTAATCTGACCAAATCTAAATTAACTTGAACCTATCCTAATTTAACCCAGCCTAATCTAATGTAACGTAACCCAATTTAAGCCTAATCCAACACTAACCTAACCCAACACTAACCTAATCTAACCAAAGCAAACGCTAACCTAACCTTACCTAACCTGATCATTTAACAGACAAACATTCAAGTGGGATTAACACCAAATTTAAAACATACTTCATAAACCAAGAAAAATACAAAACCCCTGTAACTTTATAAGACGTGTTTTGCTTTGACCATGACCTTTGCATAGTGGCCCACCAAGATTACATACAAAGGTCAGAGGTCATCTGGGATTCTAGAGGAGGATTGAGCGAACGAGCGTCAGGACAGCGGCGCAGGGCGTGGGTGTTGGTTGGCCTCGTCAGAGTCAAACACACGGATCGATGTCCAGCCTCAACTCCCGAGGTTTTTATTTTTATTTTTTTTTATTGACCATAAATACAACAATAAAAATCCTACGTAAATCAATTGTCATTTATAATTGCACCTTTACTGTCGAATATAACAGCATATTTTTGTTTAGTTCTAAAGTGTGAGTGTGTGTGTGTGTGTGTGTGTGTGTGTGTGTGTGTGTGTGTGTGTGTGTGTGTGTGTGTGTGTGTGTGTGTGTGTGTGTGTGTGTGTATCCATCTCGTAATTGTATTTACAAGTTATATGGCAGTAAACTTACTTCATGCAGTCTCTGAACTACCGAATCTGAATAACCAGCAAGAGATGAGAGAGCCATTCCCATAAGAGATGACTTACGACAAAAGGCAAATTCTTGATAAAGAGAAATTCGACTCCACAATGAAGACAAACTGAGCAGGATGTATTATATTGCACGGCTGCCATAAGAACACTCCCTATACTGTGTCCTGGAAGGGGTCAGGACAAAATCCCTCTTAAGACAATAGCCCCCCCCGGACAAAACTCCCTCAGTTAAAGTGCAAAATAGGTTAGGTATTGTAGTCTTATGATATAATAAATGTAATATAATAAAAATAATGATTAAAAAATTCTCATTATTTGTCCTGGGAGCTTTTCTCCGAGGGGGATTTTCTCCTAGGGGGATTTTCTCCTAGGGGGATTTTCTCCTAGGGGGCTTTTCTCCTAGGGGGCTTTTCTCCTAGGGGGCTTTTCTCCTAGGGGACTTTTGTCTTAGGGGGCTTTTGTCCTACACTCGTCCTGGAAACCATACACACAGCCACAAGTTCTTTGACCAACCACTGCGTATGTTTACTTCTCGTAATATGACACTCACTTAAAACTCTTTATGGACGATGGTTTGAGCCACCGTCCTCAAGGAGCTCAAAAACCTATTACTTTAAATTGGTTAAAACTTATACCCTCGTCTTATAAGAAGATAAAACGATAATAAGGTCTTAAACCATCGTCCTCTTGAACCAGAAACATAAATGGAATAAATTATATCCTAAAGAACTCATCCATCATCCCTAAAGTGTTAAACCATCATCCTTAAAGTTTTAAAGGAAGAGGGACGCACATTCACCAGGCCGTCCCTCATTACCACCACCATGAACAAGTACCACAAAAGCACAACTAACGGCATGTGAGGCTTTACACCGTGGCCATTCCCTCCCCCTCTCTCTCTCTCCCTCTCTCTCACTTCTTATTCATTTTTTTTATTATTTTTGCAGGTTTTTACAGTTGGTTTGAGAAATAAGATACGTCATGTTAACTGCAGACTAGCAATCTTTCCGTCAAGTCCCTCGAGAGATACACTAATGGTTAAAAATAAGCGAAAATTAACGTCAGGAACTGAGGCCACACGGAGACGAGCTGTCTGGCAATGAGCAGGATACAATTCATGAGTATTTTACTAGAATTTATTTTGGAACTTTTACCAAAAACTTGACTGAAATTTGTGTTTTTGTTTCAGTTGAAGATGAGTCAGTTTGGAGAGTTAGTGGGAGTAATATGTCTACAGGGAATGCCGGGATTGGCTGAGGCATGTGTCTACCATAACCACATGGCTTGATGGCATCATGGCTGCCATCGTGACGAGAGGCGGTGTACGAGACGTCGGACGCTGCTTCCTCGAATCTGACCTTTCACCCCCCTGCATAAGGAGGGTCAAAGGTCACGGGAGTCTGGGGGTGAAGCGGTTATGTAAGTCATGCTGTCTTGCTGTACGGTAGGGAACATTACCCTACACCAACCTAATAATGGCGAGCAATTCAAGTTAAGGCCCAACGCTGGTTTACAATTGTCATAACTTTCGTGCGAGGCTTTAGTGTGCCAAAATACCAACTAAAGGACGCGCTGAGATAACTTCTGAGTCGTGCTGAGAGAGGCTGCGAGCTGAGGATACACCTTAACCCACCTGATGTCTCGCATAAATTATTCATCTCACCCTCAGGTAGAGTCACGGCCTTAAGAGCCTTACTCACGGCAGTTCGGGGTCACTAACCCGCCTTGTAGTAGCAGGCAAGAATTGGATGGTCATAACTGTGTGTGTGTGTGTGTGTGTGAGGAGGGAGATAAACAAGCTGTGGTGGTGGGGGGGGGGTGGGTCATGGCACAGGCTGGGGGGTAACCGCAGCACTCAGGGGCAAGAACCAGGCCACCGTTGTTCATACACTGCACTCAGCTTGGGGAAAGTCTTACTACCTGCTTCACGAGGAAACACTCCAGCAGACGCCGCTCCCTACATCTGCTCCGTATTTTCCCTCTTATATGGCCCAGAAAGACGGGATTATTCAGGTTCATTCTACGTCATTTATATTATTTTGTGAGAAATATTTTACACAAACCTGAACCCAAACTTTATATTGGATGTGATAAGAACTGACGACAAAGTCTTCATCGTCTGGCTCCTCAGGTCACCGTGTCTGGGTTAAAATTTTCCCTCTCACTGGACAAGACGAGGTCGACGACAAATTACACAATGGTATACAAGAAAAAAACAAAGTACTGTACAAGTATATTGAATCTAAGGCCGAGTCAGACAGGCGAGGACAAGCCCGTCTGGGGTGAGGTGGAGGGTGTGGCGACGACCAGCCTGGGGGAACGAGTGAAGGAGGAGGTGGGGGGGAGGGGGGGGGAATGATGTGGCAGCGTGATGGCGCCGGCAAGGGACTGGCGCCTGTTTGACATGCATTTCCACGTTTCAGCGAAAGACGTAGATAGCCACGACCACTTTGTTAATTATTCACGACAGAAGAAAACCGCGTCCATCTAGTGTGGCAAATGTCTTTTGTAAACATGTCTGGTTGCTTCCTTACTAGGGCTGGACACCAGTACCAAGACAAGCACTGCATGCAACACAATGGCGACCGCTGTGTCCTACATAAGATGTGCGATGCTTCGTTCCTTTTTACATGTCCAGACAGTTTCGAAAAACAGGTGCGAGCTCCAGTGACGGTCCTCCAGAAGCGTTCAAGGTGTGGGTCGAGTGATGGAGAAAATCTAAATGAAAATACCAGCATGAATAAGGACCATTCGTGCAATTAATTCATTACTGAAGGAGGAGGAGAGCAGAGTTCAGCCATTTAATGAATTGTGACAACTTCAGAAAAAAATCACCGACTTTTCACTCGTTATAATGATCAGTATCTAATATTAAAATGTTAGGTGCACATCACCCCCCAGACAGCTTGAAGTGGACTTACCATAAAGCTCAACATCAACAACTAGACAATAATAAATCGATGATGTTGACGTTTATAGAAAACTTTGGTGACATTTTTGTGTTTGTGAAGAAGGATGACAGTTACAGTATGGGAACATGAACGGCGATAAACTTCCGCTGTTAACGCCCCTGTAACGTTATGTTCACTGTTACTGTACTTTGTAGAAAATAAAAATAGTTATAATATTAGGGTGTTAATGATTTTGTTAATAATTATCAAGACCTAAGATCAACCTACTCTTAAGTAACCTAACCTAACCTTAACTAACTTAATCTCCCCTAACTTAACATAATCTAACCTTACTTATCTCAACCTATCTAACCTAACTTAACATAACCTTACCAGATTGAACATTGCTTAACCTCACTTAACCTAACACTACTTAACATAACATAACCTTACATAACCTAACCTTACCTTACATAACATAATCTAACACAACCTTACTTTACCATAATTAACCTAACCTAACCTCCATATAATAACGTAAACTATTTCAATCATTCTTTATCCAGAGACTAACTTTACTTTGACTCTTTCTTAACCCAGCCCATGACCTGCAGCGTTCTTAACACACACATACACACACACACACACACACTATGGATGGTAGCCTTACGTGACCACACATATAGTAGGGCAAGAGACCATCCCCGGCCATCATCTGTAAACTAATATAATCTGTCTCATCAATTCATGTTCCTTCGCCTTATAGTAATGAAAGCTTTTGTTAAACGACCCACCTACCCCATGTCTTTGTATGTAATAAGTCATTTCTGTCCAATGTTTATTTTTCAATCTTCGGACTGCTGAACTTTTTTAATAAACCGTTAATTATTATTATTATTATTATTATTATTATTATTATTGTTATACACACACACTAACCTGTGCTATGCTGTAACAGAAAGTATTGTAAAAGAAGCAATAAAAGTAGCAGCAGTAGTAACAAAAAGAGTAGCAGTAGTAACAAAAGTAACAGCAGAAACAAAAGTAGCAGTAAAAGTAACAAAAGTAGCAGTAAAAGTAACAAAAGTAACAGTAAAAGTAACCAAAGTAGCAGTAAAAGTAACCAACGTAGCAGTAAAAGTAACAAAAGTAGCAATAAAAGTAACCAAAGTAGCAGTAAAAGTAGCACCAACAGCAGTATCACTTTAACTGGCTAATGAATCTTTCTTAATTTTCTGCACAGGATGAAGGGCAGCAGAGCCTCAGTGACCCCGTCAAGGGATTAACTCCTTCATTAACTCTCATATTTTCTACAACATTATTTTTTTTTACAGTATAGCGACAGTGAAGTGCAGTGAGTGACAGTGGCAGAGATGGTATAATACAGTGAAGACTCCATATAACGCACTTCTCCATATAATCCGTTATTTAGTTTTTCCTTACGTAACGGATTCTCTATAAACGGACTTCACCATATAATCCGGAATTTGGGTTTTTTCCATACGTAACGGATCATCAATATAACGGGCTTTCATCTCTACAGTGTTCGTTTGATGGAGCAGTTTATACATACTGATGATTATGGAGTAAAATACAAAACAAGAATTCTTCCTTCATTTGTTTCTGTGTACTGAAGGGTTATATTAACCCCTTGAGGACGATGTTTTAACCCCTTGATGTTTTAACCCCTTGACGATGATGTTTTAACCCTTTGAGGACGTTTTAACCCTTTGATGACGATGATTTAACCCCTTGAAGTGTGTTTGTGTGTGTGTGTGTGTGTGTGTGTACCTTACTATATAAACTGGAAACACCTGCCACTTCACGAACATGTCTTCCTGGTCGCCGGCCGAGTGGGCAGGTCGGCCGAGTGGTGAGGCCAGCATTGGTCAGGTCGGCCCTACCATTACACCTGACATGGTTGGTCCCTGAGCCCGAAGCTTCAGGGCTCCTCGGGGGGGAGATATTCTTAAAGGGTCTGAACTAACAATAAACACCAAGAGTAACTAAACAGTCTTCGTTAATGAGTGACAATTAGGTAAACACCAGGCAATTAACTCCCCCCCCCTCCCAATCCCCCCCCCCACCCACCCAGTTCCTACACGACGAACACAAGGAATAACAACTGGTTTTAATTTAGAGACAGAGAGGAAAAAAGGGGACGGAAAACTAAGCAAAAGAAACTGACTACAGCTCCCCCTACCGGTAAACACAATAAATACACTGCCAATATTACCTCGGTGGGTGTTATGTGACTGTTCAAACACGGGTGTTGTAGTAACCTCTGAACCATCACTGATCCCTCTGTTTATCTTAACCCCAACACGTGTTCTGTGTCTAAATATGTATATCAACTTCCTTAATAACAGGTGGCAAATTAACCCCAATACATTGACACCTCTATTTAAAGTACAGCATAGAGAGGAGATTCCGTTATATCGAGGGTCTTATAAGATATGAAACCTACAACACACTCCTCTCCTACAACACACTCCTCTCCTGCAACACACTCCTCTCCTACAACACACTCCTCTACTACAACACACTCCTCTCCTACAACACACTCCTCTCCTACAACACACTCCTCTCCTACAACACACTCCTCTCCTACAACACACTCCTCTCCTGCAACACACTCCTCTACTACAACACACTCCTCTCCTGCAACACACTCCTCTCCTACATCACACTCCTCTCCTGCAACACACTCCTCTCTTGCTAATATGAAGACGAAGACAGTGAAGGTTAACGCTGTACAGTATATATCACAGGAATGTACTTATGCTTACCAAATAACACACACAGAGCTGCGATTTATTTACAGAGACATAAAATAATAAAGAGAGGGAGGGAGGTCTCTGATGGCCTCCCCACAATAAACATCTGCACAGCTGCCACGACACACACACACACACATACACTACACATACACTACACTACACACACATACACGACACTACACACACAAACAGAACCCATAAAACTGTAATCAGGAAAGAACTTGTTGATGAATTTGACTCTAGTAAACAAGTATTGGTCGATCCATTGTTTACCATGATGAGATGTATCAGGTGAAACATGTATATGGAGCAAGTAACAAGATCACTCGATTACAAGATGTTGTAACCGCTAGATTAAGGTTAGGATATAAGTACCTCTGGCAGTATGTTCCTCAAGCAGATGTGAACAAAACTAAATGGAAAGTGTGTGTCCAGACATTTGGCCACTCACTCGAACACTATGTCCTTGACTGTGTGAAGATAGAACCTTTTAGGCAAGATAGCTGAAATATTAATATTGTATCCACTTTTATATACCCACTATCTAAATCATTTCCATGTATAGAACCAAACATACAATGTGCTTGAATACCTCTCACGCAAATATGAATAACAACGTGTGCGGCCAGACATAATGCCCCACACTCCTGTACTCACGCAGTTGCGAATAAGCCACCCTCTACGTATAGAACTAAAGAAACAATGTATTTAAAACACTCATAATATCCTGACCAGTAGGATCTCTTATACGCAGCCTTTGTGACCTCTACTCTGTAATCCTTTTGCCCTACCGCTCACAGGACGAGTCTGGGGTACACAATAAAATAGCTACTGTACGTGGGAAAATCACACACACACACACACACACACACACACACACACACGTACGTTTTTATATATCAACATCGCCGGTCATTTCCCCGTCTTATCAAGGTTAAAATTAGTTCGTGATGTTTGTGCCTCAGAACCTCAGTGATGAAGCGCTCGACTAGATTCCTGCAGATGACGTCACCACAGAGTAAACACCTTTCCCCCACGCCCGTTCTTGAAAACACACACACACACACAGAGATCGGGATTCAGTATTCATAAAGGTTGGGACGGTGAATAGCTTTTCGTAACTGAAGATTATAAACTACATATAACTTTAACTGCCTTAAGACAAAACAAATCAAACAAACAAAAGACTTAAGTACACAGAAAAGTAATTGGCTTCACTTAATTAACGCCGCCAGGTATGGGAAAGAAAATCAAAAGTTAAAATACAAAATTTCAACCCCAAATTGTCGACTTAATTTCATCACCTAACAGTAACTCAATGAACGGAAACAAATGAAATCCTCTCAGTCTAATTCCGTTTTCATTCATTCACGTTGTCACTGATTTAACCTAACCAAAGCTAACCTAACCTAACCAAAGCTAACCTAACCAAACCAAACCTAACCTAACCGTAACGTAACGTAACCCCCCCTCTCCAGGTTGCACCTCAGGGTTTAAACTTACAGGTGTAATAAGCTGGAGGAGCCTAATCTCCAGGTGATACAATTTCAGTTGACACCACAAGCCTCTCACATTCAACCATCGGTCAGGTATACAAACATGGCTCAACAGGTCGAGTCACTTCCTAATGAACGACTGACAGGTTGTGTGTGTGTGAGAGAGAATGTTAAAGTGAATGCTTAGTTTGTGAATGAGGGAGAAATCACGTATCTGTCGAAGTTATGGTGTGTGTGTGTGTGTGTGTGTGTGAGTGAGGATGGACAGAAGTATGCCACAGTGGGTGCGGGAGATAAGGGGGTTAAGCTTCCAAGTATTGTAGATCGATAATGTCCACACAAACCCCCCTCCCCCACAACGACCACCACTACCACCACCTCCACCACATTATCCCGCGCCTTCTGTTCTCCCACCCAGGGTTTTGTCAGATATTTTGCTTTCATTAACTCGTATCGTCCAGAGTTCTGTCTTACATGTTTAAACCAGAGGGTCATTTCAGTAGTTCAAATGAGGTAGTGTGTGTGTGTGTGTGTATGATAATAAATATAATAATAATGAATAATTTATTGAAAGAGACATGATAACCAAAGGGGTGAAAATGTACAGTAGAGAGAGATGATAAAAGTTACATAATTAAGGAGTAAATGAAATGGTTGACAAATAATATACCAGGGCCACGAGTCGTACAGTAGTGAACATTGACAACTTGGCAGGGAGGGAATGTAAGCTGCGCCTGATTCATAATTAAACTGGAAAAAAAAAAATAGAATTAATTTGTGTTGTGGAATGAAAATTAGACTTTAAATCGCCACTTATATACGACTCCCCCCCCCCCCCCCTATACATAGCCTCCCACCCTGCCTCCCGAATTTTTTTTGTTAACAAGTGTCATTTAACAAACAAACAAACAAACAAAATCAACATAGTTACAGTACAAGAATTAGATTGACGAGATGTTGTTAATAATTTATACAATGGTTGTTATAGCGATCAGTGTGGGCTGGATGCAATTGTAGTATCGAACAACAATTCACTGGCGTCTTATTTTTTCACACACACACACACACACACACACACACACAATTATGGCACTACCTTTCAACCTCAACCTGATATGACCTCTGAAGTGAGCGGCGCCAGTTACAAGCGTTCTCACAGTTCCAGGAAGAAGGAATCTTTTTATAACCGACGACACTGGTCAGCACTCGAGGTTGAGAAGGTCCTCCATCTTCCTCACCGCCACACGTCTTAATTTTTATAATGGGAAATTTGTGCCTGGCGTCTAGAGAACCTAAAACCGCGTCCGGGTCAACCTGTTTTATATGCATCCGTTTATGCACTAGTTGGCCTTGTGCTGGGTGGGTGGGTGGGTGGGTGGGGGAGGCGAGGGGAGGGTGATCTGGAGGAGAATGAGGAGCACGTATTCAGGAGGAGGAGGAGGAGGGGGGGTATGTGTTTGTTGGGGGTGATAATGGGGGCTGTGGTGGTAGGTGTGGTGAGTATTGGTGGATGGGATGGTGACCGGTGTAGCACAAGTCCGCCTTTCGCAGGTTATGGTGTGTGTGTGTGTGTGGGCAACGCTACTGATGTCGGGAAGGTAAAAAAATATAAAAATATTTTCATTTCGCAACTAAACCATTACGTCTCCCTGGTAGTAGCAACACCACCTCGTTAAAAACACAATTTACGACAAATAATTTTAAATTTGATTTTTATCAACTTAATGCTTTCATATTTCGCCACCAGGAGGAATATATCACGGGCCATCCACATCAGGTTTATAAAGAGTGTAACATAGCCGCCGGGAACACCAATACAACAAGACTCACTCCAGTACATCGCCACAGCTGGGGTGAGGGAACGATAATGGAGGTCCTCACGTTACACTCCCAGGCTTTTTAGTCAGGCTGTGATATACTGTATGTACACAAACAGTCACTGTGTGGCTGATATAAGAACACCACTCTACAGTACAGTTCATGGCAAATAAGGCTCCCATGAACATAACCAAGGACTGAGGGATTGATGATTGGCTGAACTTGGGGAAAAAGAAACTCCCTTACTTGCAAGACAATGATTCAGTGATGTCAAGAAAGGCGGCAACTGGGATACCGCACACAAAAACATAATAAAAGTTCCTTCCAAGATTAATCCACGTTAAGTTCGAAATGGATGATGATGTTTATGACCTCAAATAGAAATCTGGTATTACAGGGCATTAAATAACTGGAGGAAGTAAGATTGACATGGACACACTTTATTGAAGAATCCTGAATGTACAGTTCCGCTCAGACGTTCGTGGTATACTGGAGGTGAAGGGTGCATAGTCTTTTGTACCCTTCCTGGACGACAGGTCACTACGCCGACCCTCCTACCACCACACACAGTGGAACTGACAACGGAGCAATGTGAGTCGAACGAATACTCATCAAAAAAGAGATATTAATGTGAATATCGGCCAACGTTACTGCTGATGGGTGATGAAGATGTGTTAATATCTTGTTGACGAGAGCAGAGACCTATAGTGATAGGAGTATACATTAGAATATCAGAATACAATAGGGAAATTAGTTTCGAATGAACACTATAAGAAATAGTTGATCAGAGCTCATATATCAAGAGTCTTCAATGTTTTCATTACTTGAAGTTTTCCGTATAATACTCTCTCTCTCTCTCTCTCTCTCTCTCTCTCTCTAGGTGTGAGGAGAGCGACACTGAGTCAGGTTGCCCTCAACATAAATTTTTCTGTCACATGTGGTGCGAAATAGCGGTCCTCACTTACGACCCATTATGATCACTGTTATAACCAACACTAATACACCAAACAGATAACACAAGAGACTTGATATGAAATGGAAACATGATGCGATTAGTGGTGGCATAACAGTTTCTCAGGCAAAATATGTAAGATGTATAATAGGGTTGCTCATTTTTCCCAATTTTAGAAAATTGTGGGTGGGGGTGTTTTTTCCCATTATTTCGTTACTCCTAAATTCATTGGTGCCAGAATTAATGAAATTCAACATGTTCTAGGGGTCGCGAATCCAAATATAAAAAATGAATTTTTGCGAAAAAACGTCAAAACTCAAGCTTTTTCTCTTATAGATCAGCAATCGCGCTGCTTTTCACTACTTAACCCTAATGGCTGGCTAGAGCAGCTATTCAGCTTTCCATTGACACATAATTCGATTGCATGCACCTCTTAGTTGACCTTCTAGTTCAGGTCAAAGGCTTTACCTGCGTTAAGGGAACCAGATTCCAAAATATTCATAGTTTTGACTTTTCCATTTATTCGAAAACACATATCAATATTTTGCCGTCACAGTCTTTTCCATGATATATTTCCCTCTTAAAAAAACAAACATCATTGAAATAGGTCAATAACTCTAGGAGGAGATGCAATTTGAAAGTTCAATCCCCCCTCTATTCAACTCTCACAGTTGCATCAGAGCAGACTTGCTGAAGCCACTCATCTGCTTCCTGTGCTTTTCCACAAGTTGCATGACATCCTGCAGCTGCTGCTCATCCTTCGTGACTGAACCAATGAAGTCCTGCATAAGCTTTATTCCCCTTTCGGCCACGTCATTGGTTACCTTCAGGCTTCTGGAGAAATCTTTCAGCTTCATGAACTCTTCGTTTTTCTCCCAGTCTTCCACCGGTGACATCAGCCATGCTGTGCCGCACACATGATGCTCCTTGAAGATCATCCATGAACGTTCATCTATCAGGTCGGAAAGCCGTGTAGTCTGTTGGATGACCAAGTTGTCGTTGGCGTAGTCGTTCGTTTCTTCTAGGCAGCTCAATTTGGTCGCCATCTCCTTTTTCTCTGCCGCACTCAACTTCTCGCTGCACAGCGACAGAACGACGGTCTGTGGCCTTAGATACCACAGGTGGCGGCTCGCGACCGCCAGCGCCGCATCAGCCACCTCACAGTCCACGGCCCTGTAGCGGAGGAGTTCGTGATGCAGTTGCAGGTCATTCACAGGCGCATGATGAAGTTAATCCTTAAATGGTGGCGCACTGTCTCTATAAGACGAACACTTTATAAACAAAGTTTCAGAAAAAATCGTTCACTAGTTTCAGTGTCTGGAAAGTGCTATTAGGAATTTATTGCTATTATAAATACTGAATATAAATAATGGGATATAGTTTAATATAATAAACCTTTTTAATATATTATATTATAATCATCATCATCCGTTAATTATTTCTTATAGTGGGAAAGACAAAACAAGAAGGACAGTATGGGTTGGTGTCCGCCAGGCAACTCACAATAAGCCTTGAACGATGTTACCCCCAACGACCACCCACAATAGTGTAATGAATTATTAACATGTATTTTATTCTTCTTCATAAATGTGTTTATATAAATTGTAGTCTCTCTATTATTAGTTACTAGTGTTTATTTAACAATAATAAAACACATTTTAGAAGGTCAAATGAAATCCATTTTTTACATTATCATTTAATACAGCCGTCCAGCCCCCCCTTTCTCAATAACTGTATGCAATCTATCTGACACAGAAGACACAAGGTCATGAATAAACTCCGGCTTACGCCTGCAAATTTCCCACTGGCCGTGAACATGGTCCAGGAGTTGATGGCTGGTCCTCTCGTTTGCTGGTTCCCATGTGTTCACCATTTGTGCCCAAACCTGTTCAATGACATTCATGTCCGCTCCTTTGCTGGGTCATCGCAAGAGCTGAAGGGCGTCTTGTTCTTGAATTCAGTGACGAACGACACGGGCAGTGTGGATCGGACACCAGTCGTGAATAAATAGGACAGGCCCAGCTGGGAAAGGAAAATTCCTTGGCCGTAGAGATGGCAAAAAGTGTTCCTCCAGCAGAGTTGGATGTATTTAGCCGCAGTAAAGCGACCCTCAATGCTGAACATGTCACCCAGGTAACATGACCTGAACGGCACTCCTAAATGATGTTGGCAGCAGCGGGGCGAAAACAAAAAATGTCAGCAATCGCCTTATGTATGCAGGCTGTGTCGTATGGCCACCGCGTTGGTTTGGGGGGTTGACTCGGCCGCCGCGGTAATTGCAGCGCTAACTGCCGGGGTGATCCTCCGAGGGGCTCCTGCTCTACCTTCTAACACAATACAACACAACCATATTCAGAATGATTTTGACACTCTACAGTCGGTTACTTAAACTGTAACTTTACATTTCAAATATAAACATGGTTAGAAATTATATGCCAGCCTCCACAACTCTATTACATAACACACAATAGATTCAAAAGAAGGCTGCAGCAGTGGTTATTATTCCCAGATAGATCACCAATTTCAATAATATCCAAATTAAGCCTTACCCATACATAACTACCCACAAATAGTGATGCTGAATTTGGCTGTTAATAAACTTGGGTTAGGATTCCTCTATCAACCTATATAAATATTAATATGAAGTTCCGTGGTCGAGCTTTTCCGAATCTTTACCAAAACTTTGAATATGATGCAGGTCTCTCATTCTCTATACTTCAGTCATCAATGCTGCTATGGTCCGCTCCTTTGCTGAGACACTTTTAACTTACCTATGTCGTTAAGGTTACCGCTCTCCTCCCATCTTCTTATCCACTTCATCACAGTTGTGGGGGACAGGCCAACTCCATGTGCCACACCCCGTATGGAGAGACCATTATCACGGGGAGTGATGTGACCTATCAGCACCAACTTCTCGTCTCTCTGATTCACGTTAGCTTGGTGGAGCTTCTGATCACTCACATCAGCGGCAAATAACAACACCTCGGTGAAACACACACACACACACACACACACACACACACACACACACACGTATATACCATATATATAGCTAGAGTACTATACGACAAACTTCAAGTAATGAATACATTGAAAACTCTTGATTATGAGCTCTGTTCACCTACTTCTTATGGTGTTCATTCGGAACCAATTTCTCTATTGTATTCTGATATTCTAATGGATACTCCTGTCACTACAGTTTTCTTCTCTCGTCATCAGGATATTCATATAAATATCCTTCCCATCTCCTTTTGATGAGTACTCGTTCGACTCACACTGCTCCGCTGCCAGTTCCACTGTGTGTGTTGGTAGGAGGTTCGGCGCAGTAACCTGTCGTCCAGGAAGGGTACAACAGGCTAGGCACCCTTCACCGCCTGTGCACGCGAACTTCTGAACGGAACTGTACATCTGCTCAAGACTCATACTTGTAGGAGTGTGTGTGTGTGTGTGTGTGTGTGTGTGTGTGTGTGTGTGTGTGTGTGTGTGTGTCAGTATATGGCATCAGGGTAGTATGTGTTACCTTGGTATTTTAGTAGCACGCACACACACACTGTATCGTCCTTAACACCTACTCACAGATGATCAATGGTGAACGTGGTGAAGGTATAATTTAACAACATAATACTATGGCTGGTTTAGAGTCCAGGACCACCGAAGGCAAGGCCACTTTTTTTTTTTACAGGGATTAGTCCACCAGGGCTCAGGTCACTGACCCACATCGGGGCTTGGGGACGAAAATGTAGTAATAATAATAATAATAATAATAATAATAATAATAATAATAATAATAATAATAATAATAATAATAATAATACAAAAATAAATAATAATAATAATAATAATAATAATAATAATAATAATAATAATAATAATAATATAATAATAATAATAATAATAATAATAATAATAATATAATAATAATAATAATACAAAAATAAATAATAATAATAATAATAATAATAATATAATAATAATAATAATAATAATAATAATAATAATAATAATAATAATAATAATAATATGTATGTTGTGTTGTCACAGTAAGAGAAACAATTGAGACCCTGCAATTGTGTGTAAATGAGGCAGAAAGTCAGATCAGCAACCTGGGACTTGGTCACATATGGCAGCAGGGTCTACCATTAGACAACACATTATGCTTCCAATATCTTCCCAGGCAGTAGTACCTCCCTTTTTGGTAGCTGCCTACTACCTACTACCTCAAAGTGCCTCCAGTTTTTCCCTTGCAAGGAACAGTAAAACATAAGTATCTTAGAAGTTATGTTTTAAAATTACTTCAAGGTTGTCTACGAGAGATTCATTGAGACTCTTTACTCCTTATTACTGAACAGAGCCACAGTATGAGTGTCAACAGGAGAGGAAGGGAGGGACGGGCGAGATGAAGATAGATTAATTTCCCAAGACCAGTTTATGTGACAGACCGTAGCTGACCCCACCACATTATCTTATATGTCCACTATCTGGGCTCTGACAGGTTCCAGATATATATTGATATGGCTGGTAAATAAGTACCATATATACCACCTAAATACATCTACTGTATGTATCCTTCCATTACCTGAAGAGTCACTCCTTGCACCCTATCTCACCCCAAGATTCACCTGCAATGCTAACCTAACCTAACGTAACCTAACCCCCCTCCCCCAGTTCACGTTGAGGTGGTAGTGAGGTAACGTAATGGGAAGTGGTAATCTTTAGGTGTTCCCAATACTTTTTCTTTTATGAATGAGAATGTGTCATTTCCTTATTACTGTTATCGTTATTATCAAGATCAACATATAGGTGAGTCATCCTTGCGACATCAACTCGAAGCGGAAGTAGTCAACAGTTCAGGTGTTACTCAACCAATATATTTGGGTTCGTTATGTACCAGATCTTTATCAGCTCTTAACTGATACACAGCCAGCCAGTCAGTCAGTCACCTGGGGGGGGGGGGGTCCTGACTTCCCTTCCTTCCTTCCCTCCCCCTCCTCCCCACAGTGCAACTAGTGCCTTCAACACACCTCCAAACTTACGCGCTTCAAAATCCCTCTCTCTCTCTCTCTCTCTCTCTCTCTCTCTCTCTCTCTCTCTCTCTCTCTCTCTCTCTCTCTCAATATTCCCAGTACTACTCCTCTTTCTTTTCCTTCCAATTATTCTCTTTTCGTCCTCTCCCTTCCCACCCATAATCCCTAGGGTGTGCCAGGGTGATGTTTAGTGTGCCAGGGTGCAGCAGTGTGTGTGTGTGTGTGTGTTGAAGTCTAACTCCCTCCCTCACTAGTAATCAATCCTCTCTCTCTCTCTCTCTCTCTCTCTCCTGCCTCCAGCCACCTCCTCCTCAGCCAGAAATAATAAGTCAAGAAGTCACAACACCTTACTGATATAGTGTCACACTATCTTTTATATATATATAGATCCTGATAATACTTGTTTTTAGTGTATTTAACTTAATCCATTTATGACGATGACTTAATTCCTTGAGTACGATGTCTTAACACCCTGATGACTTAAACGCCCCCAAGTACGATGACTAATTTCCTTAAGCATGATAACATTGTACTCAAGGGGTTATATGTCATTGTACTCAAGGAGTTAAACAAATACCCACATTCTAATACACCCTACACATCCCACACACTCTCTCTCTCTCTCTCTCTACCTCTCTCTCTCTCTCTCTCTCTCTCCCTCTACGCGTATAAACACACACACACACACACACACACACACACACATACACTTTAACTTCCTTTTAATTTACGAAGAGCCGCGGGGTACGAGTGTGGTTAATTGAGTGACTGTATCTGCCTCACATCCGTTTCCTCTGAGGCAAAAAAAAAAAGTAGTAATGAGAAAGATTAAATGGAACATAGAATAACCCAAGTATATGACAGAAGATGATACGTTAAATTGAACCTTTAAAACGTAGAGAAAATGTTTGATAATGTCCAATGAAAATTATTCTATTGTATTAGAAAGTTCTGGTTATATTCATGAGGTTCCGCGTATATATTCATGAGGTTCCGCGTATATATTCATGAGGTTCCGCGTATATATTCATGAGGTTCCGCGTATATATTCATGAGGTTCCGCGTATATATTCATGAGGTTCGGCGTATATATTCATGAGGCTCCGCGTATATATTCATGAGGTTCCGCGTATATATTCATGAGGTTCCGCGTATATATTCATGAGGTTCCGCGTATACAGTTACGAGGTCCTGCGCATAAATTGACGAGGCTCCATACACAACCTCTCCTAGTGGCTGTCTTGGGTGTTAAATGTTCCAGAAAAGTTGTGTCTATCATCGTTATAACAGACCGGACAACGACGACCTCTGTGTGGACGTGTTTACAAACTGGTAGTGGACACAAGGTTACTGTTATTAATAAGTTCGTAACACAGACGCGTATGAAAAGAGCCTTCATGGGTGTGAATTATCCTGAAGAAAACACGATTCGTGAATGATGTATAATGACGGTCTTGTTTTGGTGGTGTGAATTACGTAGTGCATGATATTGATAGCATGAGAGGCATGATATTACCACGGCAGCCTGCTAGGGAGAGTGAGGATACAACACACCAAGCCTTCGGGAGTACCGTGGCCAGCACCACCCCTTCCTTCCCTAATTATAAAGTTCGGTCCACCGGAAACGAATTATCTGGGGAAGTTCCTCAAATACAGATAAAAGTATAAACGATTCACTGTGTTATTTGTACAGGATTAAGGGGATAATCCTCACATCGTATGATGCCTTATCACCAAGTGTTAATTCTTACTGTACGGAGCTCTGGTACTACTATAGTGAGGGAGGTACAGTGCCTATATAGTGAGGGAGGCAGGGAAGTACAGTACCACTATAGTGAGGGAGGCAGGAAGTACAGTACCACTATACTGAGGAAGCAGGAGGTACAGTGCCACTATAGTGAGGGAGGCAGGGAGGTACAGTGCCACTATAGTGAGGAGGCAGGGAAATACAGTACCACTATAGTGAGGGAAGCAGGGAGGTACAGTGCCACTATAGTGAGGGGAGGCAGGCAGTGACCACTATACTGGGAAGCAGGGAGGTACAGTGCCACTATAGTGAGGGAGGCAGGGAGGTACAGCCACTATAGTGAGGGAGGCAGGAAGACAGTACCACATACGTGAGGGAAGCAGGAGGTACAGTGCCACTATAAGGAGGAGGCAGGGAGGTACAGTGCCACTATAGTGAGGGAGGCAGGAAGTACAGTACCACTATAGTGAGGGAAGCAGGAGGCAAGTGCCACTATAGTGAGGGGAGGCAGGGAAGTACAGTGCCACTATAGTGAGGAGGCAGGGAGGTACAGTGCCACTATAGTGAGGGGAGGCAGGGAAGTACAGTACCACTATACTGAGGGAAGCAGGGAGGTACAGTGCCACTATAGTGAGGGAGGCAGGGTACAGTGCCACTATAGTGAGGAGGCAGGGAATACAGTGCCACTATAGTGAGGAAGCAGGGAGGTACAGTGCCACTATAGTGAGGGGAGGCAGGAAGTGCAGCCACTATACTGAGGGAAGCAGGAGGTACAGTGCCACTATAGTGAGGGAGGCAGGAGGCAGTGCCACTATAGTGAGGGAGGCAGGGAAATACAGTACCACTATAGTGAGGGAGCAGGAGGTACAGTGCCACTATAGTGAGGAAGCAGGGAGGTACAGCCACTATAGTGAGGAGGCAGGAGGCCACATAGTGAGGGAGGGAGGACAGCCGCAAGAGCAGGGAGGCAGTGCCACTATAGTGAGGAGGCAGGGGTACAGTGCCACTATAGTGAGGGAAGCAGGGAGGTACAGTGCCACTATAGTGAGGGAGGCAGGGAGGTACAGTGCCACTATAGTGAGGGAAGCAGGGAGGAAGTGTCACTATAGTGACGTAAGCAGGGAGGTAGTGTCACTATAGTGAGGGAAGCAGGGAGGTACAGTGCCACTATACTGAAGGAGGCAGGGAGGAACAGTGCCACTATAGTGAGGTAAACAGAGAGGTACCACTATACTCCCTGGTGACGTCAGAGCCTTGTGTAAAAATACAACATTTACTCTGGGTGATAAAGTACTGACACCATTAATCTATACACCTCAAGTTGTCATAGTACTCAAGGGATTAACCTAACGAACTCAAAGGGCTATAGTACCGAATTCAAAAGGGTTAAATCATCCTACTCAAAGGGTTAAGTCATCGTATTCAACGGGTTCAGCCAAGGTATTCAAGGCATTATGTCATCCTACTCAAAGGGTTAAGTCATCGTATTCAAAGGGTCATATCATCATTCTTCACCTCACCACCCCAAAAAAAAATCACGGGAGATTACATTCTGTACAAATATGAGGTTGTGTAACTGTAAATACCTAAATGAAAGCGGTACGTCAGCGTCCCTAACCCACAAACAGACAAGAGACTCTGTTAGCATTATCTTGTCACTGCAATAAGCCCGGCAAGGACTAATATTATTACTGAAAGTTGGTCTACCCCTTCGGACCTTTCTCTCCCCTCCCAACCACCACTTCCCTTCACCTCACTTTCACCCTCCCTTACCTTCTTTTCGCTCCCCTGACTTCCCCTTCACCACCACCTCCCTCGTCTCACTTTCATCCTCCCTCACTTCCCTTCACCTCACACTCACCCTCCCTCACTTCCCTTCACCCTCCCTCGGGTACGCGCCTGGCTGCAGAACAGAACCACGATATATTGAGTCAAGAATGGCTCCCCTCTACCAGCCGGGTGTTGACACATATCATGAACGGTTCTCTCATCAGCCGAGGAAGGCGGTGGGTGAAGTAGACTCGGCTGTGCTCCATCAAGACTCGTCGTGGTGGAGGAGGAGACGGTAACTCATTCTAAGAAAATTGTGGGCGTGAATTCTCTGTATTATTGAGTTAACTTGACAATCCTTACGTTTAATTCTCAGATGTAAGTGAGGGTGATGTGCTGTGATGTCCGTCTCAGTCCACCTACCTCGCTCACTGGTCCTACAGGCAAATTATAATACCATTTCTTACACCCTTTCCTTCTCCTCCTCCTCCTCCTCCTGTATCGAGACTACATCCCTTAAGTAACCTACAAAAGACCATTCAACAGTCATACATACACACTAACAATAACACTTCGGGAAACACCAGCAGATTCAACCGGTACTCTGGGATCGTCAACACAAACTGACAACACGAGCGTGAAAATGTAAAAAAAAATTACTCTCATATTACCAGATAAAATACACCCTTACAGTAATAAACTTTTGTACTGATTTTAATTACAAATTCTTCATTATTATATTTAATGTCTGTTCATCTTTGATTTGGTTTAAACCGATTTATTTATTTAGATTCGAGAACGGCGTTAACGGTCTCTCTCAACACCCGATACTAACACGTCAACATGCTAGCTCTGTGTGTGTGTGGGGGGGGTCCAGCATGGGGTGGGTATGTGTCGGGGAGGGGGTGTGATATGTAAGTCGGGAGGGGGTGTGTGTGTCGGGGAAGGGGGGTGTGGTATGTCGGGGAGGGGGGTGGTATGAGTCCGGGGAGGGGGGTATGTAAGTCGGGGAGGGGGGTGTGGTATGTGTCGGGAGGGGGTGATATGTAAGTCAGGAGGGGGGTGGTATGGCCGGGAGGGGGTGGTATGTAAGTCGGGGAGGGGGGTGTGGTATGTGTCGGGAGGGGTGGTATGTAAGTCGGGGAGGGGGGGTGGTATGTGTCGGGAGGGGGGGGTATGTAAGTCGGGGAGGGGGTAGGGAGGTGTGGTATGTAAGTCGGGGAGGGGGGGTGGTATGTAAGTCGGGGAAGGGGTGGTATGTAAGTCGGGGAGGGGGTGGTATGTAAGTCGGGGAGGGGGGGTGTGGTATGTAAGTCGGGGAGGGGGGTTGTTGTGTTACGTGATATTGTAAGTGAAAAATTCCTTTGTTTTATCATGGAGTCACCAAAAGTCAGATATCTCCCAAGTATATCAGATTAGGTTCAAGGATGAAGTATTAAGACAAATTATCACAGTTTTATGGGTACACATCTGTGGGAGTTGCCTGTAGACTAACCCATGACTGTGCACGGTGTTTCAATAACCATCTTGCTGCCACAATGACGATATTCGGCCAGAAACAGTGTTAGTTTCCTTCAGTTGCTGGACTCTCTTGTGGCAAACTACGTCACGGTCTCCAACAACTGACCGTAGTTGCCGTGTATTGTGTTGTAATACGCAAATATGCTCACTGAAATAATCCTTCTTGGTAACTTTGAACTGAATACTTTACATAATACGGAATTAGCAGTCATGTGTGTAATTCCGTCAAGACTGAAATACCAGAACTTGTAGCTGTTTCTCCGGCAGGTCAGCTGGGATACAAAAGAAAAACTTTATAATATTAAACAAAAATATTCAACCAAAGGCGCTCTTGGGAGTAGAGTAAATATTTTTGATATATTTACTTGGGTTGGTTTTGATATACGAGTTACCTAACCCCCCAAAAAAAAAATGCTGGCAGATAATGTGGTGTTGCGGCGCTCGTCCTCTGGTAAGAAAAAAAAATAACTGACAGGTAAACGAATAATGAAAGTGTGCAAAAAGAAACGAGGTAGACGTCGAGTGGCGAGTCTCCCTCTATTTATCAAAAGCGGCCATAAATCCCCCACGGCCCTCCATCCCTGACTCGCAGAAGTATGGCGGGGAGGAGCAAGGCCTCCAAATTTATCTCCAAATTATAGCCATCCTACCATCCTTACTCCTCAGTGATTCTGCCGCCCCTCCCTCCCCCGTCAAGGTCTGCCACCACAATCCCATCACAACACACAAGGCCGCCCACCCCCTCTCCCATGATGGTACTGTATATCGTCACATCACAATGACTGCCTGACTCCCCATAATAGTGTTTATACACACGAGACCGCCTCCTACTACAGCAAACAACACAAAGTATTATATCTACAACAAGAACACACCCTCACTGTAACACACGACAGCCAGGGTCCCGATACTTTATTGACCAACTCCCTCACTTCTCAACTAAGCATATTTTACTTTTTATTAAGGCCACAAAGACACGTTAGTATTGAGGGAGGCGAAGAAGGTGAGGCCAAGCACCAAGGACACGCGGAGGGGATAAATCTTAAGAGAGCGAGGCGAGGCGCAGGAATCTACCCAGAAACACAGGAGCCAGGAGACGTATGAGGCCAGCTAGAGATGCGGGCTCTGGCTCATCCTGGGGCAGGCGACGATGGTGATCACGACAGAGTCTTTACCTAATTATTTTACCTTGACATCATTCTCCCCATAATCTTCTTTACCTTGACGTCATCCCTCCGGTCTTCTTTACCTTGACATCATCCCCGGAGTCTTCTTTACCCTGACATCATCCCCGGAGTCTTCTTTACCTTGACGTCATCCCCCAGTCTTTACCTTGACGTCATCCCTCCAGTCTTCTTTACCTTGACGTCATCCCCCCAGAGTCTTCTTTACCTTGACGTCATTCCTCCCCCTCCCCGATTCTTCTCAATATTTCAGGGGTTATATCAGGGGTTCAGAGTTTGTACGGTACTGTTTTCAGAAATGTCTGTCTCTTTCCCTGTCAATATCAAGAAGACGTCCATGGTTTGCTATTTAGGACCACAGACAGACAGACAGACAGACAGACAGACAGACAGACACACACACACACACACACACGAAGACAAGCTGTTTACCAGTGTTTACAACTACAGAACAAACGACTATACACGGTCCCTCAGCTCTCAGCGCCTCTCATAACACCAAGGTTTTTTAGGTCACCACGATCAAATAAACACCGCCCAACACCCACTTATGAAATCCACCAACGACGAAAGTTACAGTGCAGGCGAGAGTTAATGTTGTGAGTTATAGCACATAGAAGAATTAGGTTACTCCCGCGTCTCAGGCAACTAACTGAGTGTCGGCCGCGTCAGTATATCAAGAGAGACACTGTACCTCCGTGTTGTGTGTCTTTTGTGTTCTGGGTTTTTTATATCTTTCTTTTGTCTTGTCATCACATATTTCCTTCTGCGTCGCTTTCACCGGAGGAGTCCTGTCACACGTCTCAACTGGTCGCGTCTCCACCTATTCAAGTCTCCGGCATCCAGCTTAATTTTACACTAATCTTCCATGGGAAAAAAAACTAATTTTCGTATATATTATCAAATGTGAATTATATCTTAGAAATATATAAAAAAAATTTCACGATGCCAAATTATATTACCTCAAACGTAGTCAACATTACGTAACTGTACAACACTATAAGACATGTGTTCTCCTCCAACGGGGAGTATAAACGCCCCAAAATTCCTCAAGGGTTCGTCATAACGTCTTGTATAAGTTGTGAGGTATTTACGACGACACTGAGTATGAGGGGAATATTATCTTGCAGAAATTATGACAATATAAAGTTGAGTCGGTGCATACCAACCTGACAAGTCATTCTACTGGCATGACCAGTTAATGAATTTTGAGACCTTGAAGATCCTTTTTATTGGTGTTCCTGAGTGGTGTAGCCAGGCAGTCTGAGCCAACAAGTTCCAGTCTCCATTCAGCAACAAGAGAGTGTGTGTGTGTGTGTGTGTATACGTTGTTAGAATAAGTAACGGGGAGGAAATCCCTTTTATGATGATTTGCATGCACAACTTGTCTGTAATCGCTGGGTAGAGTATGCACCTGTTGCCTGAGCTGCACCTCTCCCTAGTGCTGTGTGCTGGCCAACCCTCAACAACTGTACACACTGACTCTTGAAGATCAGCAACATCCCAAAGTGACCAAATGTATACATGTGACTCTTGTGTTTGTACCAGGTGTTCAGTGCTGTACCAACCTGCCTCATTCACACGTACTTATCATACAGCAGTGCTAATGAAAGATAATGCCAACAGGAGTAAAAAAAAATCGATTCACCTAAAGATTAAGACACCCCAGCTTATATCACCTGAAGATTACCCACCCTAATGCTACCTGGGGGAAGGGGGGTTAAGTTAGGTTGTTAGATTAGGTTAGGTTGTTAGATTAAGTCAGAATAGGTTAGGTTAGCGTTAGAGTGATTAATCTTAATGTGAAATAACCTGGGTTGTCTAGTCTTGAAAAGTTCCTTAAAATCTCCTTAATTAATGACAGAAAACAACAGTTCCTGACAGCTGATAAGACAACCTGGAACACACCCTCACCCACACTCCCACATCCATCCACCCACCCACACCCACCCCCACATCCATCCACCCACCCACACCCACCCCCACATCCATCCACCCACCCACACCCACCCCCACATCCATCCACCCACACCCACATCCATCCATCCACCCACCCCTACCTCAGTCCACCACGGGGCGATGCAAACAGTGTAAACTCAAGATAAGGCCGCCACCTGCATAGATAGTACAGTCAATTACTGAAGTCCATCCGCCTCTCTCCTCTGAGCCACGAACTCTGAGATTGAAACTCGTGAACCCAAAGCAGTGGAATGATTCTTTATTCTATCCATAAATATTTCGGATTCATTATTATTAACATTATTATCATTCTTATTATTACTATCATCATCATCATCATTATTATTAGTAGTAGTGTTTTTCATTATCATTATTTCATCATTCTTATTACTATTATTATTACCCTCATTATACCTATGAATACTATAACAGACACATCATTATACACACACACACACTATCATCATCACCATCATTACTACCACCATCAAAAGATCCATAAGATGAACGAGGTCATTCCCCCTTTAACCCTACAGGTAAACCATTTGGCACCCGGGTCATACATACATGTGCCAGTGCCTAGTGAGTGAGGTGTGTGCCAAGTACTGTACCTGCCATACTAAAGGTGGGTTAATTAATGCGTTCTATTTATTGGACTCATTTATTCTCTTGTAAGGTATATATTCTTTTCAAGTGTAAGTGTGTGTGTGTGTGTGTGTGTGTGTGTGTGTGTGTGTGTGTGTGTGTGTGTGTGTGTGTGTGTCAAATTTATACCTTTGGTTATTTTGGGACGATCCATTATTATTATTACTGTACTATTACTATTTATTAATACTATTACTATTATTATTTACCATTATTATATGTTGGGAAATATTTATCATCATGACCACGTGAAGAAGTATTGGCTGTTTTAAATCTATCGTCATCATCATCATCAATCATCATCATCACCATCAATCATCATCATCATCATCACCATCAATCATCATCATCATCAATCATCATCATCATCACCATCAATCATCATCAATCATCATCATCACCATCAACAATCATCATCATCATCATCACCATCAATCATCATCATCAATCATCATCACCATCAATCATCATCATCAATCATCATCACCATCAATCATCATCATCAATCATCATCATCACCATCAACAATCATCATCACCATCAATCATCATCATCATCAATCATCATCACCATCAATTACCACCATCAATCACCAACATCACCATCAATCATCATCATCAATCAACACCCTCATCATCATTATCATCACTACCGTAAAATTATAATACCTTATCAGAAGCAGCTACTTCGTGAAAGATATCAACAGTACCACAAAGAAACAAAAAAAAAACCCACAGAGATAACGTACTGAAAAAGGTAGTGAACCTAAATTAGTCTTACCACCCGCCCACACCCACCCACCCGCCCGCCCACCCACCCAAGATAACGTCGTGATAATAATCTCTCTATAACTTATCTAAGATTTTTAAAAAGTTGATAATCAATATAATCTGACAGCTGGTTAGGTTAGGTTAGGTTATTATAAATTAATTGTTATTTTCCAGTCCCTTTCTTCAGACCGGATTTATAATATGGGGTGACGGGTCAGACAACAAGGTGGACGGAAAGTAGACGGGCAGACAGAGAAACAGACAGAGACGGACAAACTAACTCATATAGCCTCTACGCCGTTTGTACCAAGTTGTATGCGAGGCTCTGTCGGGCGCTAAAAACGACTACATTACATAGACAGACACCTATATCTATACCTGCCCTTGGACGGTCAGGAGGATAAAACAAAACAATAAACCATCGTGTACAGAGAAATAAACCAGACAACACGGGGGGAGGAGGGGGGAGGGGATGGGGTAGAGACGTTGGTAAAGAATTAATTAATTATCATTCCGTGTAAGCAAACTTGCAAGAAAACAACTGCCACACACAGAGTCAACACATACTAAGCTGACGTCATAATACTTACTTCTGGATACCTGACGACGCCTGACCATAAATAAATAAAAAAAAAAAAAAAATGTCCTTAACCCTTTGAAGACGATGATGTTTACCCTTTGATGACGATGATTTAACCCTTTGAAGATAATGACTTAACCCTTTGAGGTCGATGATTTAATCCTTTGAAGACGATGATTTAAACCTTTTGGAGGAGAATTTAACCCTTTGAGGACGATGATTTTACCCTTTGGGGATGATGAGTTAACCTTTTGAGAAAGATGATTTAACCCTTTGAGGACGATGATTTAACCCTTTGAGAACAATGATTTAACCCTTTGAGAACAATGATTTAACCCTTTGGGGAGGATGAGTTAACCTTTTGAGAACGATGATTTAACCCTTTGAGGACGATGATTTAACCCTCCAGGACTCAAAAGGTCAAAGAATTAATTTCAGGAATATAATCGGACGTTTAGCAGACAACAATGTAACCGAACGCTTGGGGTAGAGCTCTATGGTAATGTGGGGTGGGCGGGGGAAGGATGGGGTGGGTGGGGGAAGGATGGGGTGGGTGTGTATATGACCCCCCCACATGGCTCTCTTCTATAAAAAAAACAACTCACAAATTCCTCAAGTGGCCATAAAGTACTGTTGTTTATGCAGGTAGAAATAATCCTTCAATTTATTCCCACCTTTAAATCCCCAAGAGAGAAAAAAAAGATGAACATAATCGTATATTTTCACCAACATAAAAAAGACCATAAATCAACGCTCCCCAAATATTGTCATATTATTTGTTCCTCAAAATTGTAAAGACAAAATAATGACAGGTGTGCAGGGCTTCAGGTGTGTGTGTGTGTGTGTGTGTGTGTGTGTGTGTGTGTGTGTAGCAAAACTATTACTGCATACATTTTTTTGGTGTCAGAGCAAAACTCCGTTAAACTACAGATAAAACTGATGTGTTTTTGTTTATACGGGGACCAGATAATATCCTGCTGGCCACCACAGAGAAGCTATACCACTCCATCAATGTTCACAGTTTGTTTTGGTTCATTAACACAGCACCAATCAGGGTCATAATTTTACTCCGACTAATTTAAGACAGTTCAGCGCCAAGCATATGTCATTATTCATCAGTGTCCATCAAGGAACTTAAAACATCAAAACAAATCAAGAAACACAAACTTCATATCCACCCTCAGGCAAGCAGGCAGGTTCGAGTTAGAAACAGGTGAGTTCTTAATAAATGCTAAAAATTAATGACAACAGCATGTTTTTTTTTTAAGTTGTTCGAGGTTATAATTACGATATAGATAAAGCTCTTGAAATATTCCTCCTCGAGTAAGGACTATCTAGTACCAGCGATGATGTCAAAATGGTTCAAATATAACTCATGTTTCACAGGCAGAACACACACGACAGAGAGTCACCTTACAGTCAGTACCCGACACACGACTATCAGATGACCTCAGTGTTCCGGAGTGTGTATTACACTTAATGCTGTGGTGATACATGAGCGCGAGATTATGTGTCCCCGAGATACATTCCTACTTATATACACAGTGTATTTTACCATCACCACCATAATACTCTTACCCACGGGGAAATTACTGAGCCTGTAACGCTTATCTAAATCTACAACTTAAATTTTCAGGCTAATGGGAAATAACGTTCAGAGAATATTCCACCATAAAACAAACACAGTTGTCAGGTGATGGTGTTTATTCAGGCCTCTGTATTAGTAAATTATTGTTGGACGGATGCTATATCCTCACAGACTCTGCTTCCTACACGTGCACTTCTTCGCCAGGCTCTCCTCAGCGCCAGGCTCTCCTCACCCCCAGCGCCGCCAGGAAGGTGAAAGGGGGTAAGGAGGTCACCTTGAGTGTAAAGGTGCTCTACACTACAGATGTGTCGGCCTTGACAAGTTGTCGACAAATCTGTTGAATGTTTGCAATAAATCGGAGACATACTGTAGACATACTGTGGACTTATCGGTCTAAAAATTCAACGTTTACGACTGAATTCTGTGTTTTGGACAAGTTAGTGGAATCACTCGAGAGAAAACATATAAACATCGGCAAACTCGCGCATGCTCAGTGTGTGCTCGGCTGGATGTGTTGTGTGGCGCCGCTCAGAGGTATGGTGCAAGAGTTCCTTTCAATATCATATTTACCTTAGTCACCCACCAACATTATTTTGTTTTACTATTGCTTGAAACATTGAGAGAGAACCCCAGCCTACTGACACCACACGTAACATTGAGGTCATGAGTCTAATGACGTTACATGAAACAAATACAAAATTCCTGTCAGTTATTCAGTTTTCCATAACAGATAAAACTATATTTTTCACAACAATGGAATGGTCAAAGGAAATTACACTCACGTTAATTGATCTTTGGCATCCATAATGACGAATGATTTATCCTCGACAAATTATACAGCGTAAACAGCAAAAAAAAAAAAAAGTCATAAACGATTCTCAAATTTTCACATATAAATCTGAGACAAATGTTCGATTTTATCGCCGTCTTATCCGAAGTGTAAACCTGCCAGAGACGCTGCTGGTGCCACAAGATCGTCGGGATTCTGTGACCTTGTCTTAGACAACCATTGTGTCGTACAGATGGAGGAGAGGGAAGGTGGGAGGGAGGGGGGAGATGACAAAGGGAGGGCTGACAGAAAGGGAAGGTGGAAAGGTGAGATATAGGGAAGGTGAGAGGGAGTCACGGAGAGGAGGGAGGGAGGGAGGGCAGGAAGGGAGGGAGGGCAGGAAGGTATCAGGGATTGAAGGAAGGAAGGTGTCAGGGAGGGAGATAAGGTGTCAGGGAAGGAAGGTGTCAGGGAGGGAGATAAGGTGTCAGGGAGGGAGATAAGGTGTCAGGGAGGGAGATAAGGTGTCAGGGAAGGAAGGAAGGTGTCAGGGAGGGAGATAAGGTGTCAGGGAAGGAAGGAAGGTGTCAGGGAGGGAGATAAGGTGTCAGGGAAGGAAGGAAGGTGTCAGATAGGTAAGAAAGGTGTCAGGTAGGTAAGGAAGGTGTCAGGGAGGGAAGGCCGTTGTTGATCTACATAAGGTGATCACGAGGGTAAATAAAGCAGGTACAATACTACACATTACAAAGTCCTGCTCGATGATTCACGACCACTGGGAAATCTAACTCAAGAATCATCGCGAGTCTCGAGTTACAGCCACTAATTAAAACCACTCAGCCTCACAGTCACTCAGATGATGGGTACAATGTTTTTTTTTTTACGAAATTTGTCAGCGGTTTTGACTTTCCTCGTAATTCTCACACAATTTAGTCGTCATTTGGCGGTAAAGACAGGTTGTAGCCCCCTTAGGTAGTCTCCATCCAGCCTACGCCACTACTCCTTCACCCAACCTCATTCACTACTCCTTCACCCAGCCTCCTTCACCTCGCCTCCTTCACCACCCCTTCACCTCGCCTCCTTCACCCAGCCCCCTTCACCTCGCCTCCTTCACCCAGCCTCCTTCACTACTCCTTCACCTCGCCTCCTTCACTACTCCTTCACCGCGTCCTGGTGTTACCTTCAACCTCTACCGCCACACACACACACACACACACACCTTCTACCATCATGACTATCATGTACTGGACATCACGCTTGTCTCCATCATGCTCCTCCAGGCTATAGGTTTTAAACAGCCTTGACCAGAGGTTGAGTCAGGTCATCTAGTTGCCAGATCTCGACCTAACGAGACCTCAGCTCTGCCAGTCATCATCTGACCTGACCTCACCAAGGATAAAACTACCAAAATAGCTACTGAAGGTCATTTACGGTGGTGGAGGAAACAGCTGGAGTTGGTAGTTAAGAACGGGCGTGACACAAGAATCCTACAGGAGTCCTACGGGAGGGATCTGATAAGGTTAATCCCGTATAAGGAAGCCTCACTTGGGGACGGAGGAGGATAGTTTCGTCGTTTGTCAGGCTTCGTAGGTCACCTCACACCTAACCTAACCTAACCTAACCTTCACCACGAGTCAGTTACCGCGGCAACAATACTGTAGAAGTACTTTTTTCTTCAGAATTTGGTACTTATACGTGAGCATCTGAAAGAAAGAGAGAGAGAGAGAGAGAGAGAGAGAGAGAGAGAGAGAGAGAGCTCAGATTGCACTACCAGGAAAGATGTGCGAGTGACTTCTTACTACAGAGGAACCATCCGTGTCTCCCGGCCCCTCCCAGCCACCGTGTATTATATACCACACAAGAGGACCCTTGAACACTGATGAGAAGCAGGCACCAGGGTAGAGGAATAGTGTTGTGACCGGGTAATACTAGGTCACCCGTGAACTAGAGACGCTACCCACTACTCTCTCGACACGGTGATAATTTAGCGTATAAGAACGAGACCTTTGCAAAGTATGGTATTAACATGTGACTGACCTTCATATAGCAGCATGGAGTAAGCAACGGGTGGCTTAGTGTTCATGGATCGAATCTGGAAATAAAAAGAGAGGAATAAATTTCAACCTAATACCTATAAAAACGATATAAAAACTGATACGAAAACGAGAGCTTAGTAATTTCGCTAGTTTGAGGGAGAGCATCTGTGTCCTGCGTAGTTCTTATTCATGTTCGTGGGGTGAAGACTCTCGGGAATTATGATCAAGATTAAAACCGGATGGAACGTCACATACAGGAGAGATATAAACGACTGGAGTTTCTCAAGTAACAACAGACAGAATCAATTTTGTCCGCAATATGTGATAACCTGACTGCCAACAACGAATACAGTAGTTAGGTAGTTAAGAGAGAGAGAGCCAGTTAAAAGATGAGACAACTTACTCTTCACTGGTATGATTATTGATAAAAAAAAGTAAAGACAAAGATGGTTGTGTTGGTCGTGCATGACACTGACGCCCAGGGTAAGACTCGTGTGGACCGCCGACCACACTACACCACACATATAAGGAGCGGCCGTGAGGAGATAAAACACAATAACTGAAGGAGATGAATTAGTCTCTTGAGTAACATGACATAAAACACTTAAGGATCAGCCCCTACGTGATGGGGCTGAGGGAGGGAGGGAGGTGAAGCACTCATTAGAAAGTAAGGGAGAAAATAAAGGAGGAGAGAGGAGAGAATGTTAAAACAGGAGGAAAACTACTGGGGGAGGAAAGGAAGTTTGGGGAGGGGAGGAAGGTTAGAGAAGAGGAACAGGGTTGGGGAGGAAGGCTATGAAGGAGAAGAGTGTTGGCACCAATACACAGACAAGTGACCCATGGAGAGCACATACAGGCCAGCCTCGCCCTCTTCCTCCATGAACCATCTCAAATCTCTGACACACACACCGCACAACACGAGACCTTCGACGAACACTGAACGAATCTCAAACATCAGAGAACTCGCACACTGGACATGACAAATCCTGACTCGGCCTCAACAGGTTGTGTACACAAGACAGCGCCTCGGACACTGGCAGTACAGGGACAACACTACAGTAAACTTTGTGGTCGACCCAACTCTCATACTCTTCCTCACTACGTCTGCCTCCTGACATGTCCCAAACCTCCTCCTACAGCGGTCACCATCACGTCGTCCCTTCATGACCAAATATCCCTCCTCCTACAGACAGGTCTGGTGGCACTAGACATTATGAGTCACCTGCCAACCTTTGTTATAAACACATGAACCTGTATTGGGAATCCTCCCCATGTGTGTTAGCCTCCCTTCACTACAGGTGACTTGTTAACACAACCAGTGGCCCCTCACTCAGACACTCTCGTCTAAGATGCCAAGCATAAACACCACGCTTTGGTGCCTCACCCTGCCCAGGCTGCTAGGGGTGCACAATAAACTAGTTCCCCGCGCCTGTGTGGAGTAAATCTGAATGTTAACTTGCACCAATAAACAAAACACGTAACTCACCACACACACACACACCCGACAAACAAAACAACAAACACATTCACCAAAACACACGCAACACAGTTTTAAGCAGATAGCTTTTCCTAAGTTGGCCTAACAACAGCAAGATTATACCCAAGGTCGCCTGGAGGTGCTGAGAGGCAGAGAGGAACCTTGACTTCTACTTAGTCTTCAGACCAACATCTTCACACCTCACCATACCAGGTAAAGATCTACTACTAGTTACATACACCTCCACAAGCTCTACCCAGGGAGTCCACTGCAGGTACAAGAAAGTTAATTACATACAGGTAAGTTTAAGGTAGGGTAGGTACACCTGTCTGAAGGGCTAAAACAATAATCAGGGGTAGAGAGCTGGAGGATGAGGAAGGGAGATGTTTGTGTGTATATGAATGCAAACGAAAGCAAGTAAACCCATCCATCCACACAACCGCATGCACGCAAACAAGACACTTATCCCGCACACACACACTCCCACACACACACACACCAGGACGAGACCACATTACTAATATACTAAGGACGTTTCTGTTTAGTGTTACCTCTTAAAAAATACCTACAACAGTGTTAACCAAGACAGACGGGACTATACACCTGTTGCACAATATTTTCAGACACATTTTAACCTAGAGTTGTCTTGTCTATTAATGGCTCCAAAAAAACATCTTATATTTTTAAAGCAGATTTTTTTTCTCTTTAAGATATAAATTGAAAATGTTATCTCAGGTTGGGAGAGGAATTCCCTAACTTATGGGCCAGTGTAGTGCATGGTTTCCACTCAATAGATAACAAGAACAGTGAACACGGACACACACACGGACACACACACGGACACACACACACACACACACGGAGATAAGACAGACCAAGAATGTATAATATTATTAGACTTGGGGAATTTTAGTGATAAATCGAGAGTTTTAGTCACAAAATCTGATTAGTTTATAACCTAACCTAACCCAACCCAAGCTAACCTAACCCAACCCAAGCTAACCTAACCCAACCCAAGCTAACCTAACTCAACCCAACCCAAGCTAACCTAACCCAACCCAAGCTAACCTAACCCAACCCAAGCTAACCTAACTCAACCCAACCCAAGCTAACCTAACCCAACCCAAGCAACTAAAACCAACTAACCCAACCCAAGCTAACCTAACTCAACCCAACCCAAGCTAACCTAACCTCACCTAACCTAACTCAACCCAAGTTAACCTAACCTAACCTGGAAGGAATTATGAAAGAAAAATATTGGCAAGTTACAATACAATTTCTACCTTAGTGTCGTGTGTATTCCCTCGCCTGGTATGGTGTAGTGAGCCTTGAGAGTATAGTGTAGATCCAGCACAGGGAGGAGGGGGGGGGCACTCTACCATGAGGAGAACTTGTAAACAAACTCTTAAAATATTTGACGCAGTTTATAAGTTAGAAAACAGAATTCGGACGGACGGACGGACGGACGGGAGGACAGATAGACGGACGGGCGGACGGAGGGGGAACCCACTTATTTACTCCCCATCAAATTGGTTCAACAGAAAATAATAAAAATACTTTCCCCAAAACAACTTCATTTTTTTTTCTTACTTGGCAAAAAATAAATAAAACAAATAAATAATAAATAAACCAGATAAATAAAGTAGTTGCTAAACACAGTAATTTTTTTTTTTTTTTTACGGGGAATAACCTACCCGGGCACAGGTCATCGACCCACAACGGGGTCTGGGGGCGAAGAAACAAGAGATAAAAGAAATTAAAAATAGAAAAGAAAAAGATTATATTAATCTACACCACGAAGAAGCCGGAAAACCAGCTTTTTGAAGTGAGACAGATTGTATGAGTATGGAAACACAGAAGAAGGCAGAGCATTCCACAGTTTGGCTGTGTGAGGAAAGAAGGAGGTACTAAAACGGGTTATTCTAGTGTGATCGACACCCACAGAGAAACTGGGCACCGAGGGCAAGACGAGTGTTACGAGCCCACGGCCTTGCCGGCGGTACACAGGATGCCAAATCCACCGAACATTGCCCATTAAGGTAACATTGTGGCGAAGAGAAAAGAAAGAAAGATTATCAACTGAAGGAGGAGAGTTAATAAGACGAAATGCCATTGATTCCACCCTATCTAACAGTTGGACAGAAGAAGAGCCACCCCAGATATGAGAGCAGTACTCCAAGTTAGGACGAATGAATCCCTTATAAACTTGAAGCAACTGCTCAGGAGTGAAGTAGCTTCGGCATCTGTACAACATTCTCAGCTTTCGGGAGGCAGTGATCCTAACATTAACAGTTGTGTATAACTGTTGTTGTTTCACAGCTGAGAGTCGAAAGTCGAGTATGATGCTGTAGTAACGGTCCACCAGCTGGTCCTACCACACTAAAGGTCCACCAGCTGGTCCTACCACACTAACGGTCCACCAGCTGGTTCTACCACACTAACGGTCCACCAGCTGGTCCTCACCACACTAACGGTCCACCAGCTGGTCCTACCACACTAACGGTCCACCAGCTGGTCCTCACCACACTAACGGTCCACCAGCTGGTCCACACCACACTAACGGTCCACCAGCTGGTTCTCACCATACCACAACTAATAATAATGAACTACATGTACTCGACCCGCACAGCTCATTAAATGTTAAAACAACAGTGACAGAATCCTTTATCTCCTCTCGGAAATACCAACCGGGTCAAGTTTTCCTCCTTTGTTAATGTTGTCAGCAAGCATGAGGGTCTCGGTCAGGCGTTACCTCAGGCGTTCATACAATCCTCTGACCCTTTTATTAATCACACAAGATTCGTTTGTTCGGATATATCTGTATAGTATCACTCATAATGTGACTCAGTGACGTGTTTGTTGACCTTTTACAACACAAACATCAGCTGATAGTGAACGTTACTGTGTTGAAGAGTTTATTGTTTGTGGTTCTTGTCAGTCATTCATTAAATTCAATGGACCTTTTAGACTCCAGAGACCCTGATGAGATTCTACCACTTATTCAGCCAATATAAATCTCACTCTAAAGACCGGTGATGAATTTAACCCTTCAAATTATCGTCCAATTTCCCTGAGCTTGGCAACTGCATATAGAGATGCTAAACAGGAATCAGTACTTACGTTCTCAAACACTATACTCAATGACTAACAACACGAGACGTTCTTTTGCTGACTTGTCATTCCTCACACGTTCATTCCACCAATCAACACACTCGCACTGTGTGGACCTCTCTGCCTTGGTGTTATCCATGGTCATATAACTCCCATCGGTTTAAATCATCCTTCTCCATAATACGAAGAAGGATGATATATCATCAGTCTGTGGCAAGGAGGACGCCACGTGAATAAATCTGACACCGACACTTGTTTGATCTGTCCCTGTAGTTGAAATTCATTAAAAATATAAACTTGATATTTATGAGTGGTAAAGTAAATAAACATCAAAATAGAGTAGTGACTGAGTTAGCGAGTGAATGTGGGAGATGAGAGCAGCGGTGAGGAGGAGGAAGAGGTCCCTGGTGCGTCTTAGGTGCTCCACTGTGGCTCCTCACCGTCAAAACACCTATTGCCTTATATTACTTGTTGACTGACTGGTGGTGCGGGGGCGTTGAGCTGCCACAGTGATGTTAATGTTAGGCCGGTGGGGGGTGATGTGTCAGGCTGGTGGGGGTGATGCGTCAAGCCGGTGGGGGGTGATGTGTCAAGCTGGTGGGGGTGATGTGTCAAGCCGGTGGGGGTGATGTGTCAGGCTGGTGGGGGGGTGATGTGTCAGGCTGGGAGAGTGGTGGGGAGTAAAGTGTTAAGCTCCTTCCCGAGCCTTCAACACCCACCCTCCCAACATCACACCATCCAACCACCCCGTTCCTCCCACTGGCTGTATGTAGCTCGACACACACACACACACACACACACACACACACACACACATCTTAACAATGCATATATCTGCTTGATTTAAACTAACAAGCAAAAAAAAACCAAAACAAGTACACCAAGTATCTACCTTAACTAGACACATCCACACAGCTCTGGTTTGAGATAAAAAAAAAAGAGGTAGAAAATATATAATAATCAGATTATCGTCTCTAAATTATATCTGGTGTTAAGTAAAAGATGATTAGATATAGTTCACTCTTGGCATAGTTTCGTTAGTAATGTTTTAGGGCATTTAAATAGGTAGTTAGATATATATTCACGTATCTTTAGTTACAAATAATTCATCATATGTTAACTGTGTGGCCGGACAGAGGACGTGCCCAACATAGTGAGTCTCTCTGTGGTACCAGACGAGTTATATACATCAAGATGGATCCTCACGCCTCGGGCACAGCGGCGGCTCTCCTGTTGCTGCCGCTCAACCAAGCCCTCACACACATCACAACTCTGGAACTACTGGCCAGAATTAATTGGTGTCTCTTTTGTGTCTGTAATTTTGCTTATATAGGAATGTGGAAAAAAAAACTAGATGGATTTTTTTAACTTGTGGTGTTGTGTAGTGTGGTGTGGTGCTGTGTGTGTGGTGTGTAGTGTGGTGTAGTGTAGTGTATAGTGTGTGTGTGTGTGTGTGTGTGTGTGTGTGTGTGTGTGTGTGTGTGTGTGTGTGTGTGTGTGTGTTAGAAACTCGGGTTTTAGTGTAAACATCTCCCAAGACCAGAGTTTCTGTACAAAGTATTAGTTCAAGGACGAACACTTGATATTATTTGCCCACACTATAAACACACACACACACTACCACACACACACACACACACACACACCTTCACACATACACACACACACACACACACACACACACACACACCTATATCATGGTAACTAATCAAACAATTCTTCCATTAGTTAAAAAAATACAAACTAACTTCATATAACAGATTCAACAGATACAGTAAATTATAAACGGTAACCAACAGAGACGTTTAAAATAAAAAAACAGGGGACAGTAAAGGAGAGAAGCGAAACTGTCTATAACCTGATACACACATAACCCGTCAGAGACAATTTATACACCATCTTCGTCAATGCAGGTACACAAAAAATGGTAAACAGTACGACTATCTAACTCTGGATAACCCAAGAGCACCATTAAAAGCTTATTTCCACTGGGGTCCTAATGTGGGCTTGTGTACACTCATGACAACACTACAACACTACAACAACAATATGACAACAATAACAGACAGTATACGACCATCCACCAGACTCATTTGCGTCTTATCTGCCTCACTGTTGCTTTAATTGATGTGATTTTGCTTTTATTTTTCTTCTTATATTATCTCATCTAATAATAGAATATACAGCGTGGTGAGAAAACAGGTACAGATTAATGTTTTATAAGTGGTAAAACATTCTGAGACACCGCATCTCTAAACTGACTATGACGACTACTTGGATGTGTGTCAGTGTCGCCCTCTATAATTATAAGACCTATATGAAATAATGTCTTTGGTACTTGATTAAAAAACAAAACAACAACACTAAATTAATACGAGAAGTGGGACGCAAGATGGGTGAGGTAGGGTGGAGGGGGAGGTAGGGAGGGCGGAGAGGAAGGATGGAGAGGGAAGGAGGAAGGGTGAAGAGGGAAGGAGGAAGGAAAACTTGGGTCCGTGGGTGTGGAGTGTGCATGGTGTGTACACTCACTCGCCCCCTTCACCAGTACCCCCACCAGATTATGTATCGTATCAGGGAGCCTCTTTGTTTAATGTGTGTCCCGGGGCCTCTATATGGGGGTCGTAACACAGCCTGTCACCATGACTTGCCTCCTTGAAAAACACCCAGATAACGTTAATGCAGGTGTGCCCGGTAATGACGCCACACTTATCTAAGGCAGGTGTTTAGGCGGGATTATCTACGTCTGGTAAGTGTAGACGAGACTTTTTTTATGTCTGGCGTCCACGGACCTCTGGGGGTCACTGCACGAGTTACAGCAACCATTCACTTGGTTCACATTAAGCGTACAGTATATCATCACCGTGACAGCACAATCATGAATGAAATTAAACATAGGGCATAGGTACTGTGGCCTGATAACATTCCTGGCCAAATAACTACAGTAGATGTGTCCTGGTAACACTGCTGACCCAGGATCTACAGGTGTTGCTGTGACATCAACGCACACCTGGACTTGTTTATATATTCGGGGTTAATTATGGGTCAGTATGGCAGGCCGCCACAACCACCCTGGCGGACTGGAGGAAAAGTGAACAGTGTCACCTGATGAAAAAATTCAGATTTTCCACACACGGGCACGGGGCTTGTTTATTGTGCACTCCCAGACACTGTGCGTTAAATGAAGCGGGAAGCATTATAGCGCCCAAAAGGGAAGCGCCGCCTTCTCGGATAAATGGGCGTATGTCTGAGTGAGGGGCCACTGGTTGTGTTAACAAGTCACCTGTAGTGAAGGGAGGCTAACACACATGGGGAGGATTCCCAGTACAGGTTCATGTGTTTATAACAAAGGTTGGCAGGTGACTCATAATGTCTAGTGCCACCAGACCTGTCTGTAGGAGGAGGGATATTTGGTCATGAAGGGACGACGTGATGGTGACGGCTGTAGGAGGAGGTTTGGGACATGTCAGGAGACAGACGTAGTGAGGAAGAGTGTGAGAGTTGGGTCGACCACAAAGTTTACTGTAGTGTTGTCCCTGTACTGCCAGTGTCCGAGGCGCTGTCTTGTGTACACAGCCTGTTGAGGCCGAGTCAGGGGGTTGACGCCCCTTATAATGACATATGTCATCTCCAGTTACTGTGGTGGAGTGAGAGAGTTCTCTGATATTGAACATTCGTCCGGTGTTCGTCGATAGTCTCATGTTGTGTAGCATGGAATCCGAGATTAGAGGTGGGTGAGGGCGAGGGCGGCCTCTACGTCCTATTCGTGGGTTGCTGATTTGGCAAGGCGACCAGTAGTGCCAGACGCAGCAATTCCTGTATGAGGGAAATACAGAGAAATTTGACAAATATTATCAGTCGCGCCTCGCCAGCTCGGATGTTACTGTACTGTCGCTGATGATGTGATGACGTTGTTCATGCGGGCATATGTAGCGGCCTCATGGACACCCAGTTTGACGCTCAAGGACCCACACAGTTGCCCCAGCTGTGCCCAGTGTTAACACACCCAAGGAGAGGCAGATCATGAGACAGGATACAGCATCACTGATTTCTTCTTTACAGGTAAATTTGTATGTAACTATTGACTGGTTTTGGGACCCCAGGAGGGTGTGGACGACTGCATCCTCTATAGGCAGCGTCCTGGTTGGAAGAGGTGGATGACTATACTCGGAGTGGGTGGGCGAGTGTGATGAGGAGGAGGGACGGGCGGCACAGGTGTGTGTCTAGGACTAGGTTGATCATCGGGAGCGTGACAATTTTGACACCAAGGATGGCACTGGGGGGTTTCATCACGCCCTATCTTGTAACTGGTGGAAGTATGATAAGATACAAGATATTGGTGTCACTCGTTATCTTCACAGTGCATCGGTCTTGGTAACGGGGTCAAAGGTCAGTTAACGTGTAACCCAATAACACTTAATGGAGACTCAAGATACCCCTTACTGAACCCCGACAACAAATACTGAACCCCGACACCAAATACTGAACCCCGACACCAAATACTGAACCCCGACACCAAATACTGAACCCCGACACCAAATACTGAACCCCGACACATAAGCCCAGTCGAACACAAAACTTTCATAGATTAGGCTGGGTATTGGGGTGATTGCAATAGGTCGTAGCTGATTTAAGGATTGTGGGCTGGTTGACTTGGGTACTGGTGATACATAAGAGGTCTTCCAGTCAGCTGGGCATCTGGCTTGACTGAGAGAAGCATTGATGATGGAGCATAGGTGTGTGTGTGTGTGTGTGTGTGTGTGTGTGTGTGTGTGTGTGTGTCCACTTATCAGTATCGTAGTAATTATCAACAACAACAGTGTGTGTGTGTGTGGGGGTGGAAGCTGTCCTGACGCCAAACAAAATTTCACGGAGCCTTCAGCCTATATATTACATGTTACGTCTGAGAGAGACTAAGTTTACGAGGCTACACAACGCTGCAGGCTCTTGTTAGGACTAGTAATCACAGCTGATGGTGGGGACTGATATGCAAAGTGAGGTGTTGTAACGTGTAATTTCAACCCAAAATAAACTAACTTGGATCTTGTTGTTAGTGATAGAAGCGCGGTAAACATGTTGTAAACTCAGGGTTGGACAACTGCCAAGCTCTGGCCGATGAGTCGTTATGGGCACATCAAAGGCTGACCCATTTTTTTTTCTTTGGTGATTAAAAAGTTGTTGTCGAGAAATTTCGCTAAACATATTACAAGATTTTCCAGGCCATGTGATCGCCTCAGCGTCACTCCACGTTTAGTTTTGTGCCACAACTTTGCTGTTATGTCGTTTTATATGTAAACTTGTGGAGGTTTTAACTCTTTGTTAGATAAAACAACTACACATGCACCTTAAACCACAAATCAGTCATTGCTGTTCTCCGACATTGGTCTAATCTAAGGTGTACCATCCCGTACCGGTATAAGGTTTTTATTTAAGTAATTTATTTCACTGTTGCGAAGAATACTACGGATGTGCAGAAAAAGTAATTAAAAATTATTATGACACAATTTAAGATAAGAGCGAGCGAATTAGCGACAAAACAAAACGGAAACGGTGGTGTAATTTTGTAAACTCGGTGTTTCCCGCTAAAAACAGCGGACATTACATCACTCGGTCATGAGAGAGCGTGACGTCAAGGACAACACGAGCAGTTGGATACTCTGCTTACATAAAATGATCTCATTATTATCCATGTAATCTTTTATACACAATAATTATACAAACCAGGATCTAAACACACACAAACATACGCACACACACACACACAGTAAGGTACACACAAATGTATAACCTAACCCATATACCTAAACATCTGAAATATATTAAAGTATACTGAACTATAACTTGATCGACTTCCAGAAATACTACAACAACGGTCGATGAATCTGTTCCCGTGGTCGTGGTTAAATCTGAGCACTGCATGGGAGAGAGCGAGAGATGACTGGACCAGCATTCGGTGTTTCAAGATGTCAACAATCACAGAGTCAAGAGTATACAAAGTAGGGCCACTATCCCTCAGTATACAAAGTAGTATACAAAGTTTATGGTGCACCCTATAACTCCAACAATAATCTGGGGTTAACAGTTTATGGTGCACCCTATAACTCCAACAATAATCTGGGGTTAACAGTTTATGGTGCACCCTATAACTCCAACAATAATCTGGGGTTAACAGTTTATGGAACACCCTGTAACTCCAACAATAATCTGGGGTTAACAGTTTATGGTGCACCCTATAACTCCAACAATAATCTGGGGTTAACAGTTTATGGTGCATCCTATAACTCCAACAATAATCTGGGGTTAACAGTTTATGGTGCACCCTGTAACTCCAACAATAATCTGGGGTTAACAGTTTATGGTGCACCCTATAACTCCAACAATAATCTGGGTTTAACAGTTTATGGTGCACCCTGTAACTCCAACAATAATCTGGGGTTAACAGTTTATGGTGCACCCTGTAACTCCAACAATAATCTGGGGTTAACAGTTTATGGTGCACCCTGTAACAATCCAGTTTACACCCTATAACTCAACAATAATCTGGGGTTAACATGGGGGGGTTAACAGTTTATGATGCACCCTATAACTCCAACAATAATCTGGGGTTAACGGTTTATGGTGCACCCTGTATCAACAATAATCTGGGGTTAACAGTTTATGGTGCACCCTATATCAACAATAATCTGGGGTTAACAGTTTATGGTGCACCCTGTAACTCCAACAATAATCTGGGGTTAACAGTTTATGGTGCACCCTTTAACTCCAACAATAATCTGGGGTTAACAGTTTATGGAACACATAACTCCAACAATAATCTGGGGTTAACAGTTTATGGTGCACCCTGTAACTCCAACAATAGTCTGGGGTTAACAGTTTATGGTGCACCCTATAACTCCAACAATAATCTGGGGTTAACAGTTTATGGTGCACCCTATAACTCCAACAATAATCTGGGGTTAACAGTTTATGGAACACCCTGTAACTCCAACAATAATCTGGGGTTAACAGTTTATGGTGCACCCTATAACTCAACAATAATCTGGGGTTAACAGTTTATGGTGCACCCTATAACTCCAATAATCTGGGGTTAACAGTTTATGGTGCACCCTGTAACTCAACAATAATCTGGGGTTAACAGTTTATGGTGCACCCTGTAACTCCAACAATAATCTGGGGTTAACAGTTTATGGTGCACCCTGTAACTCCAACAATAATCTGGGGTTAACAGTTTATGGTGCACCCTGTAACTCCAACAATAATCTGGGGTTAACAGTTTATGGTGCACCCTATAACTCCAACAATAATCTGGGTTTAACAGTTTATGGTGCACCCTGTAACTCCAACAATAATCTGGGGTAACTATCGAGTAGTAAGTGTTATCAGAGGCGGGTAATGTGATACTCGTGTCCTGCGTGAAGTAACCTTATTAGTAATATCTGCCGGTGTCTACCATATACAGTTCTACGCCCAGCTTAATGTACAGCTTAACGCTTTATACCAAGTAAACAACAACTTAATGCCTTATACCAAGTAAACAACAGGATCTGATCAAATTAAAGTACAGCTACTTAAGGGATAATTTCTGGGGTGCAAAGGAGACTGTGTGTGTGTGTGTGTGTGTAATAATAATAATAAAAATAATAATAATAATTAACGGTATATTGAAAGAGCTTGGCAACCAGAAGGCTGCCAAGCTGTGTGTGTGCAGCCACACACAGGGTGGTGAAATGCGTCTAGGTGGCAGTATTATGTTAGTGTTAAGGTGCAAGCGCTGCTTGCTCCCTCTCGCTTTCATCTGCCGCCACTGGCTAGCTCTCGTGGCGAAAAGGGAAGCAACTTGCATAAGTCTTCCCCTGCCAGTACACCGCATCCTCATCATCAAGACTCCTGCTGTGCCTCCTCGTGGCAACACAAGGTAACTGGGTGCCTCGTGGGCCCAGGCTAGATCAGCAGGGGATCTCGGAGTAGCAGTGGCCCCCAGAGGGACGGCGCATAGGCCCACTGGCATGTGGACACGTCCTGGTGCCTACCAACCACCCGCCCCATAGCTTTATACCTTGGCAGGTATAAAGCTATGGGAGTAAACCACCAACGAAAAATCTGCCGTGGAGCCTCGCATCAGGCAGACATGCTTACAGAGCTCCAACAAGACCCCAACGGCGGTTAGTTTCGGTCTGGTTAGGTTAGATCAGGACGCGTCGGGTTAGGTTAGATCAGGACGCATCGGGTTAGGTTAGATCAGGACGCGTCGGGTTAGGTTAGATCAGGACGCGTCGGGTTAGGTTAGATCAGGACGCGTCGGGTTAGGTTAGATCAGGACGCGTCGGGTTAGGTTAGATCTCGGGTTAGGTTAGATCAGGACGCGTCGGGTTAGGTTAGATCAGGACGCGTCGGGTTAGGTTAGATCAGGACGCGTCGGGTTAGGTTAGATCAGGACGCGTCGGGTTAGGCTGGGTTAAGTCAAGTTAGCTTAGGCCAATTTAGGTTAAGTGAGGTCAGATTACGTTGCTAGTGTTCTACTTGGTCGAGGGTAAAGACTGCACACAATACTCCAGACTGTGTCAAGTAACTCCTTCACTTGTCTGTGTGCTGGAGTGCGACCATCCAAGGCTCCAGATTCTCAAGAGAGCCGTAAGGTAAATTTCCCCCATAACAGGTGGTGTGAGAACCGCACTTACGACATATACACAGAGACGTTAATGGTGCCACTTAGAATGCCATAATTAGATAAGATCTCTTAACTATAACGAGAGGAAAACTGACCTGAGAGATCCTGGATTATTTGGACCCCAGGGTGATGATGTCGAGTTTAGACACACTACTCACGTACAAGACACTGATACGTGTTTGTAAGAATTCTTTTAAATTCTGAATTATTAACCATTGCATTAAAGTTTATGGATCTCCTTCATGTTTTTAAATTACTGGTTAAAAACGTTGTAACTCGTTCTATTTTTTTTTAAAGTTTGAGGTATGTAATGCGGCAGAGAGACTAAGGTTATTGTCGGTCGTGACACGAGTTAATCACTGCCCCGCTATCTTCCACTAAACCACGGTTATATATCCCTACATACAGTATATTAGATGATTATTTTTCTACTTGTATTATGAGGTAATTTTCCCCTTCAAATTTTATGATCTTGCGTTCATTATTGATCCATTAGTCGTCTTGCCCCAGCGGTCTCTTGTCACGTTACACACACACACACTCTGGTTGTCTTCATGAACTGGTTTTAACACAAACTTAATATATAAATGTTTTGGGTTACGTTGTTTTGTTATGGTTAAACTAAATATACATCACTAATTTAATTTTGACATTTTATGGTTCACCCACACACACCCACCCACGCCCACCACCACACACACCCGCATCAGTCGGGCCAGATCCCCCCACATAATGGCCTTGTCGCCCCTCCCTCTGCAGCCACAACACACCAGGGCGTGCGGTATGGGCGTTAAGTGCTGACGTCACGCATTAATGACGCCAAGCCCGTCCTCTTGCCAAGGTTGTAAATAAATAAACAATTGAGCAGAGTAAATATGGCTGGAAGGAGGGGGGTGGAGGCGCCGGCACTTGAGCTATACGTGACTCACCTCGAGAGGATCCTAGCACAGCCTCGGCGGCCCCAGTGACAAGTGTTAGCGGTACCTGTACACACCGTCCACCTGTCCGGTAAACTTCTCACCACAAAAATCCAGTGTTGTAGTCTGGCCCCTGTAAAGTTATGACATCAATAAATTGAACTTAAAGTGAGGGGGAGGGGCCGGGAGGAGGTGTGGCGGCGTTCAGTAGCGTGGTAATTGGTGGGTGCTGGCGGGAGGTGACTGCCCCGACATGTGCTGAGAGCTGGCTGCTGTACTGCCTGGCTTGTGTCTGACATAAAGCGGTAGTTTGGCTTGTTAAGGACCTGACCAGAGAGACTTGGGGTCCCTCAGGCCACTTGTGTGGCAGCCATCACCTGTTTTTCTTATAACCCGCCAGTCAAAAAACTCGACTCCTTGCTCAATGTAACGTGCAGCTAATAACACGCAGATGTGAGTAATATAAATTAAGTGAAAACTGTCACGTACACGATACTTGATACACCAGCCAGCCATACTTCCCGGACGGTGTAACGCGCCAAGTCTTAAAATAGACCCTGACCTATCGTCTCTGGCAGATTATATACACACAAAATGTATATACATAAAATAAAATATTATACATACAGGGAAATTCAACTTACTGAACATAAACCAAACATTATGGGCGGGAGAACACATTACACGATAAGAAGCGGCTCTCTGTCTCCGCCTCAGTGTAGACCACAACACTACAAAAACAATAATACTCAGAACATAAAAGCTTGACAAAATAATAAGACCCAGAAAAGATTATACTCCGAGACAAATTAGGAATTGAGGTTATAGCTTAAGAGAACGAGAGCGTCAGGTGAAAGCAGTTATATTACCCTAAATCTTGTGTACTTACCTGCCAGGTGAGTGTGAGGCTGTATCACCTTTCACCTCACACCCACCTGCCCTCACCACTCACCTCACCACTCACCTGCCCTCACCATACACCCACCTACCCTCACCACTCACCTCACACCCATCGGCCCTCACCACACACCCACCTGTCCTCACCACACACCCGCCTATGCGTGCCATCACAGGTGACAGCCCGCCTCAGCACTGCTTAGACTGCACTGTGATAAATTTTAACTCCAATTCTGATCAAATTTCTCTCAAATGTAAAATTCAGTTTGCCCTCGACCCACACCTGCCAACAGCAACGTTAAAGAAAGATTACACACTGGAGCATCTATATTTGTGTCAGTTATTTATGAAGCATTTTGGTAACTTTATATATGTAGACATGCATGTAATTATAGTCAACATCTCCCTTCAAGCATAAAAAAATATATATTTATTCATACTTTTCAGGAAACTTTTTCACTCGAAACTTTTGTTAAGTAAAATATCTTTGCAAGAAAGATTTATTAACTTTAATGTAACACGTGAGAAACATATTTACAACATCTTTCGTCTCCTTCAACTGTCTGCATACTTTTTGCTGGGTGATCTTGACCAGCGGGCCCTGGCAGATGAGGGTGCATTATGTGTGTGTGAGGCACGACACGGGGGTCACTGTAACCACACCCTCGTCCTCGGGTTCTCGTTGCCAATGCAGGTATAATTTCCCCTGCATGTGTGGTCCTCTTTTTATGCACACACTCCTGTACCTCACTAGAGTCCTTCAAACGTCTCGTGGGTGTGTCTGTATCCATAGGAGCAACGTCGCGTCCTGCCAGTTAAATATTTCTCTCAAACATCATCTACACCGAAAACCTTGATCACTAAACATCGCTATGTCAAGTTTTAAATAACATTCAGTGACAAACCACATCCATCTTACAGGAGACAAAAGTCGGGTTGAAGAATATGGTGAATCGTGAAGTGACCTGAAGACTCTATCGGCGGTGTTCCACAGAGTACGCGGGGACAAGTGGTGGAGAAGATCAAGACGATACAAGAAATGTTATCAGGAAAAAGCTGCCCGAGACGCAAGGCCACACAATGATATTACCAGAGGTCACAGTTTCAAGTTGGGCACACATGTACACTCCAATCTGAGGCCGAACTGTGGACGTATTTTTATTACTATGTTTGTTCTTTTGGATATAATTACCTCTGACGCCATGACAGTTGTGTGGCCACATAGAACACCTTACCTGAGTAGATTGTCTATAATCTTCAAATGTGTTAATCTTCGAGCAATGAAAACACAAGGAATTGGTCAAGTGAAGATGTAGTACAAGATTAGTGTTGCGTGTATGGACTAGTGCCACTAACTCACCCCAGGCAGTGCCAATTAGCATCGCACAAGTGAATGAAGAAGCGTTCACACAGCCCCTGACGCCTTCATTCAGAATAAACGTGAGTGACATAAGTAACATAAACCACAACACAGTGCCTTCAGAAACACTAGACCAGCAAGGTTGTGTTTAGAAAGGTCGTCACGTCCAACACAACCATTCCAGCTCCTACCACAATGGCTCCTTAATACAGTACATCTTTCCGTCAACCAGTCTACCGTCCACTCCCTCCCTGTCAACCTCCTCTATATGTTGGGATATTCAGTCCATAATAACAACAATATATCGATTTTTTTCTTTAGATCTCTCTCTCTCTCTCTCTCTCTCTCTCTCTCTCTCTCTCCCTCTCTCTCTCTCCCCCAAGGTGCTGCATCAGTAACCTCCTCATGGTAGTGTATTACTGCAGCACTGAGAACAAAACATCAGGACAGGGCTTTATTACTCTGCCTGAGACTCTGTTCAATGATACATACAATTTGAAGGTGAAGAAACCGTTATATTTAGATTTCTGCGAACGACTCTTAAGTAAAGCGGAGACAAGTTGTTGGCTCGGTTAGAGTGAACGCTTAACACCAGCAGGACGACGAGGCGATGCTGTCACTCAAGATGGTTCAAGTCCTCACTGCTACTCTATTATCACACTCTTTAGTTACAACAATCACCTTTACTTGTAATTATTCAACGTTATATATGTAAGAGAAACAGCTACACAAGAGTGAAGACATCGCTGTTTAAGGCTACAAATAGGACTGAACGAGAGCGCTTCATAAATATCTCAACTTAAAGCTAATATTGAGACGAGCATAAGAGGAGAGTGGGAGGGAGGGAGGAAACGGTGTGTGTCATAGGAGAAGGAGGGAAGCTGACTGTAGGAGACCAATATTAGGATGATGATGAGTGTATTCTATAAACAGTACACTTCTGCCTGTACTGCACGTCAACTAACAGGTGACAAGAGGCGTACAGTAACACATTCTGGAAACAACAAAACAATAATAACCCTCTTGAGATGACGTCCACCACCTTACAGCGTCATTTGTTCATCAGAGTGTAGTCTCTTACTAGCGATGTGTTCATAACCTACAGTACATCAGCTCCTCCTCAATATACAGCTACTGACGGAGCTCCCCCCTCAGTCTTATTTCGTTCTCTTCATCACAAGGAACCTCACATCCTGCAGCTTCACGCGGATTTACACGAATAACTTCAATAAACCTCAATAAGCTATAATTCTCCACTTCTGAATGTATCATAGTAACACCCCACCCCCCCCCCACCACTCTCCAGACGGTGTTTCAGAGTGACAGACAGTTTTCATTGTCAGTAATTTTACGTTTATTCACTCGAGGAGTTTTTCGGTTTCAGGTCATACGCCTTGTCTTCGGTGTGCCCGTGCAGTAACTGGACTAATAATCTATAACATTAAAGCCTACGAACACTCAACTGACAAGCGAGACACATCCTGGGGTCGACACTGGCTGGCTCACACCTACACCATCCACGCCATCCACGCAGGTAGGCAGGCAGAACATGAATCCCAACCCCACTTATTGGGAAAAGTTTTACATCATATCAAAGTGGTAATTAAAACACACATACGATACTGAACAACAGACACGGGTGGCTAACAAACTGTAACATGTGTGTGTGTGTGTGTGTGTGTGTGTGTGTGTGTGTGTGTGTGTGTGTGTGTGTGTGTGTTTTCAAATGTAGGGCGACAGATTGAACATATACCTCGGACACCCGCGAGTGTTCAGCCCAGCTATTAAGGAAAATTATGTAGGCACACACACACACACACACACACACACACGTAAACACAGGCACACCACACGTCCACAAGCGTATATAAACACACACGCACATGAGACAGACACACGCACACATGCAAGCAAGCAAACAAGCACACATGCAAACACGTCCACAGGCACGCACGCACGCCCGCCCGCACACACACACATACCACACGTCCACAGGCTCATATACAGTACACACACTTGCACGCACACACGCACACACACACACTTACAGCATACTAACACACACACTTACAGCATACTAACACAGGAAGTATATAATTATCAACTCACAAATAGATGCCAATAAACACGGGCAAACGAAGGTAATTGTGTCATACTTATCAAGCAGGTGTCATACTGATCATGGCCAGGCAGGTGTCATACTGATCATGGCCAGGCAGGTGTCATACTGATCATGGCCAGGCAGGTGTCATACTCTGTCATACTGATCACGCCAGGCAGGTGTCATACTGATCACGGCCAGGCAGGTGTCATACTGATCATGGCCAGGCAGGTGTCATACCGATCATGGCCAGGCAGGTGTCATACTGATCATGCCAGGCAGGTGTCATACTGATCACGGCAGGCCAGGTGTCATACTGACATGGCCAGGCAGGTGTCATACTGATCATGGCCAGGCCAGGATCACGGCCAGTGTCATACTGATCACGGCCAGGCAGGTGTCATACTGATCATGGCCAGGCAGGTGTCATACTGATCACGGCCAGGCAGGTGTCATACTGATCATGCCAGGCAGGTGTCATACTGATCATGGCCAGGCAGGTGTCATTGTCACGGCCAGGCGGGTGTCATACTGATCACGGCCAGGCAGGTGTCATACTGATCACGGCCAGGCAGGTGTCATACTGATCATGGCCAGGCAGGTGTCATACTGATCATGGCCAGGCAGGTGTCATACTGATCATGGCCAGGCAGGTGTCATACTGATCATGGCCAGGCAGGTGTCATACTGATCATGGCCAGACAGGTGAGTTATTCTAATGATATTTTTGAGTGTCATTTGAATCACTTGGAGACGAGCACCTCCAATTTATTTCACCTTAAGATTAAACACCCTAACCTAACCTAACCTAACCTAACCACCCTAACCTAACCTAACCTAACCTAACCACCCTAACGTCAACCTAACCTAAATTACTATAACCTAACCTACCATAAACTAATTAATTTTAATCTAACCTACCATTACCTAACATGACCCTAACCTAACCTAACCTAAACCAAATCTAACCTACCATTACCTAACATGACCCTAGCCTAACCTAACCTAAACCAAATCTAACCTACCATTACCTAACTTGACATTAACCTAATATGCCAACCTAACCTACCATAAACTTACTTAATCAAAACTAAACTAACCTAATCTTACCCCCCCCCCCCCTAGGTTGCGTTATAATGCTTAACCCTCAGGTGAAGCAAATTAGGGGAGGCAGGGGAGAGAGGCTAATCTCCAGGTGATCCCGTCTTTACCTTACACCATGCAGTTAGGCGCATTTTTCCACCTTGCGATAAATATTTCATCATACGAAGCTCAGTGAACCCGACCCATTGGGGAGTAAGGGAGAGGCGGGTTCATGTGATCCGGGCAGTAAAGACTTATCATGGTTAGAGTGTGGAGTGATAGCGGCGATAACAGGCCACCCGTAACATAACCGAACCTTGTCGTCTGAGAGTAAAGTGGAGGCTTTCATGGAGTAAGTGGAGGATTAGGTGGAGGTTTCTCAGTGAGTGGAGGCTTTCACCTATAGTAAAGAGGGAGGAATGTGCGGAGGCTTTCATTTAATAAGAGGAGATTATTATAAGTGCTTGGTAACTGTTGTTTTAAAGTATTGCATTCCTTCAACATGTAAACTAACTGTGACCTAATCAGCAAGTCATTCCAAACACACGACAACAATACATTTACTACTATTAGTTAATTCGTGCTTCCTACACCTTCAGGAGTCGGAGACCAGTGTGTAGGAGCAGCGGCAGTGTATCGTGGAGGTATGTACAGTACACCCAGCAGGATACAGGCGGTGTACTGTGTAGTCTCAACTGTCTGGCCTTCCTGTAACATAGCTGTATCTTGCTTTATGATGAACTGAGCTGTTAGAGATGTCTTTATTCTTTTAAAAGTTGTAAAAGAGACTTAAAATTGTCGTTTATAAAAGAATACCCTTCAATAAGTTCCATCAACACTGAATTGAAAACTTCAGTAAACTGTAAGATTAATCCTTACTAACAGACAAACACAGAACCATCGAGAAAACACCAGCCAGACACAGTGTTATTTCGTCGTCTCGACTTCTCTCGTTAACACAAGGACACGTACGGAGAGAGAGAGAGAGAGAGAGTGGGAGGAGGGATAGGAGTCACTGATGCAAACATTCCGCAGAAATGACTTCATGTTCCACTAACAGCAGCGGCGAGTCACTGCTGTAGCCAGATAACATCAGGAGGAGGGTCGAGGGACGGTGTTGATTACCGCCTCCATCAACCAGGTTATAGACGTGTATAATCTGGTTTTATTTTTGTCTTTTCTTTGAAAGGTGTCAGTGTACGTCCACGCTGAACTGACTCGTGCTGTATAACCTTCACGGATCCTGAGTTAAGGATGTTGTGGTCAAGAAGGATAGGGACTTTTTATGTGCAGTATATGTGCACAAACTGTAATAATAATAACAATTACACACACACACACACACACACACACACTACATAATACAGCTTTTAATATACCATACATAAAGATTTCAAATCCCTTCAAGTGAACGTACACGACCACCTCAGAACACCTAGGTAAGTCACACCTGTGTAGGGTACGCGAGGAGCCAGGAGGGCGCCACGCTACCCTGCCTCACACCACAACCAGCCCTTGTCTTACCTCAACAACTGTTATCAATACGGGTTAAGTCCACTCACACCAGTACACCCATTCCCTCATGATACCAGTACACCCACTCCCTCATGACACCAGTACACCCACTCCCTCATGACACCAGTACACCCATTCCCTCATGATACCAGTACACCCACTCCCTCATGACACCAGTACACCCACTCCCTCATGACACCAGTACACCTACTCCCTCATACCAGTGCCACATGACTAACCCACCTCCTCTAACACAACCCACCTACCTCTTTTTTTACTTAACTAACCTTCCTCTTGTTTTACCAATCCATTTCCTCACACTAACAATCAAGGTTGCGACACTAGAGAGAGGTTTACACAGGCCTATATAACTCAAGTGTGTTTGGACCGAGAAAGTTATAAATGAACCCAGTCTTTGTGTCGGCTTTATTTACATATTGTCTTTGTTAGTGTCGGGTGCTGTTGAGGCTGAAGGTCTGATGTTCTGATGTTTGATAATATGATCTGACACATCTTCCCCACTGTTTTGATGGTTTGTTTTCACTTGAGCTGACAGTAAACCTATGTCAGTTGAGGGGTACAGAAGCAACACATTATACAGTAAATTCGGGGAACTGTAGCAAGAACACCGAGGGAGAACACACACACACACACACACACACAGTTACGCTCTCTCCACCCTGGAAATGCCATCCCTCAGTGACCTCCACCACCAAGCACTGGAAAGGTTTGGCAGTGGACTACTGCACCACCCTCGTCATCGCCACCTCCTGCCACCTGCAGCCCCCCACCCACCTTGCGCAGTCCGCCACTACAACAAAATTCAGCCCATTAGAGCCCACACTGATAGATATAAGAACAGCACCATCCCATCTATTGTTAAAATAATAAACAACTCCTGATTTATGTACTGTACAGCCCTGTAAATGTATTCAATGCATATTATATCATTATGTCTAAATCAAATGTAAGTCTGTATATTTTCAGCCACCGGCTGCAACTCTATCAATAAACCGTTTATTATTATTATTATTACACACACTCCCCTACTATAATGATTTGGAGTCAAATATAAGAACTTAAATGGGTCACTATTTCATCAGAGAGTAAAGAAAGTAAGTGTGTGTGTGTGTATAAACCTAAAAATCACTGGCAAAAGCTCTGAATTTATACTGGTAAAAAAAATGTGTGTGTTGGAGAAAAACTTATGTCTAGCACACTTGAGGTTGTGTATCTAGATTTAGGAGATTAAATGTCGTATTAAAAATCGCATATACAGGCGGTCCAAAATCAGGACTAATAGGATCCCCTGATATGGCCCCTAACCCCTTAAGCAATATCGGACTAGACGAAACCGTTGCCATTAGGAATGGTGGCAGATATGCACTATGACGTTTACTCTTACATTTTCTAAACAAAAACAAAATATCCTTCATCTATTAGCTAATAGGAGAGCTGTCAGAGGACTGGTAGCTAATAAGAGTTCTAACTCTTACTGCCAAATGTGTGTATTTCCAAATATCATTTGATATCTTAATTTACTTGATAAGTAAATTAAGGCCGAGTTGTAAAAAAAAAAGGTTTATAAGACTACCGGTAAAATGTTTACCCGTATCAAAATTCCTGTCGAACAGGGGCCATAGTTAAGGTCGCCAGTGTTTCGCTAATGCTGCCTTAAATTGTCTTCGATACGAAGCCTTTTTCATGTTTCTGAACAGAAACTACATTTGGTAGTGACAGACAAACGGATATTCATATTCTTCCCCTCGTTTTTTAAGGTGGGGTATAAAAAACGAACCCTAAGCAATCACAATTAAGTCATTCACATGTACTTCATAACGCTAGTGGAGATGAAAGCCACCGCTGTGTCCCAGAAGTTGAGAGGCGAGGGGAATAGCGAGCTAGAAGGACTTAGGTGTGGGTCTGAGGACAAAAACACAAGTCGACAATAATCTGATAGTGATGAAACAGAAGATAGTGAAGAACATGTTCATTGTCCTCAAGTGGTACACTGTCATAGCAGACACCTGCACCCCTGGGTCTGCCAGCCTTCGCAACGATCACTGACTGAGTTGTTCATTTGGGAAGGTTGGTACAGTTGCGGAAATGTGTTCCTACACCCTCTGTGGTAACCCGTGACTCCAAACGGCAGCGTCGCAGTAGTAGTATCACGACGGACGTGATTGGTGGGTAGGGCTGCTATAGGTCATATAGGTAGGCCGTTTGGAGACACGGGTTACCACAGGGGGTGTAGGAACACATTTCCACAATTGTACTTCTGATTGTTTGATGCAGTGTGTAACCAGTACGATGTATTCTGTCTATCACATACAGTTAATACAGAGAAATTAATAGGAATACATATAAAATCCGTACTGTTCAAAATTCTTGGTCCGGGTTATCATATTGTATAACACCGTAAAGGTGCAGATTTTTTGTTGTTGTTGACTGTACATCAACACAATGTACTCCTACAAAACACGTCTGAAGACCAATGGTGATAATTATAATCAAGTGACTATTAAATTTAAAAAAAAGGCACATTGTCTGATAATTAAATAATTTTTCTATATCGGTGTTGCACTATCTCCCACGGTGATACCTTTTCAACAACAGAAGCGCCGCCACAGTGCAGGTGGTCACCAGGAATGTTCATCACTTGAGATATATCAATGACATACTATCAACATGATCATGGTACCTGTATGAGCTGCAGTTTGTACGAATCTTGCCACCAACTGCGCACCCACAAGACCAAAAAATAATTGCATTGCTCTAATATTACAGGTTTATGATGGTCTGTAATCCATTTGTTTTTCAGACTGAGAATTTAGAACGTAAATGAGCGTTGACAGCACTGTGTAGCGGAAGTGCCTGTATGTGTTCCCTGGTCTAAACCTAAGAAGCAACGTCTACCAACACAATTCCAATTTGTAGTTAGTTCCAGACTCGCATTTATTCAGCAAACACCACTCCCAAGCTCGGGGCTAAATTATGGCCTAGGAGTGTTCACAGAAAGCGCAATGACACGTGAACGGTGGAAGTACTGGACTTATTATTTTAATATTCTTTCTGTAGTACTGTAATCCCATTTTACCTGTTTTTGGAGAAGGTAACGTTAATTATATTTCTTGCGAACTAGAATGCTTCACAGACATAAACAAGGAGAGTTGAATGGACATATAAATGGAAGCTACCAAAGATAGACTACTACAAGAGCATAGGCATTAGGCTTGCAGTTGGCCTAGCCTATGTTACAGAAATCAACACAAACTACACTACCCGGCAGATGTTTATTTTTGTTTAATATCGGGCAAATCCGTCGTATGGTAAAATGCATTATCCTGTGCTTCCTTAACTGTGACCTTCGTGAGGAGATGGTTTATTAACCCTTGGGTATGAGGGATCTCCCTTGCTGAATAAAATCGTCTGATGTTACCCAAACACAATGCTTAATTTAAGTGGCGTCCAGTAGTGAGGTTAAAAAAAAAAAGAATCTTCTACAGTTGCCGACAATATTTTCTGAACACTTAAACAACAACTGATATCTACTTCTGGGACATATATATAATGCTTTATATCTAATAACGCTGCTTTTCATTACAGTATATCGTAGCCACAAAAGTGAAAGAATTACAATCTCCTTCACCTAATGATCCTCAAGTTCTTACAGGCCAGATACTGCCAAGTGTCCAGGGAATTTTGTCTCCAACTGTCAAGAGTACAGTACTCCTGTTCGCTGTCTGCAACCTTTAGTACAAGTCTACAGGATGTTACAGGGAAGCTTCCATGTAGTGGTAGCCATGACTGCGACAGGCGGGAGGACAGACGGACAATCCAGACACGTAATATCCAGCTATCCACGAAGGACAGAGACATTGGCTTGGGTAGATGTGTGTACTGCCCATGGATGGCGGTCTTAGTTGCTAAATTATACAACAACAAGATAACAATGGTGACGTCAGATCTGTTTGATACGCGAGTCTCTTCTTGAGCGGACCATCTCCAAACTCTGAAAAATTTTAATCGATCAAGTGCCTCATGGTGCTTGGTAGCGCGTCTTTTTTGTTTTACTTCGTGTTTCTCAATACATTTGTTGAAAAATACACTTTTAGGGTTTCCAAAAATAGAAAGAAAGACTATCTCCATTGTATTAAGCATCAAATATTGAGCAAAATGTGACCAGAATTGTCCGCCACACTAACAACATTCAAGATCCAAATAATTACCAAACCCATGAGAAATATTAAGGCATGAATAAGAGTTAGGGCAAGACAACGAGGAAAGGAAGATAGCCAAGGCAGGTGGTGGACTCTGACTGGTGACCCTCAGAATAGTTGGTTTCAGATTTCCTTGAGTCGGTCGGGCAATCTTGCTGGTTGTCGCGTTAGCCAAGAGGCCGTGACCTGTCAGATGGGTCGGGCTCGGAGAGTATGTACTGTCGAGTCCCCAAATTAGGTACTGTAACTCATATTTTTCGTCGTTACTCTTTCAAAAGCTGGACGAAATGTTTTGATATCTTCTCCAGTGCATCGTCATCTGCCTGCTTCCCATATTCAAATATACACAATATTAATAAATATCTGCAGGAATAAGACTTAAATTACTGGTCATTCCAAAATTCTGGCAGTTAGTTCTTTGCACGAAAGCGTTACTCGATAATCCGAACCACAATGCAGATGATGGTAAATAAGTCCAACACCTGTCGTCGATTGTACCAACAATTCCGAAACTTGGGAACTAATATGGACCCGCGGGTAACGATATATTTTAAGGAGTGTCCTGGACGTCGCACCTACACTAATGAGCAGTTAGTTTACACTTCGCAGAGTGAAAGATAACTATTTCCACGACGATACTCTCATTATTAGGAATCGGAATCAATGAAAACAAAATAATATGGAGCCAATAAAAACGAACGGTAACGTCAACGGCAGGAAGGTCCTCTGAAATGTTGAAGCTAGAAAGAATAGGGTATTATATTTCTGCCCACATGCCATTTGCCACATATCCTCTTTACCACTTCTACTACATGCTATGGGAACTTGCACTACATTTGACTTTAAATGGGAGTCCATAAGAGTAAAAATCTTGAGACAAGGAAGTCAAAGTTTATTTGTGGTATGGTAAGCCACGGCCTTAATAATGGTAAGCCTAGGAGTATTAACACCTGAACGGTTCACTCGAGATAACCTGTCAGGTCACCCGGGCAGGTGTGAAACTGTGAACTCGTGAGACATAAAGGCAAGCATGAACTTAGCATGCTTCCCTGTTGGGCGCTGTAAACACTTCTGCGCTTCACCTTACACAAGGATGTAGGGGAGTGCCCAACAAATAATAATAAAAAAAAATGTGAAGTATACAGCGTAAATTGAAGAGAATATGTGGGTCAGCAGCTGTCAGGTAAATTATCAGTGACGAGGGTATAATTTAAGGTCTGTATTCTCAGAAACTTGAATGAGCTCGTAAATTAGTTTGTGGGGCATTACTGGTGAAAGAAATTAACCAACCATACTTAACCTCACCTTTATAACTGATGGTTAGCAGTGCTGCCATTTGACGGAAATTCGTCTGCTAGATGGCAAAAAACTGAAATTCGATGACGTAGTACGTCACTGTACCAGCCCCGGTGGCCCGTCGGAAAAATACCGAAATTGTTAATTAGGCCTTTTGGGGGTCAAATGAAAAATAAAAATGATACCGAATAATTATGAAGGTATTTTATTTGATTTCCTTCATTTTACAATTGATAGTTTAGCAATACTGCTTTATGATGAGTTGGCACGAGAGGATGACGTCTACTAGGAAACACAAAGACAGTTATTTCATCCTGTTCCATGTTTGAGTTCCAGGGGCGAATCCAGGAATATCAAAAGGGGGAGGGTCCAAGAAGTTTTGGTGGGGGAACCTGGCCAGCAAAGCGAGCCCATCCATCTGGTGGGGGGGTTAGCTGTAAGCCCCCCCTCCCCCTGATTTTTTTTTTAAATCTGCCCAATATCATGGGGATTTTACAGCCATTTGAAGCCATGTGCCCTTGACATTAGAAAATATTCTGAGGTCAATAGTAATTAATTTTTACTATAGAAAAATGCCTGAGTACAATACTGCAATAAGGAAAAGTATTGGAGTTTTCTGATGAAAAGGGGGGGTCCCTCCGCGGTATTCGCCTTAAGTTCAGTACTTTTCATATGACTTTCACTGCAGAGCCTTTGTCAAAAGCATCTACACGCCGTTATACATCGACTTTCGGCGAGTCCTTTACTGTTAGTTCTTTATTTGTTGTTATCTCATCAGACATTTTAAAATTATATATATTATAATAGTTATCCTCTTTTAACCTTGCATTTTCTATGATAGTCATACATGGTATCAATCCATTTTCTACTTCTAGAACTCCACCTGATTTTAAAGTTGTTTAAAGAATATATTGTGCAAGATTTCATACTATTAGATATGCAGAATAATAGTAAAAAGGAAATGAATTGTTACTGACATCCTATATATGTATCACATTTAACAAGGAAAACGTTTTTATGACGTCATGGTGTCGTAGCCAGTCAACGCGAGGACAATTACCAATCAGAGAGTTCGGTAAAACACAGTCGGAATTACGGCAGCCTTGGTATGTGGGTGACCTGACAAGTTGACATTAGTCTCTTGTGGTCGCTGGCTGGACGGACTGGATAACTCTGTATTGGGTTCGTGTTGATTTGGAGGGTTGTGATGTGAGTATATTTTATATTTGTGTTAGCATGTTGTTTAATGTATGTTGTCAACCCCCCCCCCCTCTTTTTTTTACGGGGATAACACACCCGGGCACAGGTCACTGACCCACATCGGGGCATGGGGGGCGATAATGTAATAATAATAATAATAATAACTGTAATAATAATAATAATAATAATAATAATAATAATAATAATAATAATAATAATAATAATAATAATAATAATAATAATATAATAATAATTCACAGTAAATAAAATTTATAATAAAAATACAAAAATTAAAAATAAAATAATGTAATAATGCTCATAATTACAATAACAACACTAATAATAATAATAATAATAAAGAACCATAAAGAAATACAAAAAAGAACAAAATCAAAAGTGAAAACAATATATGTATGTTGTGTTGTCAAAGTAAGAGAAACAATTGAGACCCTGCAATTGTGTGTAAATGAGGCAGAAAGTCAGATCAGCAACCTGGGACTTGGTCACAATTTTCGTGATGCCATATGGCAGCAGGGTCTACCATTAGACAACACATTATGCTTCCAATATCTTCCCAGGTGGTAATACCTCCCTGTTTGGTAGCTGCCTACTACTTATATTGAAACCTACTTCAAATAAAGTGGTGTTACTGCAGCTCTGACTTTATATTGGTACAACCCAACACCAACCTATGGGTATGTTAGGTCAAGCTCTATTAGGTTCTATGTATTGTCATTTCCATTTCTGTGTTTAATATCATTCTAATAGTGTGCACAAAAATATTAAACCAAATCGCACATTTCCTTCTGGCGATAACTGTGTCGTAAACCCTTATCAAACATGTTTCAACTTCGATTTCGTACAATGGCAATAAGAGAAAATTTACCCAATAATTTTCTTACCTTATTCGTATAACTTGACTTGTCGAAATTGGGGAATGTAAACTTCAATCCTCTTGTCCTCAGATTCTTCAAAACATTGTTCAACACAATAACACACATTCAGCAGGATACACCCCTAACCTTCACTACATTTGTCATTCACCTTATAATGTTTTTACTGTACTAGTTCTTCAAGCGAGTAACAACTTAACACTAGTCCATCAACCATCATCTTCACGGTCTCGCTATTAATGATTCAATGAGGCAATGACGAAATTTCAGCCAATTTCTTTAAGGGGCTCCTAGCTTATGTAAAGTGTGAATCTTTAACTCCTCAACGCTAAGAAAGAACCTTTGTGTTTCTCCTTTGTGCATTTAAGGTTTATAATTTGTTCATTCATTTTTAGTTTCTGATGTGAAAAACTTGAATGGAATTACCTGTATTTAAAAAAATCGAATACTCAAAGGTTCGTATTCTTCGAGACGGAGGAAGTAAAGGTACACCGGTATTTACCTACGACTAAAACACTAAAATAACCTGCGGAAATTTTATCAACACTGCTCTAACATTTACTTTTACTCAAAAATTTCACTAACACTGGGTAGTTTGAAGGTAATCTTATGGAAAATATTCTTTACTCTAATCTTCCCTCTTCAAATATCTGCTAGGTAAACGTTATTAGTTTAGGTGGTCTAAAGTTGTAACGCATTTTGGACGCTATATTTATTTTTTAATTAACCAATATTTTTTTTCCATCTTCACTTACAAAGAACCTTTATGAATCCGATCTCTGTAAATGATTTCTGAAGCTGTGTTGTTCGTAACACTAAAAGGGACACATCGGTGGGTTGGTAGCCCCGCTGGCCAGGGGAGCGGTAACTACCACAGTACTCGAGGAAATGGCTTGTTAATCATGTGTGGTTTCTTGCTACAATGGCGCTTTATCTTAGGAGATTGGTTTGTCGGTCTGTCGGTAGATAACTGTTGGGGTTTTGTCATGGATTCGGCTAATATCGAGTGATTTGCATCAAAAAATAATTTCTACCATCCATAAATTATTCCATATGCACAATGAAATAGACAAGAAACGCCAAGTGGGCCTGAGGTGATTTTAGACAAATGTTTTGGGGTGGGTGGTTCATGTGGAGAAAGGAAGAGCACTTGTTTTTATCAAACTAGTGTAAGTGGCATAGAGGATTTTTATTTATTTTATTTTTGTAAAGTATGCCATAAAGGTGATTCACTACTTAAGAACATACTTTTACACTTTCAGAGAAACGAGCGTCATCAATGAGGGGAGGGGGTTACCTGTCGAAGCACATGTTTAATGTGGATGCGACTGGATTATTTTGAAGAAAATTCCAGATTGAACAAACATTACCTAAGAGAAGAAGAGTGAGCCAGGTTTTAAGGCTGTATTAAAGGGTATAGCTGTAGTAAATATCCAAAATCTTTTCATTTTTTACAATATGTTTGGTATCTACAGGAGTAAATTTGGACTTACAAACAAGTCTCAGGAACCCAACTTGTTCGTAGGTAGAGGAGCACCTGTAGTACATGAATATTTTTATCAACCTCTTTATATACTGTATCTACCTGCTACCAATGCAGTTACAGTAGTTTTCTTTTTCTTCCTTTTCGTTAATGTTAATTTCTTTTCATTTCTAGTGATATTCCAATGCAGACTAGCTAATATCTACCAAATTTGTTGAAATGATTGATAATTTAACAAATATTAACTTGGTAACCATTAGTGACGGCACAGCACAGTACTGTGCCATACAGAACTTTTCCATAATGCAATCAGCCAAGCAACAGATGGTAATACCTGTACTGTACTGTATATACCTGAATATTTAGGTGTTGGTACTGTCTAGGACAGCAATACAGTACATGAAACTGGTTGTACAGTTGTATACAGTAAATAAATATTAATAGTGTTAGCATAACTTTACATGAACTAGTTATATGGTATGTAAAAAAAATACAGTAATATTTCCTTTTGGTTTACCCACTAAAACCTGTACTTTTCCATGAGGTCACGAACCTACAGAGATGCAAACATTACGATGTAAAATATGGTTGTATACCCCCTGTATATAAATGCAGTACCATTAGTGTTAGCATCACTCTGCATGTATCGTTTGTGTGTTATGTTAAGAAAAATAATGTTTCATTAATATATATATATATATATATATATATATATATATATATATATATATATATATATATATATATATATATATATATATATATATATATATATATATATATATATATATATATATATATATATAAGTCGACCCTCGTTAAAACGGACTAATAGGGGGGGAAGGGTGTCCGTTTTAGCCGAATGTCCGAATTAACCGATTTAGAGGTAAATATTGCATAGGCCTACGTATATGATATTGGAAATACAGTACGGTCTATACACTGTACACTGAACATGATGCACAGTAACAAAAATACAGGAAATACTGTAAACATCATATAACTAGCTATATAAAACATTACAATATGTAAAAATAAAAAAGTTAATACCGTAAATTGTTAATTTCAATTACCTTTGGTAGATGACAGATGAGCTTGATGTGGTGGAGGTGGGGGGTAGAGGTGATACCTTGTCATTCAGAGTCAGTAGAGCTATGATGCTCCACTGGTCCTTGTCTCCCACTCGTAGAAGGCTGAGGTGACTGAGGATGGCCTGAGTCATCAATATCGTCAGCAGGCTCAACAGCTGCAGCAGGGCCGGGACGAACTGGCTTGAAGAATGAGTCGAGTTTCAGCCGTTAACTTTGCTGATGCTGCTTCCGGATAATGAGTTCCCTAAAGGCTCTAAAATGTTGATAGTAATGCTGAACATCAGTTTCTGCTAACAATTCAATGTACGAAATGACATTATCAATGGATTCTCGTATAACAGAGAGTTTGGGTTTCTTGGGCAATGGTTCGTCGTCTTCCTCATCTTCACTATCTCTGCTGTCACCAACGAGAACTTCATCCGCTATTTCTTCTTCTGTTAAGACTTGGTATCCAGGGTCACCCTCTGTGTCTTCCAGCCAGTTTCTGATGTCGTCTTCTGTGACATCATTTTCGCCCACCCTCTGAAGGATACGATGAAAGTCTCTTGCCTCAAATCCCTTCGAAATCATATTCTACCTCCACATTGTGCAGAAATTTTTTCCAAGCATTGGTAATTTTATTACACATTCCATGGCGATTTCTAAATCGCCATAACCACCCGTCACTAGCTTCGAAATTCTCGATGCCCATATGACTTGCTAGCTTAGCAGCAGCAGCTTGAATTTCTACACCACGGACGACATTACCACAGGATTGTTGCTGCACAAACCACTTCGTCACTGCCTCCTCAAGATTTGTATCTTTTGCCACTCTCATACGCTTCCTTGCACCAACAGATGATGATTTAGAATTTGCATCAACAGTATATTTCAAAGAAAATGCAGTGAGTTTGTCCTTAGCCTTGCGTATGTCCAAAACTGTTTGCTTTTTAACACCATACTCGTCACAAACTCTAGCCACCGAAGCACCAGCCTCTAACTTCCTTATAAGTATTACTCCCCCTTGAAGACATGATGTAAAATACAAGGCTGAAAGATGCCTAAACACTGAAATATCAACGAAAATTGCAGGGCAACACAACACTGATACTCGAATATGGCTGGCAGTCTGGCGTGCGCAAGCCATCTATCGGACAGTCCCTCGATTAACTCAGATTTCGTCCGGTTTATCCGATATCCGGATATCCTGAAGATGTGAATTACACGAAAGCGCTTGGGAACTTCGTGCTTTCTTCTTTCCTTGTGGTTATCAGCATATACCTGGGACCGGCACCTACAGTGATTTACTATCTCACATATATATATATATATATATATATATATATATATATATATATATATATATATATATATATATATATATATATATATATATATATATATATATATATATATATATATATATATATATATATATATATACAGTATGAGTTATTTGAAGGATACTTTGTACAGTAATATTAAGTCACTTATTGTCATAGCGATGGACATTGTCAGGTCTCATAAGTCCCCACAATACTGTACCTGTAGTGGAGAAAACTGACAGAAAGGGGCTTCCATTTATTCAATACGCGTTCTTCATACATTCGTAAACTTTTGTGGAGAATTACACAATCTATGCAGATGGTGTGTAATTGCTTTTATTCCGTTGGTTCACTGAAAAATATGTGTTGACATACAAGAGAAATTAGCTACTTTATCTTAGCTGTCATACAATGACAGTCAGTTATGTGCTACCTTGCATGTGTTTGTAAGTTTGTTTAAATGGTCAAGACATGTACTACTATAAATACTTATTAACACAAGATTCTTATAAAATCCTTTCCATTTTACTAAAGGAAAATAAAGAAATTTTCTAACTTAGCAATCATAAGAAATATTTACTGTTTACAATAATAATCAGAAATATGAGAAATTACAAATTCAAAAAAACATTGAAAGTACTGAAGCTTAAATTGTGATGGACGTGAAACTTTTCCACCTTGTGGAATTATGGTACATATACAGCACAGGTATCAGTATAAGAAAAAAATATATAAATATAGTATATATCTTCACTCTAATTTTCTACTATTTAAATATTATTACATCAGCAAATATTTCAAATTTTCATAACTGAGAAAGAAATATTACCATAAAATCCTTTATATAAAGTAAACTAGTACAGGGTATATGCAAAACTATTCCTGGTTACTTTTTTAACTAGTGTTAAAAATAAATAATCCAAACAACCAATAAATGCAAATAAATGTTAGTCATTACAATAACCAGAGGAAAAGTATGAAGATATACTGGCTGTAAACCATGTCATCCCCAGCCAGTGATCACACACAACATATACTGCACTGTACTACATAAATAGCAGTCAGGAATACATTGGGGAGTAGAATTCTTAATCAGCTTCAGGGTGAACAATTAAAAAAAGATCCTCTATAGTCCTCTCTGGTAACATACACAAGAGGCAACTTAAAGGTGTGCTGGTGCTGAACACTTCATTAACCTATTCCAACTGGATGAGCTGAGAATTAAGAAGGGTACATTTGTAGATGGATAGACAAGATTATACAGAAGGGTGGGTATCCTGGGGGAATGAGGAGAATTAGAATGAAAATTGGACAATTTTAAAGTAAGGTGGAGTAATATAAGGTTTGAATAAAAAGAAAGGGTAAATATATATATGGATAAACATACTGTAGTTAGAAAGAACAGTGGATAGATAAAACTGTAGAGCAAGAAGATTAATACAGAATTTCAGTACAGAGTAAATGGGGTGATACTGTATATATATCAGTGGCATAGTCTTAATGATGCATGCCTAGCAAAAAGCAAAATATATTTTTAAATAGTATCTTCAATAATACAGATTTAATTTTAGTCTTCACAGTTTTCACCCAGGAAAGTCGAGGAGACTCAGCGTCCCTCAATGCACGCTGAAGGATAAGTCGCATGCCCTCAATGGACATATAGACGTAACCATCCTATCAATAACATGTTAAAATGAACTTTATTGTGATGGAGCATAAGGAATTTGAACCATTTTAGTCAAATTTAATACTTTTTCCTTTAATAAGCACGAAGTCTTATGTTATACGGTGATATTATATTACTCAAGAGTTGTTGTTCCATAAGAGTAGCTATTTAATAAGGTTTCTGTAAATGTAATGGGTACAAATGCCTGCGAAAACTGCATTCACTTGTCGAGAGGCTATGTAGAGTACCGAAGGCAGCTCTCCATCAGCTGGACAAACTGGTCCACATTATTATTTTTAATATTTCCAAATAACCCAACAGTCAGCTTTCAGTTATAATTTTTTCACTTGGGACAGTTATTCAGTTTTACTTGATATAATAATCAGATCATATAAATAAAAATCCTTATTATTTAAATGTTCATCAATAAGATCATTGGCAACTTTACAGAGGGCCAGCGTTGTGCATGATACCTACCGTAGTTATTTTTTTTAACTACCATATTTCTAAATTACTGTAGATCAACACTGAAAGCTTAATATTCTTTTGCCATAAGTATTCTTGCACCCATTATTTAATGATTTATAAGATACTTTGTCAGATGCCACTGATATAATTTAAGAAATTAGGTGTTTATAAAAGCTTGACAACCCTTATTTAGACAAAGGCCATAACCTACTCGATATTTGATTTTATAACTCATATACAGTATATGGTGTTCTGTATGCCTCATCAGTGCAACCACGGTACGCCACTGATATATATATATATATATATATATATATATATATATATATATATATATATATATATATATATATATATATATATATATATATATATATATATATATATATATATATATATATATATATATATATATATATATATATATATATATATATATATATATATATATATATATATATATATATATATATATATATACACACAGAAAAAGTAAAAAAATTCGGACCACCTGAGAATCCGGACTTTTCGAAAACTCAATTTTTTTTTTTTTTTTTTAATAATTTAGCTGGCTTTTGTGTGTAAGTGTGCATGCGTGAGCACCACAGCTGCACAGTGACAACAAGCGGCCACGCGGTTGCCACTTTAAAACGAGCAATCAAACTCTGACAACGTTATGTAATTTTGAGTCCTACTCTTTCCATTTACAGAGTACTGTACAAGCCCATAATAATGGCTCCTAAAGTAGATAAACTTCGTTGTGTGAAGAGAAAGAAGAACACGTTGAAACTGAGTGACAAACTTGAAATAATTAAGAAACTAGAACGTGGTGTGAGCAATACTGTTCTAATGGAAACATACGACATTGGAAAGTCTACAATTTATGATATAAAAAAGGCAAAGAATAAAATTTTAGAATTCACAGCTTTTTCTGTAAAACTGCTCGTTTTGATAAATGAAGCAAGCTATATTTGCTAATGAATAAACTATCAAAATGTACCTGTTCATCTCTTCTTTATTCCTCCTTAAATTTGAATTTTAGAAGTACTGCCTGAGAATCCGAAAAATCCAAAAATCCGGACCGACCCAATCCCCAAGCAGTCCGGATTTTTGGACTTCTACTGTATATATATATATATATATAACCCTGTCCTTCAGCATATTATGTGAAACATTACATAAATAATTTATCAGACATGAAGACATTTATGTTGAAAAAAAATGTAATGGACTTCAGTATAGTACTGTATTACAATGTTACCTTATGAATAATTAAAATATTTGGCTAACTGTACATGAAACTGTGTACAGTAAAAGACAGATGAACTGAAATAGGTTGTCAACTTTTTCAATCACATATAATCAAATTCTATTTTTCATTGTATAAAATTTTTTAACTATTAAATATATGTACAGGTACATACTGTATATTATATTACCCATGAACATGCAAGTCTTCGAGTTCCAAGCATAAACCATAAAAATCACAGAAATGGTAATATTTTTTCATGGATTCCATAACAGTTATCATGTTTTATATACAATTTTTTTTTTTAAATCACGTACAACTGTGATGAAGGGATTCTCCGTTACTTACTGCTCCCTTCAGGTGAAACCAGACAGGAAGTTGGTTTAGATCCCTGGTTATCCACACATTTCTTGTTTTTGGTATTTAAAAGTATAACACTACTTAATAAAACCATCCATCAAATTTCCTCCAGCCAATAATCGAATGGATAACTATTCTTGATTTCTGTGAGAATTTTTAATAATCAGTGAAAATAAGAGAAATAATACATCAATTTGGCCAATATGTTTGTTGATGCTAGATAATAGATGCCAAGAACTATTCAGTTTGAACCTAATTAAAATGACTTACCTAAATATAACCTGACAGTCTTAGAGCAGTTTTTGGTTAAGTTGCATTAGGTAATGTTTGACTACCAACCTAACTCAGCTAATATGATATTTATCTCATGCATAATGTACTCTAATATGGACTCATTGTTTATATTAATTTCAGTTATAATCAGAGTTGAGAAAACCACAATACCGTGTTTCTATTTCTTGATTCATAATATAATACAGGTATTACATGTGAAGTTCTTCAGAAAGATGTTCTCTGAATATATTATGACAACAGCAAATCTTTTTTTTCTACTGTCTTATTAGAAAAAAATAACTAACATTATCTCTAAAAGGAGGGCAGCACAAGAAAATAGTAATCACTTTGTATTTTGTCCTTTACATATAAAATATCCACTGTTTGAAGACAAATTTGACCTACATTATTATGACACAGGAAATTGTCAGGTGTTTAACCAGCTCTGAATGGTACAAAGCAAAGTTTGACATTAATAAAACAAGGTGGTCTGTTACATAATGCTTCTTAAATATATTGAATATGATATTAAAGACATACAGTATATTAAGTCATAATATACTGATGACAAAGCTAAAACAAACACTAAGTAGTTTTAAAGTCTGCTCTTAAAACTTTTCATTCATGAGATTTGTTGTCTTCAACCATCAATGGAGAAATATAGTGTTTGTGTTGTTCCTTTTGTAGATGAGCACTGAATCCTTGGGCCTCATTTTCATCAGGGCTTCATTCATTGAGTCAGACACTTCAGACAATCCCATAGAACCCCAAAGACTTCTTACTTGTCTATGACTGTTATTTCCCCACTCTTTTTATCCCACTCTCTCCAGACATCTCTGAGCCTGCTCTTTCCCTACCTGTTTATCTTACATTGTTGCTTTCTAAATCTCTATTTTTTATTTTGTTCCCCTTGTGGTTAATTTCACTTGTAACCGTCAGTCTCTTTCTGTGTTTACCAACATATATCTCAAGACATTTTTGTGCCTCTGGAAGTCAGAGGGCAGCCACAAGAGTAAGGACTCCAAAAATGCCCCCTCATATGTATTCCTCCTCACTAATACAAGTATATGAACACCCTCTTCCCCTCTAACTTCAAGTATTGTATTCACCTTCCTCCTCGAGCTCCACATAACATTACCCTTCACTAGTTTGTCTTTCCTTATCCCCCTTCACCCCCACCCTTCCCTTTTCATACATCCTATTAATTATAATAAATAATAGTGTAAGGCAGTGGAGACCGAGTCACTTATTCGAGAACCAAATCATATTTCTCATTTAAATAAACGTATCGAGCAAAAGTGTGGAGATATTTATTAACTTCGATGTTTGGAGAATATTTTGTACACAACCCCATCCTCAAATGTATGAAAAGGTTAATGGGTTATAGTAAGAGACTTTCCTAATATGTTATACAGTTTATAAGAAAAGAGATCCTAGCTAACATTTCCTGATACTGCTGAAAGATCCTTGGTTTAAAAATTTGCAGTTACATTTCTTGATGCTTAGCTGTAAGTGACAGATGACTTAAATGATTATGAGAGAGAGAGAGAGAGAGTCATTTACTTTTATATTGCCCTCCAAAATAGTTTTCCCTAATCAACCAAACAGTACCAAAGCTTTGTGCACAAGGCAGCAATATATGAAGTAAAGCCTTACATTTTTGGGTGTTATAAGATATGTTACACTAATAATCCTAATTTAATTCTTGTTTTCATCCATTCCAACAATTTGAAAGTGGAGTAAAATAAAAATGCGAATTATTTAAAATACACTTGTGGACCTGCCAAGCATGACTTAATAACTGTGATAATATTTGCTGTATGAATTACAATGATAGCTACTGACTAGGAACACATACCAGCAACCACAAAATAAATGATATCATACTGTACACTTGTGGACAATATTCCATCAACACCTGGCAACATTCTATGTCCACATGTGGGTAATATATGTGTTCCTAGTTAATAACTGGTGCACGCTGTAATTAATTTTAAATCTTATCAGAATAACTCGAGAAAAAATTACTGTATACTGTATTATACAAAATACAGAAAATCCAAGTGAACACAAGTTACAATCACAATCCATTTATTTTAGTACTGTACATTATTTCTTTTTATTCTCAAGTCATTGACTTTGTAGTGTTTTGAGAAACAAAAGACCAGCTATTATTAGTATATGGTCCTAAGTAGAAGCCAAACATTGCTAAATGTCCAAGAAATTTTGCCCACAATCATATATGATGTTACAAGTCATACAAAAACTCAATTTAACCCAATCTCAACAGCATGGAGTCATTTGTTCTTCACAGCTATGTCTTGCATAATAAAGAAGTATTGCATACTCAAAATATGATCTTTTCATTAATAAAATTTGAACATGTTATCAAACATAAGAAAGGAGTGGCTACAAAACCTCTACAACAGACAGCTGGCACCCTTGAGTACTTCCTGTGATACTTCATGGTGATTGGGCAACAAAATCAGTCAATCTTTTCCATATTTGACAACTTCTTACCAATGAATATTTTTCCACGGCACTCAATGTTGTAAGAACAAACAACTACAGGGTACATGCATATATTTCATTGAGATTAATCTGGCAAATCTAGGGAAATACTTTTACCAAAGGTTATGGATAAGAATAATACTCTAATAACAATAGACATGGTAACAAGTATAAACAATAATGGTGATAATAGTTATAATGATAATATAAAAATAATTAGAATACCTTTGATGAACATGAGTAAAAAATCTGAGGAACATTTCATAATTGCAGCCAACACCAACGTCAAGACACTGTTCCCCTACACGTAATGCCATTCCACTGCAAAAGAACATATGCTTTCCTTCATAATGAAAAGTAATTATAAGTCTTCACCCTTTAAGAATGGATTAAGAAATTATTCCTAACACAATATCATATTTAACTATATCAGCTGTCATGCTGTACCTGTGATTTACAAGAGATAGTGAGCATGTGTGTGTGTTTAATATATATTTTTTTTTATACAAGGTTCAAATCTGAAGATGTTGACCCCCTTCATGTGTTTTGACTAGGTACTTAATATGTAATTCCTTTACACTTTCCATGTTGATGATTGATACATGAATCAAGAACAATTTATATGATATATTTCCTATGAGGTATATCAATCAATTTAAAATAGGCAGTTTTACTGGCTACTGGTGAGATATGATTTAACATGATAAAACTTCAAGAAAAACCTTATAAGGTTTGCTAACAGCTAGATTCTGATATAAAATAAGTGCACATTGATTAAAAAAGGACTAAAATATAATTTCACCAAGTTGTGGCACTGTTTTTCTGGTTATAAATGCAGTAGTATGTCTGAACATTATCATGAAAACCATGATGCATTAGGATATTCAGAATACTCATAAAAATAGAGAAAATGAAACTGAAACCACAGTGAATATAATTTATAACTTGAAACACTGTGCAGTGCAAGACTACCTGTGTATACTGTATCATGTAGTATAATTGCCATGCTAACTCACTGAGTTGGATGGGCATGTAGCAATGAAGAGATTAAGAAACATATTAATCCTCATTTCTACATGTTTCCTAACTCACACACATACCATGATAAACATAAAAAAAAAGTTGCCTAACTCACTGCTGCCTGTTTTTAAAAAATAGGTATTTTGATGGGTGTCAACACTGGTGTGACAAGTATGGTGGATTAGATCTGTGTTTTGTGGGTAAAATAGAAAGTTTGAACTTAGCACCTAATATGATACAATCTATCAACCCATGATTCTTGAATAAATTAGGTGCTGAGGCTTTGAGTTAGGGACATGTCATCTATTCCAAAAGATTATGTAATGAAAGGTTTTAAAGCTATTAACAGGGCCCCCTTTGGTGAACTTAAATAAACACTTTCTCCTTGGGAGCCATCACCCAATTCCATCTGGGGATTATGACACCCACTGTTGAAATTTACAAAAACTACTAAGATATACCTCTCATAAATAATGTCACACCAATATAAAATGGTGACTACACCCCTGATTCTTAGGGATATATTACTAAGTTCTGTGCCATTCGTTGTTCAAACAATATATATATACACTTGAGACTTGACCACATCTTTGTTTGCTACATCAGATCACAGACAATTTGTTCTTTTGGTGGTAAATTTTTTTTTATACAGTACAGCAAATACTTATCAACATTGCTTCTTGGTCACAACCAGCTAGTGAGAGGAAATATATACTGAAACAATGGTCAAAACAAAAAATAAAGTTCATGTACAGTCATCCAAAGATGCACCGACCCCACCCTGGGTCTTGTGTTCGCAAGTTTACCAGGCAACACTTGGTAAAGGAAGGCTGCATGTAAAGGTGATTGTGATGGTGGATCTGTTTTTGGCTGTATCAATGTCAGGATAAATATTTAACAAACCAAGGTAACATTTTTATAATAATAAACTATTCATTGTTATTTGAGGTCATGAGAAGTTTCAAAATTTTTGTATATTTGCTTAAATAATGAAGAAAATTATATTAATGATTTGGCAACTCAAGTACAACCACAGCTGCCACAAGATTTGCACATCAAATTTTATTCATTATTTAAACAAATATCTGAACATTTGGAAACTTCTCATGACCTCAAATAACAATGAATAGTTTATTATTATAAAAATGTTACCTTGGTTTGTTAAATATTTATCCTGACATTGATACAGCCAAAAACAGATCCACCATCACAATCACCTTTACATGCAGCCTTCCTTTACCAAGTGTTGCCAGGTAAAATTGTGAGCACAAGACCCAGGGTGGGGTCGGTGCATCTTTGGCCGACTGTACATCTGTACATGGGTAAAATATATCCTAAAAGAGAAATATATACTGCATATGAGTGTGTGTGCATAAATAAATAAAAAGTGCCAGATACTGTATATCAAAGAAGTGTTGGTGTCAAATCTATTCATCAAGGCCTCCCCTAGCCAGAGACCAAAGGTATTTGGAACAGGAAGGTTTGAAGTCTTAATGGGGGCCCAAATTTAAGTAAATTTTGGGACTTTTATATAATGAATACAGTATCCAGAAATTACACAAGGAACCAAAAGTATCTTTTTATCACACTGGCTGTACACCAATTAATTAGGTTAGGGGAGAATTTACTGTGTTACTTGTCCAGAGTAACACTACACCACAAATTTGGAAATTTGCAGAATCTAGATCCTCCTTCCTCTTGATGGCAATTGATAGTATTACTTACAAATGTCATGAAGCTCACTGATGAACATATTAAAACACTGCAACACAAAAGTCAGAGATGAAAAAAGGAGTATTAAGTTTCTGTATTCAGAGTCTTGACAAGAGCATGTGATAAATGTCTAAATCAAAACATTAGTACAGTATTATATAATTTGGTTAACTCTTTGATTGATTATAATAAAAAATCCATCAAACAACTTAAAGAATGTGAGATGAAATTAGATAAAACCTTTAATAGTCAAAGTCAACATGCAGCTATATATTGTTTGGTAAGAATAAATTATCTCCTTTAACAGTAAAGGAGTGGAGTGTCTAAAAGAATACATTGGTATTCTTTACATTCTCTCTGGCTCTAAGTCATCATCAGAGTAGTCATCATCAACTAGTGAGGCACCAGCACGACTTGAGAAATCAAACTTGGAAGTTTTCGCAGGAGGGCTGAGGAGAGAGAGTTAAACCTGAGTAAATCACATTTGTGTACCTGTTTCCCTGTTCCACAAACACTGTAAAGTATAAAATATATGTATTTGTTATAAGTTTTCAAATGAAAAGTACCTCAGTACATTTACCAAAGTCACTACAGTAATATTGGCTGACTTGCCATTTACCTAGTATTAACTTTGAGGAGTCTGTTTGTGTTCCTGCTTTCTCACCTAGATAATTTTTTTTAGGTCAGTGAAGATTGCAAAAATAATACAGGCATATACTGTATAGTACAAGTAATGGCAATCTAAACTTGTTAGAAATAAAAGATGCCAAGGTAAAAGAGAGAGCTTGAGGGTATTAGACATCATACTAAAGTTGAAGTCCAACTGAATGTAGTACAGTAAAATCTTGTATTTTGCAAGTAATGTAGACTGGAAAAATTGTGCCAAATGCAAATGTACATAAACTAATGGGAAAAATAACAATATAGACTGGCCACTCTACATCAACCTCTGATTTTCCCATTTATAACCTCCAAATGATACAAATTCTGCTTTTATTGACTTGATTGTGGTTTCCGGAAACTAGTTTTTAGGCCTTCCTTAAATAATTTAATCACACACTGCTTATCCTGCATCGAGTACTTGGCAAACTTAACTCCCTTACGATAGTCCCGCTTCTCCTTTTCCTTATTTGGCCGCTTAGGTGGGTCTGTCCTACCCCCACCAGCACCAGTAGGACCCCCAGTAGAAGTAGAGGCCATTATCTTGACTCGACAGGTGGTAGCACCACCCAAAGAAGCACACAATAACAGCCCAGGTGGTCGTTAGGATGGCGCGGGCTACAACGCGATAGTTGCGTTCTTGTAAGCCTCCTTTCCGTTCACCACCGGCAAATTGATCACCAGAACGCTTCGTGGAAACATTCTTCTTACCTTGTCTTTCCGTATTCATTGCTAACACAACAAAATTGGAGAAAATAGCGAAAATCATGGAGTAAATGACAAAAACAGCACGATTCAACTGATCACATGATGTAAACAGAGAGCGCTGGTGTAAACTGTTATTAGTCCTCACTGTGAAACATTCTTTTTACTTATTCTTTTCATACAGTATTTATGGGTAACCGCTTAATTTTTCAAAAAAAAAAAAAAAAAAAAAAAACGAAATTTACAAAGTACCTCTCAAAAAACATTTCACAAACAAAAGACACGAATCAATTGAACATGTGATGTCAAACGTGAATTGTAAACATTGCATAACCCCGAGCCACGCTTAAAATGTTGACGATGGAATAGTGCTACAGCCAACATTTGTATCCGAAAGTACGCGTTTTACGAACAGCGTTCCCCTACTCATCAATCGCATTGCAACCAATTCGCGTTGACGAAACTTGCGTTGTAGCAGAAATGACTGTAATTGGTATGAGGGCTGTGACGTCATTGAAGACGGTGGGCAGCATGCAGCTTGCTGGATCTCGCAAAATTCACGATATTTTACGCCAAATATAAGACTTGGTTACATAAGGTAGTGCTCGCGAAATTCAAAAATGCGCAATATATGAGATCTTACTGTACAGTAATAAGACCTTCACCATGATCAGACCGAGGAGAAGATAATATTGAAGAACTTGAAAGGGAGAGAGATATATTGAATACAAGATGGTGCCTGTAGTAGTGAATACTGAAATGAGTTGGTACATGGAAGATATCTAAACAAATGGATAGGTAGGAGGTATCTAAGCAAGTAGACAGGTAAAGGCTATCTGAGGAATACAACAATATTACCTACCTGTTGCACTCTTCTGAGGAATGACTGATAGCTTTAGGAGACGATGGGGGTGATAGAGCACTCATGACAGAGTCTTTCTTCTCTGACAGGTACTGAGTCAGGCGTCCGTCACGGCCAAATAGCATCAAGAACGTGTCGATAAATTCCCGACTCTTCTCCTCCCACTTTGAGATCAGATCGGTACGCTTGCCCTCAATGTCTTCAATCATCTCTTTACCTTTCTTTTTAAGGTCATCTAACTTGTTCTGAAGCCTATATTTCTTCTCCTGAAAGGATTAATGTACATTCTTAAGCATGAAATTTGTATAGCAATATGATTTTGTCTTAATAATATAAAACTGCCTCTGCCACTAACATAAACAGAACACTCTTGATAATCATCCTCTTTAAACTGGATGTGTATTTTGATTTCTTTTTATATATCATTTAATGGACTTGAAAAGAGAAACCAACACCAAAATTCCCATTAGATGAGAATGAATTGCTTTTTCTTTTGACTGTTACCCATCGGGGTATCTGTTGACTTTTTTTATATTGTTGCAACTGAAACACAACAAAAACTCAATGTAAATCATACTAAACCCCAGATTTTAGACGGTGAACCTGTATAGTTCATGGTAAATGTACAATATTTCAACTTAATTATGAGTTAAATAGGCTTTTGCAGGATGCCTTGTGAACCTAACCACTAATTATAATAATGCCTACAAGAAATTAAGTTCCAAGTTGAACAAATGACTTATGAATGAAGTTTTGACATGCAAGCCATTTATAAAAAAATAATGAAAAGAAATTTTAACACAATAAATCTGTTCATACCATCAATTCCAAGTTAAGAAAATTAACCAATGACTTGATGTTTCAGTGAAACTTTTATCTTCACATAAAGTGCACGGTATGTAAATAAAGTTACTTCTCTAATGAAGCTGATAACAACTTAGCCCTTTAGCAGTGTCAACAGCTGGTTATATCTTACCCTCATGCTAGCCAAGTATCTTACTGACTTTCCTGCCTGGAATTGGATTTGGACTTTCTGGTTTTATAAAGCTGCAGGACCAACAACAAGTTATTTAAGAACATTTGAAGGCTGTGCGCAATGTGAGAGGTTGTAGCTGTGCTTAAGACGTTCCAGCAGGAGGGAGAACGGAAGCAGTTAGTCTCCTAGTGATGTATCCTTCATCATCTACCAGAGGGAGGGTTAATTCACCAACTCTGTCTTTTAAATGTGACACCTCCTTCTTCATCGCAATACTATGTATGAAAAACTAGTTTACATTATCATAATATGCACCAAGTCGACGATTAACATTGTTTATTTGCGTCGCTTCCATTAAAATGTCATCAACAAATTAGAGAAAAATTTCCTGTATAAGTTGTGCCAGTCCAATATATACAAGTAAAGTCATTATTACCAAAATGAGGAGCGAAATAATTAAAACCGTGCATCATAAATGTCAGGTGGTACCATTGTCATCAGCCGAGTGTTCTAAGTGGAAATGCCATGCCCCCCACCATTGAAATTAACTCGGTTGCATGTGTTAGGCCAACCAAGGAGTATCTTGCAAAAGACCCTAAACCAAGAGTGGAAAAAGTCCTGCAAGTTACACCCACCAAGAAATTGTAATCAATCTTGGTTTCATTTTGGTGAGTTCCTATGAGTCTGTGTTCCTTTAATTATCCATTTGAGCTTTGTACAGTTTTGTTTAACATTTGTCTCTAATATTTACTTAAGTGAAGTTTCAAGAATGTATCTCATCCATAATATGCAGGACACTTGTACAGGGTGTATTCTATACTGCCATACAATAACAGTATAAATTCCTGTTTGTGATCTGACTTATGTAACCAACACACTGTTCTTAATCGAGACAGGCCCTAACCCTTTGTAGGGAAGGGGGTTCTCTTTTTCTAAATAAATTTGTCTGGTATTAGCCAGAATAAAATGCCTAAGTGCACCTCTGCCCTACAAAGGGTTAATCGAGATAGGCCATAAACATAAAGAATAAAATTACAGTTACTTTCACATACATTAATATAAGAAACATTGAGATCCTTCGCACTGTAGCCACGAGCCAAGTTTCTTCTGACGTACACATCGTAGTCTTTAACTATGCGCGACACAACATCACTTGTGGATACCCCCTCTGTGCGCTCTGTAGAGATAAACATTCCCCGAGCCTTGATGTGTGCATAAACGTCAGTAGCACTTCCAGTTGTGTACGGGATATCATCGTGAGCAACAAAATCAATCTGAAAATATTTTTTTTTTACATATTTACTCACTACAAAATGAGGTAATGGACAATATTTTTACTCTATCAAACTTTCCCTGTTACATAATAGAGTGGCTGGAATCATGAACAAATGCACACTCACACACACACAATTCTCCCTTCATTCATTTCATTCTTACTGCTGTAACATATATTTTGTTTTGTTTCAATATTATCATTAAACAAACTGTGATCTTTCAATTATACTCAGTATACAGGTACAGTATATCTGCATTATAGAGGTTAGTGTACTTCTGACATTCAAAGGAAATGAGAAATGCAAAGTCTTCCAAAGGCATTATGACATTGGACATTACAAGTTTTGAGGCCAAAAGAGGATTCATCCTAGAACGAGGCATAAAGAGGATTCATCCTAGAACTATCTCGAATTGTCATTTTAATCAATTGAGAACAATACCAATTCCCTTGCATACAATTACTCAATACCCTTTAAATATGATGACCCTTGAGTAAGATAACATTGAACACCCAGGATCATTTTCTCAAACACAATCTATTCTTATTTCTTAGCAGAGTAAAAGTGGATCCAAAGTAATGTCTCTAGACTCATGAGTGGGTGGGCATGCATGAGACTCATCCTACTTCAGGAAGTGATGAAGGGGAATTAGTTTCTGATGTGCACAAAATAATTCACTCTTTTATGTTCCATCTGATGTGCGCAGTGCTTCTTTCTGCCTCTTCTTGTCTCCTATGTGCTTAATATTCAGGTGATCAGTGACTCAGGCACTTGAGGGAAGATCGTGTGTACAATACCAAGGTTTAACCATGTAATGTGGTGTAAATACCTGTAGTATTAATATAAAAAGAGAACAAGCACCATGAACAACACATATTACACCTTGTGTTTTTCCAAAAACTCGTCATCCAACGTCCACGGGGCATCTGGCACAACTTCATCAACATAACGACAGTGTCGTACAGCCTCATAACGTTCATCTTCAGTCATCACTGTCCGCCCCTTGCACTGGTGAGTAAGTGCATCACTGTTTACTGAAACACAACATGTATGAACATTAACATCTTGCAATAATGGGCAAAAAATTATTTTTACAAAAAGAATATCAGGGGCATAACATAGTACAAAGTGATTTTTATGAAGGTACACCTAATAACTGCATTTGACCATTTTATTGAATATGTGCAAGCTTAGTAATTCCCAATAGCTTGTTTAAAAACTTGCAGGGATTAAAGGAGTGTTGTAACTGATGTAAACTGTTATAATCTTTCTCTTTTGCAAGACCGTATATGTAATTTGGTTTACCCTTGTTTTTTAAGACAACCTAGAATCAATCCTCAACAATATGATATTTCCCAAGAACCTATTAACACCACGCTCTCTGCTCATTCATATAGAGTACTGTATACTGAGTGGGGGAACAGCTGGTGGGCCTGTGTGTATGGCTGAGAGTCCAGCATAAAAAGGCTGTGGGAATGTTGAAGCTGCCGGTAAAGAGGAGAATTACCGTATACAGGTTTGTTTGTTTTATTGCTAAGTTCACAGTAGTAAAAAATACCAACTAACTTCAATATCAAATACTGCACAGAACAGTATAGTACTCATAATTTATAATAAATATATAAAATAATGTTTTATTTCTTATTTCATATATTATACTGTACTTAAAATTATATACTGTACAGTACTGTACAGTACTTAGTTACAATAAGAAGAAAAAAACATTACTGGTTCAAAGTTAAGGTATTTTTTAAGATGACAAACTTACCGGTAACTGTTTTTTTTTAATTTTGGTGCTCGGCAGTTTGTGGTCCATAAAGACTTGTATATACAATACATATACTGTTCTGTTATTATTCATTACAGTATTAGGAAATGGTTAATTTAATATATATTAAGGAAAATAGCACTCAATCAAAATTATCTACAGTATATAAAAAATATAAAACTTATGCAGTAACTTTAGGTGATGTATCCATCAACACTGGCACCCTACTGTTTGTACACAGACAAGAGGTGGGTTAAGTACTAATACTCTGCTGTCTGTACAGAGGCAAGAGGTGGGTAAATGTACAGAGGCAAGAGGTGGGTAAATGTACAGAGGCAAGAGGTGGGTAAATGTACAGAGGCAGGAGGTGGGTAAATGTACAGAGGCAAGAGGTGGGTAAATGTACAGAGGCAAGAGGTGGGTAAATGTACAGAGGCAGGAGGTGGGTAAATGTACAGAGGCAGGAGGTGGGTAAATGTACAGAGGCAAGAGGTGGGTAAATGTACAGAGGCAAGAGGTGGGTAAATGTACAGAGGCAAGAGGTGGGTAAATGTACAGAGGCAAGAGGTGGGTAAATGTACAGAGGCAAGAGGTGGGTAAATGTACAGAGGCAAGAGGTGGGTAAATGTACAGAGGCAAGAGGTGGGTAAATGCATGAAAAAAAAAAAATTCCAGTAAGTGGCAGTGGTGTACTGTACACTTGTAAAGTATAATGATAAGTCTTAACCATTCCACAAGTTCTGTACAACATATACTATACACACATGTTAGACAACCTCAGGCCTCAACATAAACACCAGTTAACAATAAAAGTGAATATCTTCCATTAATAAGTAAGTTAATTAAAAACAATTGATAACAATGACTTTAGAGTGTCTGTGTTTCTAGATTTCAGCCACAATGTGCTGTAATAAGGAACTGTTTGCAAGAAAGAAAAAGGTACTGTACTCACCTCCAACAATAAGGTAGACATTGGGAAACAAATTTTTCGCCTGCATGAGTTGTCGAGCATGGCCTTGGTGGAATAGGTCATAGATACCGTCTGCGTAAACTCTGATTGGCCGCGGGGCACTTCCTGCTTTTGCCATCTCCAATGTAATCTTTTTAGTGTAATCACAGGCATCCCTGTCCCGCACAGCTTCTTCATCATCCGTAAAAGGGGCTGGTTTACAAATGGTCTGAAATGAATTACAGTATGAAAATCTATGTACAAAATAAATTAGATACATTAACTTCGACAGTTTCATCATATAAATTACAATGAAATTTGTGTTTTTTGTATACGTGCTGTACAAAATATCAAATACAATGGTTAAGTCAATAAGCAGTAAATAGACTTAAGAGAAAATATATCAATTCAAAATAATTCCCTAAAGATGTCTTTCTATCCATATGTTATACAAGAACACAAGTTATTAGTTCAAGCGTATGGTTCTGTGCATACTTATATCATGAGTACATCTGCAGCATGAGACTGGAAATCAAGTTTTTATATGTTGTTATAAGTCAAGTTTACCATTAAACCATACAAAGCAATACCCTTCCCTACGAAAAATTGGCTGAATATATCAGCAAATACTTTCCAAAAAATAAATTAATAAAACTAAAATTTTGAAAACACATAAATGAAACTTTGGTGACATACGTATAGTGTATAAAAACACTCACACACTTCATATATGTTCCGGATCTCATAACTTACCTCCTCACTCAGTTAGCCATTACAGTACTTAAGGCATCTTAGTCACTGATTCAACCTAGAACCTGGCTATAGAGTAAAGAATCAAAACAACATACAGTACAGGTATATACACAAGATTTCTTTGCAACAATATGGTACAAGACATTACAGTTTTCACAAATACTTTTGCTTCCACTTAAATTTAATTTATTATTGCTTCATCTTAATAACAGAGTAACATTAAAGGAACACAAAGATTTTTTCAAACAATAACAGCATACAGTACTTGTATAGTACAAGACTAAAAACAATCCGAAGGATCACTGAGCAATATCATATTACATCACCTTTACTTGTGTAACTTCTTTCACAGACAGAACACACTAACTGACCATCTCTCAGGGTTTGTCACCTCTGTCATAACATCACTCATCATAGTCCACTACACATACCATTACTGTAGTTGTGTTAAATTAGTAATCTTAGTCTTTGGAAAGGATGTCAACTTATTACATAAATAATTAAAGGAAATACAGTACAGTACTATTATATCTAATAAAGATTGTTCAATAGATAAATTAAATTTATTTAAAAGAAATTTGTCATCAAACCATGGTTGATCCAGAATTACTGTACCTTGTCACACATACTGTTCACCTCTAGCATGACCAATCTCTACTGTGTAAGATACTGTACTATACTGATATAATTCTCAATTTATATAATTTGATACAATTAGAGCTTACAGGGTACAAATTCTAATGACAATATTGATAAAGACAACAAGTGAATGAACTGATATACAGAACTTAATCAACAATAGACAGAATTTCATTTAATACCTTCCCTATATACAATGTGACTGGTTAAATGAGATACACAACTTCACCCTCAATGACAACCACAGTAACTAATATGAAGATGTAAGAAGGATGGCACGGCCTTGTTAATTACTGTATGTAATTAACCACAGATTGCACATGAAACAACCGAGAACAGTATCTTTAAGTAGAGTTTATTGATGCATGATGAAGCAGGCTATAACTAGTACAGTCATTGCCTGCTTCATGTACATTCTATGTACAGTACTGAAGTTTATAGATACTGTATGTACTTTTTATATGGTACCATGTGTATGACCGTACACACGTTTGTCCACACATTGCTCCACTATCATGCACTACCAGATGCTCTTTGATTGCTGCACATCCTTTGTGTTGTTTTGTTAGTTTTCCCTGGGAAGTGGTCAACGCTGGCTGCATTTAAATTGCACTCTACAGTATTTTGTATTGGGAACAAATATTTCATAATACAGTACCACTTCCTCAAACAACAAAATCAATTAAATCAACGGCAGTTAAATCACCTTCAAACTCTCCTGAAAGCCAGTGTGCAAGTGGATACAACAATTTAAAGTAAGAAACTTGTTTACTCTTCAAGTTTGAGTTTTACCCAAGTCATAGCCAACCCCTGTTGATATTTCATCATTTTGTCATTATTAGATGCAATTCAGAGTAAAACTGAAAACATAAATTTGGGGAAAAGAGGATCAGGCACATATTTCGATTTATTACATGGGTTTCTAGAGAAAATTAATGTCTACATTAACATATAGGTTTTCAGGAATGCATCATACAGCATGTGCTAAGCAGGTGCTGAATGTACAGAAGTATCACTGGTCAAGGATTTATTTTAATTTGTATGTGGGTGTCAAACCTCACTTACTGTCAGCCACAGTGGTGCTCTATAATCTGATACAGTACTGTACAGTAGGGAGTGACAGTTTTGCAAAAGTTTTCAAAATCAAGTGGCTTGGGTTGGATTATTTGTCTATCGGCCACGCTGGTTCCGAATATGTTTGAGTTTTTTACATCATTGCATTAGAAGGTTTGTGGATACTTTTGGGTTTGGCATGAAAAACGCGAAAAAACTGTAAATAATAAAGGGACTGGCAATGTGGCACAACCTGTTAAAATCAAGTTATTGAATTGGATTATTCGACTACTGTGTACACTGGTTCATAATATGCTATTGTTTTACAACTCAATGCGCTACAAATTATGCCGATATTTTTGCTGCAAGTCACCACATACGTATATTTCGAAAACCAGGGCCCAATATTACCAACGGCGTGGATTGAGTCTTCCCGCTCATGGAACATTACCAAACTCCGTAAATGTGCCAATGGCAGGCCAATGGCAATATTTACAGAGTTTGTTGAGGCTCCCTGGACGGGAATCCCTGAATTTATTCCACGGAATCTATTCACGCCGTTGGTAATATTCGTCCCAGGACTGATCAACGAATTCAGCCCAAGTAGCTTGACTTGGACAGTTAAGGACAAAATCTCAGTCCGTACTTTTGAATAAAATATTGTTCAATAGGTGGTGATATTGAAGTGCTGAAAGTTGTTTTTTCTGTGTTGTTTTGCAGTTAGTTCAAAGGGCCGCCACCAAGATGGGTCGTCCTAAGATTAGCAACACTCTCTGATCTTGCTCTCCTGTCGACCATAGCCTTGAACTCATTGTCATTGACATCCTTATAATCACTATCTTCTTCCTAAGCACTGTCATCCACTGCCGACACTTTACACGACATCCTCTCCATCTCCTCCTTACTCTTTGACCTCATCTTCTCAGTTTTCCTCTCTTCCTCAGCCCTTTTCTTTGCCCTCTTCGCTTCCTTCTCCCTCTCTTCTTTCAGCTTGGCAGTCACAATTTTGTCAACGCCATCAATGCAGCCCTCCCTTCCCGGTTTCCTCTGGGCTGCCAGGAAGCTTTTCTCTCGTTCGTGCACTTTGCTGTCGTCTGCCACATCAAACAACTTCTCAGCTATATCCTCGAACCTCATCTTCAGCTTCCCGTTCTTCGTTTTCTTCCTTTTCTGTTTCTGTCCATTTCCCTTCATCATCATCGTCTCCCTCCGCATCCTCCACAGGTCGTGGACTCTCATTTTCACCCTGATTTCAGAGATAGTGGGGACAGTGGCCTTCCTATACACATCCAGTACCTTCTCAGTCACCTTGTTGGTGGCATCCATATAATCAAAAGCATTTGTTCTTCTCCTTAACCTCTCGTTTTCTGCTTCATAAGCCAGGGCACTTCCAACTTCCTTGTTCAGAGGCAACTTGTTAGATGGCAGAGGCATCCGAACCCCGAACACCTTATCGTTACCCTGGCGCAGCTGAGTGTTGCTAATCTTAGGACGACCCATCTTGGTGGCGGCCCTTTGAACTAACTGCAAAACAACACAGAAAAAACAACTTTCAGCACTTCAATATCACCACCTATTGAATAATATTTTATTCAAAAGTACGGACTGAGATTTTGTCCTTAACTGTCCAAGTCAAGCTACTTGGGCTGAATTCGTTGATCAGTCCTGGGACGAATATTACCAACGGCGTGAATAGATTCCGTGGAATAAATTCAGGGCATTCCCGTCCAGGGAGCCTCAACAAACTCTGTAAATATTGCCATTGGCCTGCCATTGGCACATATACGGAGTTTGGTAATGTTCCATGAGCGGGAATGTCCTGAATTCATTCCACGGAATCTATCCACGCCGTTGGTAATATTGGGCCCTGGTTTTCGAAATATACGTATGTGGTGACTTGCAGCAAAAATATCGGCATAATTTGTAGCGCATTGAGTTGTAAAACAATAGCATATTATGAACCAGTGTACACAGTAGTCGAATAATCCAATTCAATAACTTGATTTTAACAGGTTGTGCCACATTGCCAGTCCCTTTATTATTTACAGTTTTTTCGCGTTTTTCATGCCAAACCCAAAAGTATCCACAAACCTTCTAATGCAATGATGTAAAAAACTCAAACATATTCGGAACCAGCGTGGCCGATAGACAAATAATCCAACCCAAGCCACTTGATTTTGAAAACTTTTGCAAAACTGTCACTCCCTACTGTACAGTATACCACATACAATCGCAACAAATGATTACTCCTCCCTTGGGAATTTGGTAATGTATAAGTTTTCAATTTTATTCAGTCACTATTGTAGAATACTAAATGAAATACTATACAATCACATTATAGTGAGGGTCAGATCCAGTCCATGGAACTAAGGTTCCCAATGCCTAATCTATAGGAGACTAAACTTGAAAGAAGAGCGAAATTTGAAAGTACACAAGTGAATTGGTGGTTGTGAATCATTAAAATTGGCTTGGTGAATGGCACAGATATGGAGGATTTGAGGAGTATTAAATCTTCACCTTGTACACTGCTCAAAATATTCTATGTAGCTAATTTCAACTCTTCACCACAGTAACCTGCTCTATGTAGTTGTAATTTTCAGAACAATATACCGATACAGTTCTGTACATATCAGATTCTGTGTGATAGTACTGTCACAATTACTTTCCAGACATAATGTTGGTACAGTACTTCCTCACATGGGTCACCTTTAGCATTCCATACAAGGTATAAATGCTTCTAAAAAACCCCAAAAAACTGGCCCTGCTTGTCTGTTTAAAACATCCCCCATAAGATCACTATTATACTGTATTATTAATAGATTAATATTTACCATATGATGCAATTCATCAATCACCAGCTTAAACCCAAAAATTTTCAGCACATCACCGTACACGAAAAATCATTGTCAACCTCCTATCATCTACTTCCCTTACAGTGGAGGTCCCTTCTTGTATCTATTTTCTTTCTTAAATTAATTACAACTCAAGAGTATGGACATTAAATATTTCCTAAAAATTAATTAATTAACATACAGTGTACGTACTGTATTCTTCCACTTGAGACTTACCTAAAGTTCTCTTCTCTTCATAATTTGCAGCATTTATACTACTAATACAATACTTGTATTTTAATCTTAACATTAATAACATATACAGTCAACCCTCGCTTTACGCGGTCCCACATTACGCGTTTCCACGTTTACGCGGTACCCTGCCGAAACCGGAATGCTCACATTCCGCGGAGCGTGTACCCCTTTACGCGGAGAGCGGCTGGCGAGCCGCGCCATTTTTGGATCCAAACCTCCCGCCCTCTCCCGCCATCCACCATGTTGTGTAAGCGGTGCGAGTAGGTTGCGCAGTGTGTGTCTTTGTTGCGTTATCAGTGACGTCATATGACGTATCAGACTGTAATTGGACCATGCATCCTTACCTCCTTCCGCCGCTAGCTGTGATTGGTTTAAAGTAATATGACGTGTCCACCCGCGGGAGGGAGGGAGGAAAGACGACGCTTGACCTAGCCGCGGCAGTTTCATCCCTCCAGGCCGCACCGTATAAACGTGCATCCATTGTTCTATAAAATGGCTTCCGCCGGACCACCGCCCCCAGAGAGAAACCTTTCCTTACCTGGACCCAGGTAAAAATGATGCTAGTTAGTATACACACTGCATCACAGTCTAAGTAATGCTGGCCGGTCGGGCTTGACGCTCATATTAGCAATTCAACTACAGGTACGCTGTCTTGTCCTATCCCTAGTAACGACGTTCCCACACTCCGCTCCCTCGCTCAACCTGCTAACTCTAGCACACAAAGAAATGTTTATTCCCTTCATGTTTTTTTACCTTACGGGAATATTTTTGTTATGTACTGTATGTAAGATTGTACAGTATGTGCATAGAGCTGAGTAAAAAAATAAATAAAAATGTATATCTAACTAAAATTACAAAAAATAAAATAAAACAGTAACCATAAGAAAGCATATAGCTCACAGATGGGGTACAGTATGGTCGGTAAGCCACAGTAAAAAGGAGCTTAATGGTAAGGATAACCTACTGCAAGGATGTACTGTACCAGTTACTGTAGCCATCATTCACAGTAAATGACCCATGAAAATACATAAAATTTTAGCCCTCAAAAATATTATACATCCAGTATACTGTAGTTTGACCCCCTACTTCTTGCATAAAATCTCAAACTTATTCAAGCATTATATGGTATAGCAAATATTTTCAACCACCATCACTCACAATTCTAATACTAAACTGCAATCTGTTTCAAAACTTCAAATACAGTTTTCCAATCTACCATTATCATTAAAATATGCAGCTATAAACTCAATTATTAATACTGTTTATGAAAACTTGACAGATGAGCTTAGTATGCACAGGGAATTAGAAAGACACATTATAAATCTAACTGGAGATATGAATTCACTTTGTAATTTGTGCAAGAGAGTTGAGAACATAAGCAAGTACAGTAAACCCCCGCTTTACGCGGTTTCACTTTACACGTTTTCACGTTTACGCGGTACCCTGCCAAAACCGGAATGCTCACTTTCCGCGGTGTGTGTACCCTTTTACGCGGAGAGCGGCGCGAGCAGGGTGCGCACAAGGTCGCCCAGTCATCAAAACATTACCGAGTTCTTCACCCGCCACCCACCACAGCCGGCCCAAGTCAGTGATAGTGATAATGATAGTGAGGATATGGACTTATATGGACTTTGAGGGGTTTGACAAAGAGGCCCTGCAAGCCTCTGTGGTGGATAGTGATACAATTGATACAAGTGATACAGGCGAGGGCCAATAATCTGCCCTCTGCCTCGGAACCAACCCCCCATCCCTGTGTCCCCAGCCATCTTTTCTACTAATGTAAGTGTTAAAAAGCCTAATATTATTGATATTTCTCTTAATTATTAATTGTGTATGCATACCATCATAAAATTAAGAAGTTATTTTTACTACAACGTAGGTATTGTGTCTGAAAAAGTGGAGTTTGGGGGTCGGCCCGGTCTCTATTTCAATTAATCCCATATGTTATGTTGTTCACTTTACGAGTTTCTCACTTTACGCGGGCCGCCGTGGGTTCAATTGACCGCGTAAAGTGAGGGTTCACTGTACAGTGTAGTATGTGTGTGTGGGGGGGATTTCTACTTACTAACACAGCTCTTTTCTGTTGCTTTCTACATTTACCTTGAATTTCTCTACCTTATCATTTCCTTCCTTCCTTTAAATTGGCTATAGCCCTGTTCAATCACACAAAAGTGGGAAATGGAAAACAAAAATGTAAATACACCGACAAAAAATATTAGATCTTACTTATACAGAAAAGTAGACTGCAATGGACCATGATCCTCTATTATAATACAGACAAGAAGAGCCACAGGTCCCCCAAAATAATAATGACCATCAACAGTACCTTGTTAGTGACATCTACACAATTAAATAAGTTTCACCAAAATACATTCCTCTTTTCTTAAGTCACACACAGCCTGGTTAATCAAAAATACATAACTCTGCTCTGTGCCTCAAGATATTTGAGTGTGTTAAGATGATTGATCACAGATTCAAGGTTACGTATATGCACATCAACTATCTATAACATGCACAATGTTATGTAATTTATTGTGATTTTTTCTTTGCAAGTTGTAACACACACACACACATACTGTTAGTAAATAATTTAATTCTTTTGACAATTTATGCATTTTTAGATATTAATTTCCACCTAGAAAATAAATACTGCACAAAGACATGATGGATACAAACTACACACAGTACAGTACAGCATATTACACAAGGAAAAATTAACACTGTATAAACTGCTTTATTAGTTTAGCACACCAAACAAAATTGCACAAACTACAGTACTGCCACTCAGCAGTTGTTTAAAGTATTATCCATAAACAATGTTATGGGCTTAACTAGAGTTTAATACTGTTCTGGTAATGCCAGACACAGAAAGAACACAAGTACCTTTCTCACGTACAACTTGTTACCCGGTAAAAGGTTATTTAATAAGGGAATACAAAATGCATTTTACACAGATAATTAGCTTTGTGGGTGAGTAAGTCACGCAGGACACGCAAAGTTTGCTTCTAAAGAGGATTACAGTGTGAAGACAACGTGGGTAGTATCTGAAGCTTTTGCAGGACTGCTTGTCTCATGGACAGGAAGCATAAGATGGGGGAAGGGTTGGTTGGCTGGACTTGTACAGTGTATGGGAATGCTTACCATATCCTTTTCAAGCTTGGCCAGAGACTCACAGCTAATATCAAGCTTCTCCCTCTCCTAGGGAAAGCCAAATATAATAATACAGTAATAATAATAAAAGTATTATTAATAATTTATAAGAAAATCAGGCTCATTGCCAAGTTACGTATAAAACTGTAACAACAAAATATTATCCTAATTACCTCTGGTGAACCATACCACAAACTGAGTATCTGCTGATGACCAAATATGAGACATTCCCTTTCATGAAAAAATGAAACATTTATGGAGAAATCAACAGAAAACAATTAACAATGTGGAGGCTAATCTACAAACTAAATGATGTTGGGGCAATAATGTAATCATTGCCATAATTTTTCACTACCATACATGTACAGTACAGTCCAATAATGGGCAACTGATCCTGATATTCCATTATAAATGAACCTGAACCAAACACTGTGTGTCTATTACTCACCAAGTCTTAGAGTTGAAAACCCAAGTAAACCCTTAACATCAGCAGCCAAGACTAATCCACTGATCAGTTACATCGCTCTTTCTCTCCACTGTAAGCAAATTTATTTTGAAGGCAACTTGGAAGCAAAAATCATCACTTAATAAACCCTTAAGCCCCGGGTTAGGGTGCTGCAGGCAGTCCCCCCCCACCCCGGGGTTAAATCAAGAAAAAAAATGTACTTTTCCAAAAATAATAATAAAAAAAAGGCGGGAAAATAGGCGGATGTTCTGGAACGTCATCCAGGGCCTAAGGGTTAAGGTTGGAGATTATTGAGTTGTGACATCACACTTGGCATGTACACCACAACTGTCAATTGAGACTTTGCCATAATCTGTCATTTAAGTTCTATCCTCAGTTCCAGCCAAGTTTGTTGTTAACTAGCTAGATACTCGGAGGAGTATGACACAAATAAAGTCAAGAGCGCTAGTGTAACATGTACCCCACACGGAAAGTTAAGCCTGCTAAATACAAACTCCAGTACCACACAGTACATGGAAGTACGGTAGTTTTTTTTTCTAACCATCTTGTAATAAAACTTTTGGCTGTGGACCATGTGCCTCTGAAGGATCAATTTACAGACATGTTTCTCAGGAAGACCACTGAAAATGCAATGCTCCTGAGATCAAGAGCCTAAGGAGTAGAATCTTGAGAGCTTTAAACTTTGACTAACAATCCAAGAGAAGAGATTGTTAATTAAAAGGTTCTTTAGTCACTTTAATATTTTATTTGGCTAACACCAGACAAATTTATTCAGCACAGAAAGGACCCTATACACAAGAGGTTAAGAAAAACTCTAATCATGATTTCTGCAAAACAACCGAGATAGATAAGAAATTACTACACCTTTCCCATTGTTTATCTCAAAAGCTGTAAATAATTCTGAAAAAGAATGAACTACTGTAACTGTGAGGGAGAAGGAGATATTACCTGCTTCACTAACACAAACAACTCCAACTATTAACAGAATCTCTAAAAACACCTTTCAAGGAGGAGGCAGCAATAAAAGTTTCTGAACTTCCCTTACTCACAGAGGGAACTCTTGAAATCCTCTCAGCCAACAATCCTGCCTAAAATGGAGTGAGAATCATTGACTTCTGGAGTATGAGCACCTACCATAATCATTACTGTGAGGGTAATTCTGAGCTAAAAATAAAAGTTTCTTCCTGAGAAAGACTTCATCTTTTCCTTATCCCCATGTAATGACTGAACACTTGTAGAGGGTGTATTCTCCTGAGGCCGGGTCACAACTCTTACAGACTGAGACGACACAACCAAGTTAAGTTCCTGAATGGTTACACTGTACTTTACTATCCCTACCTGTTTCTGATGAAACAAGCACAACAAATGGGGTTAAAGTGGATTAAAAGTGAGCAGAAAAGTCACTGGGAAAGAATGGCATCCTCAGTGAATAAATAGGTTTCCTAAACATCCAACCATCAACTTTAAAAGATAAAATTTTCAACACATTAAACAATTAAGAAGAGAACTTCTCATATATACAGTACATGACTTCCTGCTATCAATCCCATGACAAGTATCATAAATCTGTCACTTAACCCAAGAGAGGGTCCCATATAGAAGATATTCCAGTGAAACACCCGAGAGAATGGCAATAAAGCTGAGGACTCTTAGTATTTCTTATTATACTGGACCCAAAATATTCCCCTTCCAGACTTCAAACTTGAGTTGTCTTGAAGAGAGGGAACTGAACATTAAAGAGTTCTTACATCAAGATCCTTCTTTGCCAACTGTTGGACCTGTTGAGCCTTTTAACCCTGAAGGGGCAGCAGACATCATAAGATGTTTAAGTTTTTCGAGCCATCGTTTGGGTGTGGTAGTGGCTGTGTTGTCGTCTGGTTACTATGACGACACTGGCGGCTCGCTTCAGAGCCGGAAAAAAATTTATTCCTAGTTCAACTCGAGATTTCTCCAGGATACTATTATTTATCACATTTATTGACTAAATATTAATTTGTAGAAAAAAAAGTCAGCTTTCTAATGGTGTCAAAAAAGAATAAAAATAAATAGATAAAAAAATTAAATAAACTATCTCATTTAGGGTGTCTTCTACATGTATGTGAACAACATAATCATACACAACTTGCTCTGTTTTCTATGAAGCAAACTACTGTATACTCTGTTCTGGGCGGAGAGTGCACGTAAATTTACCTGCCCTTTAAGAGTTCATGTTCTAATAGCTTTTTCCACAAAAAAGGTGGGACGGCCTCCTTAACCCTTAGATGGCAGGTAAGAATTCCCTAATCTGTTCCACTTGTAAAAAAATTGGAATGCAAGGAACATGAAACATCCATTGCTGTTGGCCACAACAAGAATGATCACAATCCTCCTCAAAATGCTTCCACATTCTAACTCCTTGCACAACCCTTTCTACAGTAAAACCTGCAGGATGGAGGTACAAATGTTTTAATCAAAACATTCTGTGTACCACAAGTTACAATTCTCCATCCTTTACTGAACACTGAGAGAGCTGACTCAGGACCAGCTGAGAAACAGCACCAAAATCCAATTCTCCCCAAAATGATGAGTCTGATAAGTGGAAGCCTTCCCTTCTCTCTGAGACTATTCCACAGAACTATAATCGCATTAACCTCTCAACTCCAGCGTCTATAAACTCAGGAGGAAAGAGAAAATTTACCAGTTAGAAGAGCTGATTGAGGAGACCAAACATTTGCATCTGTTTATTGATTTTACCCCAATTACATATTCCTAGATCTGGGGCGGTTTACCTCAGAAATATTTGGATAGCCAAGGAATTAACTTGAGCTAAATTATTGTCAAGCACACTCATTAGGGTCTAAGTAGTCCAAAGCACAACAAACAGTACTGTATATCATAAACTGGACAATGTGACTGTAGCCAGCATTGAGAAGCCTCTTATACCTCAAGGCACGTCAAGTCGACTCATTTGAAAACTGTTCACAATCAAGAGTTCCTAAAAACCAAAATCCCAATTGACAATATTCACAATTATGCAAGCAAAAAAAAAAAAACTGCCAAGTAAGCATCATAATAATGCAGGGTTTACCTGAGTTTTAACCCTGTACACTAATAGTGGGTAATACATGCAACTTGCCTTGGCCAGGCATTATGTTACAAACAATGACTATTTCTATAACAAATCTATATAAATTACTTAAGAGACATACCATTCAATTATGTCACAAAATACCAACACACATCATATTACACAACGAAGTCATACAGCAGCAGCACACACACTACACACTTAAAGTCTTTTAACACATTTACCTTCCAGCTACAATGACACTTAAAAAATCAAAACAGTCACAGGATAACACTACTTTTAACATTATACAGGACAATGCATGATGCCAAGACATGGTTTTTCTCATCTGAAGTAAGCAATTTAGACATCATCAAGATTTGGCACAGAGATTCAAGTGCACCCCAGAAGTGTCATGAAGGTGGATTATGTTTTATCCCAGTAGTAAAATTTGGTATGATATATAAATAGCCCCAAGAATGTTCATGAACATTTAAATTGACTACTTAACAAAACTGGGTAATGCCATGTACTCCAGCTAGTAAACAATACTGTATAGCACACCGCATAACCTTAGGTCACTTTTCTGTCAAAATGAAAACAAATTACCCCCGGTAGTTGAAATTTTACAGTGGTATTGTCTGAAGAAAAAAATGCTTGAAATGAGAGGAAATTTATTGATTTTGGGTGTTCAATCCAAGATATCGCATTAAATACTGTACAGTACTTTACTTTGAAATAAATTGATTGAGGCAGTTGAGGTTTCTATTGAAAAGAAAAACCTCCCTCCCCCAAAAAAAATCCCAAAATTGTCTCTGGGAACTGCATTACAATATACAATAAAGCCAGAAGCCACATCACATTGTTTCATCACATTGGAAATTCAAGTGTGGATGAATGATTGTAGTCACTCTAGTAGCATTACACCACAAAATGCCACTTCTTTGAAAATATCTCTTAGAGGATTTCGGAAAAATTATCAATATGTACTGGCCAGAGTGCAGACAATTAATTACTAAGCAGGACCCACTTATAGGGTTCTGATTCCTGCTACAGTATAATTAAAATTATTATAAAATAATCTTGCAAAAGACAACTTGTACGTTAAGGATGAACGAAAAGGTAGACGTGAAACATCAGAATACATCAACATCTGACTGTGCCCAACATGTTGAACAACCTTAACTGAGGACAGCACCAAAGATAACATTACTATGGATGGAGTCAACAACTAGTACATGAGTGTACAGGACTGTGTTTACATATGCCAAAACCTACACTACACTACACTGCTGACTGAACTACGGTACCACCTGTGTAAAAGGTAAGGAGATAACTAGTACACCCATATAAGATACATGTCTACAAATGCCCTCATATCCATACCTCTATTTTTTTTACTACACCTATAATATAATCCACTAATCTTGGTATAGTTATGGAGATGATAAGTAAAATTCTTCAAACTGCATAATCAACAACTCAGAAATGTAGGTGGCAGAATTTTTAGATTTGAGTGTGAGCGATACAAGTCATTGGCTTTCCTTCCTGCATATATATACATATAAGCCAAGGTGGTGCATGCAAATAGCATTCCCGAAACGTTTAAATTTCAGTTTATCCCCAAATTTCAGTTTATCCCCAAATTTCAGCATTTTCCTTCAGATTTCATACAGTCACATGTAACCCCTTGAAGATGGAGATAAGCTGGGTAGTATGGTGCATTTTCAATCCAACACATTTAAGCAAAATCATGCTTGTATTCTGTTAAAAGAAGTCTTCACTGTAAGTCTTATATCTACATCACTCATATTTTTCTGTGGAGCAAGCAATTATAAAAGAGACTCAAGTGACCACAAATCTTTATCATACCAATTTTCATGGGGACAACATTTTGAATCAACAAAGGTGCACATCAACAAATATGATTGTTTAAATTTGCTGAGCATTTTCAGAGCATCTACAATTCAAAAGTTTGATATAAAGTGAGGAAACCGTACCCCAAGTCGAGGAAGTGCCGCGAAGGCCTGCTGGTGAGAGCGCTTCATTCTGCCAGATGAGGTTTTCCCTCCTTTTGTCTGTGAGGGAATAGCCACTTGAAATGAGTAGCCTGTTTCTGCTATCTTACCACAACAAAAATAAATATATTATAAGAAAAAATCAAAGAGCACTGTTGTATAATTATACAAACGTTTTAGCTAATAACTGTACGCACAAAATGTATTTATAATTACTGTACTAATTAGAGTATAATTAAACTACTGTACTAGTTTAGAAGAACAAATTATAGTGTAAAAGTATAAGGTTACTAATCTACGCTCAATCTAATCTGCCAAGTTAACTTTAACACTGCAAGGAAACAAATTCAGGTTACTAAATTTATGAAAACTGGTAAAGTCACTCAATTTCAAATATTATATAAGCAATGATCTCTGGGCCCAAAGTCATGAAATAATAGATTAATTTAACAATCATAAATAAGAGAGGAATAGAAGTTTCTAATGAAATCAATGTGAGTTTCTCATTGTACTCATAACAGCAACAATTGAAAAAAAACAGTACACATATATGTACATGCACAAACCCCAATGCTGACAAGCAGACGCATAAAGCTACAAAACTTATATACTAATGTTAGTGTTGTGTCTGCTATACTAAAGATACATCTAGAAACTAAAGAACTAATGAAATTTACATTGACCTTATCAGTGAAACAGAGAATGTTACTTCTACAAACATGTTATGTAAGAACACTGAAAAGTTTAAATTCAGAGAGGAGTATGTCAAGGTGAGACCATTGTTCCAAGGTTCTTTAGAGCAGTATTGTACCAAAAGAAATTGAGCTTCACTTACACTGAGGTAATGCCCTAGTAGTGTTCTTTTTTCTAACATTTATCTTTCCTTGGTTCTCTGAGTAGCCAGAGATTTTTACTCTTGTATTAAACTGTCATGTTTCACATCAATGAGCAAACACTGGGAGCACCTTGCACTTATCAAGTACAGTACTGTACTGTATTTTCACGGTCAGACTAAGGATATTTCTTCTGAATATATATGAATTAGTTTTCAAAGGCATTCCACCCTTTATTCAATTATTTTACTTATTATTCGGTGGCTCCTACTACCCAAAATATTTACATCCCATGACTTCCTCTACCTTAAAACTGATGACCTATACTGTGTAAGGCTGAGAGTTTGTGAATGTGATCAATACTGTATTAATTTAGTTCAGTTTAAGTTTATTTTCAAAACTGTATATTTTTTCTATTCATGTCTTATATTAAATTCTGCAATTCTTGAGGTTACAATATATCTAATTACAAAGTGCTACAGTGGATGAAATAGTAAAAACACTGATAGTTTTGTGCATCTCAGACAAGAGGCAATTAAAGTTATTGGAGGTCTCATGAAGAAGTCTAGTTAGTAAACATATAGACTTGTTTAAAAGACTAGTACAGTACGTACTGTATTCCTGATCTAGTGGGATGCTGGGCAATACAGTATGTTGGTGTATTGTCATGCTTCCTTTTACCTATATTCCACTTCTCAGAGGCAGAGTAGTGTGTAACTCACTTCTTTAATTAGTGTTTCAATTTACTCCACTGTAGTACCTTATATTTCTTCACTTTTCATTTTGAACGCAGTGACAACTCGTTCTTTTCTTTCACATATTTACATTACCTTTTTTTTCCTTTATAACAAATACAGTACAATACAGTGAATGGTATAAAGGTATTCCTCAGTTAACACACACTCGAACTACAGTTTTTACACTATTAAACTATCAGGGAACTTTTCACAAAATACGATGTTTCCCATTTTTTCTTTTTTTATAATTTTCGCCACTTATCAGCTTACTAGCCATTCGGGCGGTCTATCCAGTGTTAGTACAGTAGGAAACCAGGGATTGGAAAAACCTATGATGTTTCATAGGGTCACACTGGATAACACCCTTCTCACCTGTGTCCGAACCAAGGCTCAAACCCTTGATACACTGGTGAGAGTTACGTGCGTTACCGCTGTACCACCAACCTCTTTGACACAATCGATAGACGAACATATTCTGGGTATGCCCTGGACAAAGTTCTTTATGTTGCAGAACTCCCCTACAGTACTCAGTTCAGCCCTGACTGCCATTCACCTTGTATACGTGTCATATTGGTTCATTAAACTTTTCTTTAAGTAATTTACCAATAACATTCCTTAAAATCCCGAGTGCAAAGTCAGCACTATGTGACAAGAGTTATTCTGTGCCCAAAATACAAAGGAAGTCTATTTTATCAGAGGTGAAAATGGAAGCAACAAAGTAACAGAGCTGAATGAACTACAAGAGCAGTATGAGAAGGCAGCTGTTTGCATGCTGGCTAGCAAAGAGTGTCAACAACATGTAACTGAGACAACAACCACACACACAACTTGACCCTATACATACAGTATGCAGCCCACAAAATAATGTTATAAGAACAAATAGATAAAACACAAGGAACCATAAGGGACTGCAATGCACAAAGCAGCCAAATTTGTAAACCAAAGCCTTTAAACCTGAAAGTGTTAAGGACATTTGAATTAATAAATCTAATCTGATTTAATTTACCGGTATGTGTAAATACAGTACTGTATTATGCACACAGTGTAATATGTTATTATCTATTGCACATGATCTCTTTGAAATATTTACAAGTTCACAACTTTTTACAGTGCATGATGGTCTTTCGGAACGTATCTATCAAGGTAAGCAAGGAATACATGTACTGTATACCTGAATTTCATTCCGGCAATATTAAGTATGGAAAATGGCTTACCCTTTTTTTCTAATTTTACAAGTAGTAATTATGCAATGAAATTGTCTCAATTACTTGTTTGGTCCACCTAGAACTTTCACTTGATATCTAACAGTATGTGAAGTGATCCCCAACGAAGCACTGTACAGTATTTAAATATCACAGACTGCTACTGTACAAGCCCACAGTCTGGAAAGCTCATATCCAAAGGATATAAAAATTCTTGACGTTATATAAATAAAATAGATAAATTATAAAACATTAAAACCTTCGAGTTTCCCTTAAAAAAAAAAAACTCTTTTGACTTATACTAAATTGTATTAATGACAGTGTGTCTGGCATGAAGAATTAAATTTTTACCAAGGGATGTTATCAAGTCTCCTGCTCAACGATGACAGAGTGCATTTAAGCAAGGAAATTCTATGTCACAACTGTCATCATTACTGATGGCTGGCTCACTGAGTGAACTTAGTTCTTAGAAACACTTGACCATTGCATCATTATTATGAATTATGACTCTTATCGGCTTAAAAAAGCTTATGTTATCATGCTCTGATATTCGGTATTTAAGAATGTATTTAAAAGCAATACCACACAGGACCCGACTCCTAGCACTCTTGGTAATTCTGTGGAACTCTGGGAAATTTTAACCGTGGAGTCCCGGACTCTCAAAAATTCTGCACTAATAATTCTAAAAAATGAGTCATTTAATGTCAACATTCATGTACAGTTACATCACCATACACATATACAACAATGAAAAACATTAAAACAAGCACTCCTACAGTTTTGGGTCTGGATACTCAAACATCCAAGCCTTAATCTTACTGTCAAACGTTACATAAGGTGGATATGTAATTACAATCTGACAACGCTAATTCCCACTAAATTTTGACATACCAGTACCTATTCTTGAGCATTTGGACCCAATACTTTTGTGAACATCAAGTACCAAGGGTTGAAACAGTTCAGAAAAGGTGATTAGCAAATTAGGTGGGCAATGATGAATAAATATAAAACAATGTTCTCTAATTCTAACCTACTATGATATGCACTCTAGTGAATCCTGTATATTGTCAAGTGCAACACAGCTGCAATTATAGCACACCTTGTGTAAACATTATGTACCGTATATACTAACTATTACAGCACTATCCACCCAAGTCCAAAAACAGGAACAATCAAAACTTCCTACTTACCACTTCCAGCAGTAACAACCAAATGATAGTAAATGTTCAATTCTACCTCATGTTGCTGCCAAGATAGTGGCTGTAATATACACATCAGCCTCATGATAAGGTGAAACAGGCCACAGTCAAAAGTCCACTGACATCAGTGTGTCAAGGGCATTACTCACCCACACACTTATCTCTTATAAACATAGCATTTCAAGGCAAATATTTTCTTAATCGGCCTACAACACAAAAAACACTATCAGTTTTACCTAAAATACAAGGAAAAGATGTGGAAATACAATAATGCTTAACAGAATTCAAGTGAAACAGCAATAACTTTACTTGAAGTAATGGCTAAAAGAATGTTGGTTATAAAAAAAAAACATGAATAACCAGTTGACACAGTCACAAAACAGATGTAGTGTACCATTACATGCTTTAACAAGCTGTCCTGAGGCATAAGTAGGTATGGCAGCTTAGAACCAGAGAGCAGCAAGGCTCTAGCAGACTGGAGTCTCAGGTAGGTACTGTATTGGGGCTTTATCAGACTAATATACAGTAAAAAAAAAAATAAAAATAAAAATAAAAAATAATAATAATAATAAATAATATATATATATATATATATATATATATATATATATATATATATATATATATATATATATATATATATATATATATATATATATATATATATATATATACACATACAGTATATGCAAGTAAATCACTGTAGGTGCACGTGATCTAGGTATATGCTGATAACCACAAGGAAAGAAGAAAACACGAAGTTCCCAAGCGCTTCAGGGGTGAGTACAGACTGTACTCACCCCTGAAGATGTGAATTACACGAAAGCGCTTGGGAACTTCGTGTTTTCTTCTTTCCTTGTGGTTATCAGCATATATATATATATATATATATATACAGTATTACCCCGACTAACGCGGTTTCACTTAACGCGTTTTATCATATACGCGGTGCCTCGCCAGAGCTGAACTTTCACTTAACGCGGAATTTTTCATCATATACGCGGGAAGCGGCGCGGGCACGATGCGCACAAGGTCGCCCAGTCATCAAAACATTACCGAGTTCTTCACCCGCCACCCACCACAGCCGGCCCAAGTCAGTGATAGTGATAATTATAGTGAGGATATGGACTTATATGGCCTTTGAGGGGTTTGACAAAGAGGCCCTGCAAGCCTCTGTGGTGGATAGTGATACAATTGATACAAGTGATACAGGTGAGGGCCAATAATCTGCCCTCTGCCTCGGAACCAACCCCCCATCCCCGTGTGCCCAGCCATCTTTTCTACTAATGCAAGTGTTAAAAAACCTAATATTATTGATATTTCTCTTAATTATTAATTGTGTGTGCATACCATCATAAAGTTAAGATAAAATTTTTACTACAACATAGTTGTGTGTCAAAAAGTGGAGTTTGGGGGTCGGGCCAGTCTCTATTGGAATTAATCCCATATGTTCTGTTGTTGGTTTTCACTTAACGCGGTACCCTGTGGGTTCAATTGACCTTAAGTACTACTGTGTGTGTGTATATATATATATATATATATATATATATATATATATATATATATATATATATATATATATATATATATATATATATATATATATATATATATATATATATATATATATATATATATATATATATATATATATATATATATATATATATATATATATATATATATATATATATATATATATATATATATATATATATATATATATATATATATACTACTGTATATGAATATGCCTGCACACACTCACACAGGATGAAATCCAGAGAAAGAATTCATAATTTTCTAGTAAGTGAAACACAATCAAGTGCAAAAGAAGCACAGTATTGGCAGATTCAATCCTTTATATAACTGATCCATGATATATGTTTGCAAGTTAAACTTGATTAACAAAAATATATTGATGGTTCCATAGTGTCCTACACAAAATATTACCACCATTATACATCAGTGGCAATGACCAAACATTTTCAGCAAAGAGAAACAGAAAAGTTCACAGCACAGAGACAATTTTGTGATCACTATAATCAGTGAAGAGAAAAAACACTACTTCAGATTAATAATACAGTATAATACAATAATATTAATAATAAATAATAAAAATTACAATTCATAAACTACCTGTATACCTTTTTTTCATTAAAAAATAATAAAATAAATAAACAAATAAAATGATGTTCCCATATCTGCTACCCTCACAAATGAAGAACAGGATAATGACTCTTAACAACAATACAGTACTATATCAAGTGATGAGCAACTTGTAGTACTGTACTGTAACACATATTGATCATAAGCACAGAGAGCCTAAAAGCTATTTATATAACACACTCCTTATGTCATCCCCTCACATTTTGTCTTATCTGGATAAATGAACTGTTGAGCATTCTTATCTCTGAGCAGCCAGGTCAGTTGTCTGATTATATTCAGGATAATCTATAATTAAAAGTTCATTACCCAAAAACAGTGAAACTGTTCTTAGTTAACCACTATAGTACAACGTTATCTTATTCAAAACACTATTGAAAGGGTTTAAGATATTGTACTGATGGGGTTAGACATCTTAATAAATAGCTTAAATTACTGTACTTGAGACAGGAAACACAACCATGCTATTATAAAGAATAATTAGGTGTTGTTTACATGGACAGACATTCGCTGCCTTAGTAATATTATAAGAATCTGTGTCATTTATTGCAAAAAATAAAAGTAAGATTACACAGAGCTACTAGCAAAATCTTTATGAATTTTACTCATAACGGTACAATACCTAAAATACTTCCTTTTATTAAATATACAATGGCATATGACTTCAAGGTTAATTAACTAAAGTCATATACAGTACAGGTATGTACACTACCTGAATCTATGACACTCTTGGTACACACTCAATATTTACATTTATTTGATGGATTTTTTAGTTCTCCAAAAAAAAAAAATCTCTAAACCACTTACTACACAATTATTTAATCTCTTTACCCTTTACTAAGCAAATTTTTTTTCATTATAATACCTTCACATTTCAACAAAATCTTTTCAATATGATTTTCATTTTATCAACAAAATCTCCTTCCTACATAGAGCTTTCATCTCCAAGACAATACAGATTAATTAAAACAACTTATACATGTTTGAAATTTTTGGCTAATAACATCTTCCCATCCACAAAAAAGTTGGTATAGTAAAGGATATCTTACAATTATGAGAATAATATATTCTAATCTATACTACTCTCATGGATACATATATAGTATACTTTACACAAATATATGCCATTGTATATGAATATACACATGCATAAACAGTCGAGTACATACATATGCATACTAGCACACATACTGTACCCAGTACATACAATTCACTCAAGTAAACTGTATGCTTGTTATGGACAGCATGATCAATCGAGAATGAACAGTGTGTGTGAATTTCAAAAGCAACATAACTTATTAACCAATGATATTTTCCTTCTAATTACTATTGTTTAACTTTAAAGTTATTTACAAATAGAAAGTGAAATTTTATGGAAATTTATATTCTTAATTCTACAGAAAAAATCTTAACTTCCTGAAACTTTAGAGTAAGTTAGACAATGTCGGTGGCTTTTATGTACACCGCAGGAGTGGTTCAAAACTTTTAATACTTCTTACACAATGTGGATCAATCATCAACATAATTCTGCTGTGCGGTTGATTTATGTTAATTTTATGAACCAATCTACCACTACAGTATAAATAATACATAAAAATGTTTCATGTACTGTAGTGTGATATCTGGGAGTCTCTGAATAGTTGGATCACAAAACAAAGGAGAAAATTTTAACCTATACTGTATATACGAAAGGTAAATACTGTGTAGTTATTCATAAAGTTTCTTCTAATACCCACAATGTTTCACTCTCTTAGTCCCATGATTGCTTTGAATCCCGGCAAGGCTGGGCAATACCGCATGATGCAGGAATGAAGTTCCCCCAAACCAAGTCTAAGAAAATCAGGACCGGTTTGGCTGAGCAAAAGTTAATTATTCACTAAATTTTGGAGAGTGATATAGCTTTGTATAAACAATTATAACTTTCAATCATCAACACTGAAAGGCTTAGCTGAGGAGTGTGTCCCCATCAGACTTACACCAGTGGTTGTCTGCCCCTCATATTGACTATCATCTTGAGTCCACTTGGGTCATATGCAAATGAAAAAATCTTGAACAGTGGAACCAAGATAGTGGTAAAGATACCATAAACTCCTCCTCTCACAAATGGTAACTGTAAAACGTAGTTTATGTGGGAAAGCACCAACACTCTCGCAGAAGCAAACAATAAAGAATTAAATCAACACGTCTTCCAAGGATGATCCACTGAAAGTTTACTAGTGATTCTTAGTGTTATAATGTTTCATGTAAGTTTTTATTCGAGGTTTCGAATGCTATGAGTTGGGTTCATACAAACTGTTGTATGGTGGTGTTAGAGCCACAGCAGTCAGTCCTGCTTCAGCCCACAGCCAGGCAGCAGCCTTTTCTGAGTCTCTGTTAATAAACCTTTTATGGAAGGTCCGGCATTTGTTTGTCTACCTGAAGTACTCCAAGTTGATGGCCAAAAATAACAATAGGATTAAGACAGTTTACTGTAATCCCATTTAATAGCTGTCTAGGACAGTGTTTCTCAAACAGTGGGACTCTAGGGTACTGTATTTGGATGCAGGTGAACTTTCCTGGTAGGAATCCTTCCAGTGAGCCTGAACCCTTAGTGGCTTTCAGAGCAACCCTGTTCCTATGTGCAAGGAGTTGACATACACTAATTTACCCTAATCCATCAGGTAGTCTACCCAGCCACTTGATACATCAAACTTCCTGGACAAGACAAACTGTGTTAGGGAAAATTCTAGTTGGTATAATATTACTTTTTACCCATTGATGACCCATAATGCACATAAAAAATTTTAATTGGCTTCTAAATGTTTGTCTAAAAGCAGCCAAAATAATGTTTGTATAGAGCTCTAAACACAGATTGGTTGGAATTTACAGAAGCTGCTATTTGACACCCACTGAGTCTTGACTACAGCGCCAATAACATAAAAGACTGCCAGGCTGAGCTACACAGGGTCTTCCAATTTTACAAATGGGAAACAAATATAACATTTCCATTTGACTAATTTTGTTTAATTGGGGAACTTACTGGTTTCTTAAGCGGTGTAAAGGGAGTTAAGTTCTTTTCTTCTACAGCTGGCATTAATGTCTCAGCATGACTGCGCTTCCTTGAAATTCCACTCATTTCATGCTGATCAACTCCTGAAAAGATATCTTCAATAAGTTAATATACACACAGAAAGTTATATCAAACATTAGAGCATCCATAAAATCACAGATTCATATAAAATACATTTCTTTATAGATCCAGTAGCAATAGAGTACAGTACTTACATGAAGTAGAAACACATAAAGCTTTGTGCATGTACTGCACTGCACTGATGAAACATATTCTAACTAATAAACATGAGCTGCACATCATATGACCCTCCTGATAGAGTATCCTTCACATTATCTTATCACCCCAACTTAATCTAGCAGATCAACAAGTAAATATTTTCATTAAATTTTTGCTTAACTATCATAAAATATCACTTGATATATATCTACTAGTAAAATGGTTGGGTTAATTGCTCCACCATTTTTGCATTTCAACTGAAATTAGTCGCACAACTGCTGGTGACAACGTTCTTTTACAGCTAATTAAAAAAAATTGTGACCCACCCCTATTTAGAAGCTGGGATCATTTTAATATTTAGCTAAATACTGTAGGCAAAATGGCTTCATCAAGATTTATTAAAATATGGTTAAAAAACAAGCAATCATTAAGTTCAATTTAACACAATGGGAAAGTCATACTTAAGTTTACCAACATTAATATAAAAAGGTGATTACCCGGTAAGTGATATAAAATACAAACACCACGGACCAGTCAAGATAATCATGTCAACAAATGTCACAATCTCAAATTATCAGATAGTCATCCATATGCCCTCATATATCACACAAAGGACAAAGCACCGTGGTCCATCAGTTGGGAGTCCAGTAGTTGTACTGTACTTAATTTCAGTGTTTTGCTTAATATTTTGTTAACTAAGTAGCTACACAATAAAAACACAAACTCTGTTAAGTTTTCACCCTAAGACGTGAATGACTGCTTGTATAAAAATGGATGTTACCAGATTACAACATTAAACTATCAATTAAAGATGACATGGCCCAATTAAACTTACCCAAATAATCTTAGAATAATATGGTACCTCAGGTACCCAGAGAAAGTAGAATACCTGCAGTTGGTTAGCTTATACTACAGGTGGGCAAGGGGTGACTTTATAGATTTCTATAAACCCCTCAGAGAACACAACTGTCAAGTGTTCATACCTCGAACTAATGGATGCCTGCCCCACCAGGGGTCACAACTTAAGGTTGAAGAAAACACAAGTTCAGAAAATTAATAGAGCAAATTTTTGGGAGTGAAGAGTTGTGAACTCTTGGAACAATCTGCCAAAAGGGTTGTGACGGCAGTGAGTGTGAGCTCTTTCAAGATTAGACTTAACCAACACTGGCGTGGGTTCAGATATATTCTGTAACCAGTACATGGCCAATACCGTTCTTGCCAACAGTGCATAACAAAGATGTGACCGACTGCCCAAGTTGCTAACAAGCCAATCAGTGGTGAAGAGGATAAATTAAATTGAAGAATTTTTCAAACAGAAAGCTATAAATAGAAGAGGCAAACTGTAATTCCTGGGGTGGATACTGTCTTCTCTTGAGGTAGGGAGCAACTTTTCTTCTATGCACAACATATCTAAAATAACTTATCTTTAGGTGTACTGTACAGTAGTTACTAGGACAGTAAAGTATTACTATTAGCATTAGGTTAAGGTTGGTTGATTAATTTCATGTCCTATCAGAATTATCGGTTCATGGTTGCAATACACAGTTACAATCCAAAGTTTCTTTACCCCCTGGCTGGAGGGAAAGTGAAGCTAAAGTTGAAGAAAGTCCAGGTGAACGGACTGTACACTATGCTCTGTGCTGTCGTCATAGACTGTGCTGTATTAATATTCATAAAATAACTGTAACTCTACCAACAAACCATACTATGTCACTATTGTGAATCATATTCCATACCTGAACTCGTGTGTTTTGTTGAGGTGCTGCTGTGTGAGCCCCACCATCATCGTGCCTCATCACCAAGCTACTGAATGAGTGTATGTCCATTTGCCTGGCCTCTCTTCAACCTCGGTTTTGCCTTACCACGCAGAGGAGGGGGGGGGGGTTAAAGAAACTTTGGATTGTGACTATACCACTGCCAGAATGTAGGGTGCCCTAGTTGCAATGTACCACTGTAGAATGTACCCTAACTACAATGTACCATTGCCAGAATGAATCTTAGGTACAATGTACTACCACTGCTGGAATGTACCCTAGTTACAATGTACTGTATTGACAACTAGCTGAAATAAACTGTACCCCAAATAAACTTCTCCTTTAAAACTACTTACCTTACACATACTTTCCAAAATAAAATAATGTATACCTATGTCAGTAAAATCCATTGTTGTTTTCAAATGTGCATTACACTACTGCCATCACCTAGTCTGCATGTCCTTTACAGAAACCAGATCTGGTGTCAGAGACCTCGTCGTCATCACTGCAATTTATTACATATGGCTATTAACATATTCCAGAACATCAGAAAAGCATTCAGACGATGGTTTAATTTATATTTTTCAAGTTTAGGAGATATACCTTACCGTATTTACCTAATGGCCACCCACTAAATGTGGCAATGCCAAGGGAAGGAGACCAGTGGACTGTGTAAGACCCCTCCATTGTTTTCGATAATTTCGTCAAGGGATATTTTGAAGCCCACTATTGTACTGTTTGTGATTCCACAGTTCAGGCTAGTAGACAGTTCCTTAGGTCTTTTTCCTTCTTGACAGTACAGTACCAAGGAAAGTGTTATTAACAGAGTAGTAGTGAACAGGGTTGTTGTATCTTATACATAGGATTTTGCATTATATGATGTTAAAGAGTATTTGCCAGCCTCGAGACCAGTTGAACAGCTCACGCAGGTCTTTCTGCATTGTTGCAACATCGTCTTGACTTGTTACCTTCCCAAATATCTTTGTGTCATCCACAAACTTGGCAATGAGGCTTCATATGTTTTCCTCTTTGGCCCGTATTCACAATTGACATGCCCGGCCATCAGGAACCCGAAGTTCGCGTAGGAAGGTGTTACTCAAGAATGTGCTTTAAGCACTAAGATGGGCCACGATCCTGATACACGTAGTAGGGCTACCAACATGTGCAGATTGGCAGGATGGCTGGTGTTTAGTATGCCACGAGTCAGATGTCACATATAAACAAAAGGCACTTGATTTAACCCTTAAAGCCCGAGTGACGTTCCTCTACATCCGCTATAGCAACTCGGGTGATGTTCCTCTATGACCTTAATTTTCGCAGCATAGATTTAATATCCAAGAGGGACGAAGTACTTTGTATAGGATATTTTTTTACTTGACAGCTCAACTCTTGCATAATCTTTGTCTTAAGTCATCATGGTCCAGTTACCCACCAGCTATCATCATGGATGCATGTCCTTCGACGTCTCGTAACCCGTGTCACTCCTCTACATCCAAGCGAAGGCATTTCCTTGACAGTAGTGCCTTCATCAATAATTCTTGATTTGAGTGGCACTGATATAGTACTGGGTGACAAAGACAGTGATGGGGAGGAAACAGACCCAAGTGATGTCGAGTTTGTTGACGCGGACAGAGGTGAGGACAGTGTTACAGTCAATGGCACTCAATCCCCCTCCCCACCCCGCCAGTCAGGTCATTAGCGCCACGGTGGCCGAAGCTGTAGGGGACCACATGCACGCCAACCATAACAGTATGCTCGGAGTGCCTGAAACATGCCCGCGTGGGAAGTCCGACGGGTCTCGCATCACCCAGGGCATCAGGATTAATATGTCTCAGAATGCTTATATTATTACATTGTTTTACTTCTTTTATGTTAATGATCCTTGATTTTTGTGCCAATTTGCTTCTCAGCTGCAGAGTGCCACTTAAAAATAATTGATAAGGATTTGAATATAGCCACTTCCTTTGTGATGAGGCTGACCGGGTTGATCTTAAGCATCGTCACTGTTGGTGCTTTGTGTTTGCTATATGGACCCTAATCATCCTTTTCAATAATTCTTCCCAGAATCTTATATCCCAGCTACATGTACTAGATGTTCATGGTACTGTTAACCTGTAGGGTAGCGGTCTTAAAGCTGATTTAACAGAAGGATGCTATAGACAAAGCGTGATTTAGAATGCCTAGAAATGCATTACTCCGGAGTCCCAAGTTCAAATTTCAGACTTACACTTTTGGTGGTAAGACTACAAATAAAACAAACATAACTTGCAACTCTACATACCTTCTGCAATGTATGTTTTATGTAAAAGAGCAATATTTTAATTGAAAAGTTTCCCAACGTTGCTTATTAACTCGCGCATCTCTTTCTAAAGTATTAGCAGGTAATTTTTAAATATTCAATAATAGGTTAGGTTGGGTTAACTTGTTAATTGTGAAAGATGAGAATAACCAACACAGACCAGCACGACTATACTCGTTTAAACCTAAGGAACCAAATCTAACGACTCGTATATCAGGATACATGACTTTTCCAACCTAACTTAACAGCCTGGCTATGTAGCCTCCAGTATGACTGGCTAGGAACTCCCAGTCAAGTAGCCAATTTTTTTTATGGTGACCCAGTATGACTGGCTAGGAACTCCCAGTTAAGTAGCCAATTTTTTTATGGTGACCCAGTCATTACGATATATTTACCAGTTTGTCTCCAGCAAAGTAAAGGAATACAGATGTAAACCTTCCTTATTTCCTTCTCTGCCAACATCAATTATCATGTACATAAATATGCCAAACTGATAAGTACATAACCCTGGTGTTATCTCTAGTTATACAGGGAACATCTACTTGTAGAGGTTGACACACTCACCAACAAAGGGATCCTAATGCCAACTGTTAATAACAAAATAACAGCCTAAGTAATACACTGAACCTAACCTAACCTAAAATAATGCACATCCATACCAGGATACATACGATAGGTTCAGGCAAGTTTGTCTTATTTTCACAATAAATCACCGGTGGCAAGTCTTCATTAGTGAGCGTTTGTCTGAGACTTTCGCTTTTAGCACTCATCTCCTAAATAAATAATACATATAAATTAAACCATAACTTGAATACCCTTTTAATGTACTGTATATGTTTAATTAATATAATAAATCTAGCAGTAAGTATGTAGTGTATTTGTGCAACAGGAAGAGTATAACCTGTCTTGGAGATGATACACTGCAATAAGGGACCAGTATATTCTGACTGATACACTCAGGCAGCATTACATTGTGATCATAATTCACACAGAGGGAGGTAGAAGGAACAGTCTACTCGCTCCAGATGTCAAATAAAAAACAGTACTGGGTTTCAAAATAGCCCGAGACAATACTATCATGATCAATGGAGGGATCCTTACACAGGTCAATGGCCTCCTTCCCTTGGCATGACCACCTCTAGTGGGTGGCCATTAGGTAAGGTAGGTAGGTAAATAAGGTAAAAATTATCAAGTCTTGTCATGTCTGGCCTGACCATACACAGATGGTGTTGGTGTCCTTAAGAAAATTTGAGTACTACATTACGGGGTTCCACTGATTCTCCCACCAATTTAGATTCTATGCAATAAATATAATATATCAATGGAGATCCCAGTAAAAAAAATCAAGTGCAGTACTGTTAACCTTGTTCTACACTTTTACCAGTACCTTAGTGGTAAAGGTGTGTTATAGTTTTAAGTAAATAAGGTGATGACTCAAAACCTCACCTTCAAAAAAGGTCACATTTTGTCATGTTACAACACTACAAAGAGGACATCTTCCACGGATGTTACGAGTGTGGCAGCTGTAATGTCAAAATACCCAAATAACCTTAATGGTATGTAGTAACTAATCCTTCTCGATATGACGACAGTTTGCCGCAAAACAACAATTTACTCCAACTAATGAACTAAACCAGGTATATACATATTTACCGTCCCTACCTTCAAGGTGTCATGTGATTAAACATATTCATGAATTTTGAACTTAATCCTGGCTCTGCATTCGGCCTTATCGAACCATCCTTCCTGTATCCTTGGTAGGCTACAGTGTTTACATAACTTCCTTAACAAGAAAACTTGGCAACGCCTTCGTGCCCTTTATAGGTGCTCACCAACACTGAGACCGGGACAACGTTTAAGTCGATTACAACCAATAACAAAAATCACACGGACACAAATATCTTGTTATTTTACAACTTGAATGTTTCATCATTCCGAATTCATTGTTTTTACTAAAGTTCACTGAACTGTAATAGAAAAAATTGGGTAATACCTTGCCCGTTGGAGCTCACGGGTGTAGCAGACGCCATAACAACTTTACGTGACGCTCGAGTCAGCTGAGCCAGAGGGCGCTGGCCTTGAGTAAACATTAGGGGGCGCTGACACAAACTTAAATAATTTTTAATTAATTCTGCATAATATTTCGACTTACTTTTCGAGTAGTTATTATTTATTATAATATAGTAATCACACTGGAACAAGCATGATCTGTTTAATTCATATTTCTAAGTATCAGAATGGGAATCTCGATAGTTGTCTAACCCACAGGTGAGGTTTTTCTTCACAAAGTTGTTTACATTCGTCCGGTGTTCGTCGATAGTGCCGGGTGGAATCCGAGATTAGAAGTGGTGTATATCTTTAAATAAGATAGTTAGAGGTGAAAGGTTGCATTAGCTTGTTATAAACAATATTTACATCAAAGTGCTCACTAATACGCAATAGTTCACGAGTTATACTTATTATGTAATAACACTGGGCCAATACGAATCACGAGTAAGTTTTAAATTCTTACATACTAAATATTTTATAATATTTTATAATATTTAGCAATAAGCCAAAAGATTATATATATATATATATATATATATATATATATATATATATATATATATATATATATATATATATATATATATATATATATATATATATATATATATGCCTTCCTTGTGGTTATCAGCATATACCTGATCACGCGCAACTACAGTGATTTACTTGCATATATATATATATATATATATATATATATATATATATATATATATATATATATATATATATATATATATATATATATATATATATATATATATATATATATATATATATATATATATATATATATATATATATATATATATATATATATATATATATATAAAACAAGCGAATGCAACCTTCCACCTCCAAGTAATCTTATTTAAAAATATACACCACTTCTAATCTCGGCTTCCACCCGGCACAACATGAGACTATCGACGAACACCGGACGAATGTTAAATATCAGAGAACTATGAGAAACAAAATATATGAAATCAGGGCGTTGACATGTACCGAAAAATCGATATAATAACATTCACCGAAACATAGATAAACCTAGACTCAAGGGAGTTACCTGTCGAATACCAAATTGCAGGTCGCAAATTATTCCATACCGATAGGCAGATTAAGAAAGGAGGCGGAGTAGCAATATGTGTCAGGGATAATCTGAAGTGTGAAATAAATAAGGTAATAAAAACAGAACGGATTACAGAAACAATTTGGATAGAATTAATCGATGGTAGGGAAAAATTAATCTCAGGAGTAATATATAGACCTCCTAATCTTGATAGAGTTAATAAGCAACTTATTTGGGATGAAATGCGCAGGGCTTCCATACATAGCTAAGTCTGTATAGTAGGCGACATTAACTTTAGCCAAATAGATTGGATTGACCTTACGGGTAACTCAGAATCAGAGGATTTTCTTGAAACAATCGAGGACTGTTTCCTAAGCCAACATATAACTGAATCCACCCGGGGTAATAATATACTCGATTTAGTTCTGTCAAACAGAGAAAACCTCATTAGTAATGTCGAGGAAGGGAACGAAATTGCTAACAGCGATCACAAAGAAATTAGGTTCCAGTTAGAATTTCAGGGCAGCCACAAGGAAAATTCCACTAAAGTCCCAGATTTCAGAAGGGCAAACTTTGATAGTTTGAAAAGGAAGCTGAGAGAAGGGGTATCACACTTGGGGGTGAACTACATGACCCCACATGAGGTGACCTCTCACAATGTACCCACAGAGGGTGACCTCACCTTACCGAGAGACCTGATAACGAGATTTGAGGTTGCCGAGTTCCACAACAATTTAAATAATGAGTTACTTAATGCACAAAGGCAGAACATAACATACCGAAAACTCAGATCAAACAACAATAACCCTAAATGGATAAATAATTATTTAAAGAATATTATTGGACAAAGGAAAGCTATAGGTAGGAGACTAAATCGTGGTGAAGTTTACCTCTGCGATTATGATAAGGTATTGGCTGGTAGGGTGAAGACCGAGATAAGAAAAGCAAAGAGGAATAATGAACTGGAGATAGCAAGGGAGGCGAAGACAAACCCCAAGGGATTCTATCAAATGTATCAAACTAAAACATGAGAAAAGATTGGACCAATACAGTCAGATACCAGCGAGCTAACTGATAACGACAGAGAAATGAGCAATAATCTGAATAAATATTTTACAACAGTTTTCACCACCGAAAATTTAAACATGACACCCGAGGCATCGACTATATACAGAGAGAGTGAAAAAAATAATTAAGCGAGGTAGTAGTGACTAGTAACGATATTAGTAAGCAAATAGACAAACTAAAGCCTATTAAGTCACCAGGTCCCGATGAGATATTTGCCAGAGTATTAAAGGAATGTAAGGAAGAGCTTAGTATGCCCTTAGCAAAGTTGTTTAACATGTCCTTAAAAACGGGTGTAGTACCAGAATCCTGGAGGATAACGAAAGTAATACCGATTTTCAAGAAGGGAGATAGATCACTATCCTCTAACTACCGTCCAATCAGTCTAACATCAATTGTAGGTAAATTACTGGAAGCAATCATTTCAAACTCTATTCGAAATCACCTGGAGAAGCACAAGTTGATCAATGATCCCAGCATGACGTCACAAGCGGGCGTTCATGTCTAACTAATCTATTAACATTCTTTTCATCTGTTTTCGAATCAGTGGACGAAGGGCACAATTTTGATGTGGTATATCTCGACTTTAGCAAAGCCTTCGACAGAGCCCCCCACGAAAGACTAATAAGAAAAGTGGAGGCTCATGGCATTAAAGGAGATATTCTAAAATGGATTAGGGCGTGGTTACAGGACAGGAAACAGCGAGTGAGCATTAACGGCACCGAATCCCATTGGAGCAACGTCACTAGTGGAGTTCCTCAAGGTTTAGTACTCGGACCATTATTATTTATTATATACATAAACGACATAGATATCGGCATAGACAGCAACATAAGTAAATTTGCTGATGACACTAAAATAGGGCGTGTAATTAAATCTGACGATGTCTCCGCAAAACTACAGGAAGATCTAAACAAATTTTTCGAATGGTCCGAAAAATGGCAGATGAGATTCAATGTGGACAAATGAAAAGTACTCAGTATAGGAGATGTAAACAGGGAAACCAGATACCAGATGAACAACGATGTTATTGAGAAATCCGACTGCGAGAAAGATTTAAGAGTAATGATAAGTAGGAATCTTAAGCCAAGTAAACAATGTGTATTTGCTCGAAACAAGGCTAATAGAGTACTTGGGTTCATACATAGGAGTGTTAGTTACAAGACTAGTGAGGTCATCTTAAAATTATATCTAGTGCTTGTGAGACCTCACCTGGATTACGCAGCTCAATTCTGGTCACCGTATTACAGAATGGATATAGACTCCTTGGAATGAATTCAGAGGAGAATGACAAGACTAATCCAGGGCATGAGGAACCTTGAGTACAGAGACAGGTTAAAGCATCTTAATTTGCACTCCCTCGAGAGACGTAGAGTGAGGGGCGATATGATCGAGGTGTATAAATGAAAGTCAGGGCTGAACAAAGGGGACAATACAAGGGTACTCAAACTCTCCAACCAGGAGCAAACTCGTAACAATGGTTTTAAATTAGACAAATTTAGATTTAGGCGCGAAATAGGTAAACATTGGTTTGGAAATAGAGTAGTGGATGAGTGGAACAAGTTACCAAATATCATCATTAACTCGAATACGCTGAATAGCTACATAGGTTGGACGGATATATGAGCAATAGGGGTTGGGTGTAAATGGGACTGCTCAGTATGGGCCAATTGGCCCGCTGTAGTTTCCTCCATTCTTATGTTCTCTCAGTCCACCACAGTCTTGTGTACACAGGTTATGTACACAAGACAGCGCCTCGGACACTGGCAGTACAGGGACAACACTACAGTAAACTTTGTGGTCGACCCAACTCTCATACTCTTCCTCACTACGTCTGCCTCCTGACATGTCTCAAACCTCCTCCTACAGCCGTCACCATCAGGTCGTCCCTTCATGACCAAATATCCCTCCTCCTACAGACAGGTCTGTTGGCACTAGACATTATGAGTCACCTGCCAACCTTTGTTATAAACACATGAACCTGTACTGGGAATCCTCCCCATGTGTGTTAGCCTCCCTAAATGCAGAGAGACCTGGCAGTTGTAGCATTAGTAAATATGACAAATTTTGTGACGAGAGGTACCGGTATGGCCAGCATAAGGACAGGACCAGACAATGTGATGGAGTCATGGCCAGAATTAGGCTAGGATACAGACACATCTGGCAAGCCAGTAACGCTGTACCCATACCGGAACACTCAGCATGTAAACTTTGTGATAAACCTTTAAAGCATACGCTTGAACACTATATTATTGAATGTGACACCGTCAAAGACTTCAAGCCACCTGGCTTATTGTATCATGAACTTTGTAATTACTACATTGAATCGGGGGTGCTTGGGGACATTCTTGCTGTTTATCCCAAATTTGCTAGCCCATACTGATTTGTCTTCAATTAGAATATGACGTCCAATGTATATGAACCACTGTCTCGCATGGCAGTGGACAGTGACATCACCCACATGACTCTGACCTATATATACTGTACTGCTAATGAATATGAGGCATTTCTTTGTGTATGAACCTCTGTCCTGCATGGCAATGAACAGTGACATCACCCACATGAATCTGACCTATGTACAGTGTGTATGTATATATATATATATATATATATATATATATATATATATATATATATATATATATATATATCATGTAAATCACAATGAAAACGTGGATAAGATAAATCTTGTGATTTTATCAAGATATATATATATATATATATATATATATATATATATATATATATATATATATATATATATATATATATATATATATATATATATACTGTTAATGAATATGATGTAATTCTTTGTGTATGAACCTCTGTCCTGCGTGGCAGTGAGAAGTGATACCACCCTCAGTGTCAAGACCTGACCGAATTACTCAGAATAGGCAAACTGGGCTCCAAGCTTTGTCAATAAATTTGTTATACTAAAAACTTCACTACATGTGAGTTGTTAACACAACTAATGGCTCCTCACTCAGACACTCGTCCATTCATCAACAAACTATCCCCTGAGCCTGCGAGGGACAAATTTGTAAATCTGTTATAATAATATATTTTGGTAATTTGGGATTTTAATAATAATAAACTCGGACAAATTTCAAGTATATTTAGTATGCAGTGAGAGACACTGATAGTGATGAGGGATTCAGTTGAGATAGTTTATTAACACCTTGTGTACGGGTCTCTCTCTCTCTCTCTCTCTCTCTCTCTGGTGAATAAAATTGTTTGGTGTCAGCCAAATGAAATATTAAAAGTGGCGTCCCCGTAGTGAAGGAGATAGTTTATTAAAGGCAAGTTGGTAACAGAGAAGCGGAGGGAAAATGTGGAGTGTCACTGTGCTAGTTATGAAGTGCAACAGAGAGAGACAAAGAAATGCATGGAGGCGTGATGCTAGACGAGATACAAGATTCTTCGGCTATGTGTTGGTGGACAGAAGACTGAAGTGTAGGAAGGGTTGTTTAATATCGGACCAATATTTAAACAATGTGAGTACATGTCAATGAGGGTGCTGAGGGGGGGGGCTGAAGAAGAATGGGAGTGATTCAAGAGTGTAGCTGAAATGTGTGAGTACAAGTAAATAAGAAGGAGAAACAAGAATAGAGAAAGATCTGATGATAGTACGTCCATTAAAAAGAACAGTTGCAAGAAGGAATTATGTAAGAAGGGAAGATGAGACGGAAATTAAAGAGAATGGTGAAAGAACACTAATGAGTGAACGAAAGATGTTGTGTGTGTGTGGGGAGGGGGGGGGAGGGATGTAACTGAATATGGTGCAGATAACAGAAAATAAATTTATATGGTAACCAGAAATAAAAGAGGAGATACATTACTGGGAAGAGATGAAGGGGGTGGGGAGAATTAAGGCCAAGAAAGATAAAAGAAATCGCACTAGAGGAGGAGGAAGAAGTGAGACTGGCTGTAAACTCAAGAATAGTAAGTCATTAATAGTTTAGTGTTGGTGGTACAGTGGTAATACGCTTACATCTCCCACATATATCAAGGGTTCGAGTCCTGCTTGGCCCGGACACACGTGAGAAGGGTGTGTTATCCAGTGTGACCTTACCAGAGTTCGGTAGCCTCCTGTACTAACCGCCCGAACAGGTGGTAGGCGGTGAAGAGGTTTACTGGCCTGCAGGAGCCATAGTTCTTGTTTGCTGAAGTCATTATATCTGTTCATAGCAACCATTTTGTTTGCAGTAACCACATTGTTTACAACAACCAAATACAACAGGTTACAGAGCACAGAAACAACAGGTTACAGGGTGCAAATACAACAGGTTACAGGGTGCAAATACAACAAGTTACAGGGCACAAATACAACAGGTTACAGGGCACAAATACAACAGGTTACAGGGTGCAAATACAACAGGTTACAGGGTAAAAACGAACAGGTTACAAGAGCAATAAACAATAAGATACAGCAGGTCTAGAGTAAACAGCTTCAAAAGCCAAGTTAGTCATTATACTCAACAAGTTTGTGAAAATTCTACTTTATTTCTCACAACACGTTTACAAACATGCTCTGTTGGTTCATGGACCGTGATGTGGAGACTTGTACGATGAACCTCTTTAACTCAACACACACATTACAGCCTAGTCCTCTGTAAACATATTTGTAACGTTAAGCCCCCACCCTAAAAATTAATAATAATAATAATAATAATAATAATAATAATAATAATAATAATAATAATAATAATAATAATAATAATAATAATAATAATAATAATAATAATAATAATAATTCGCAACGTAGGAAGTTTTTCAGATATAGTGTTAGACAGAAACAAATAGACGCCTCTTCATTGACTGAAAAGTTTGTATGGAAGACCTGGTTCCCTCACGTTGGGTAGGTGGGTGGTGGTCCATCGTGTGTCCAAACTTACTTGTCACAACGACTGGAGTATCGATAACAGAGGAAGTGTTGGTGTTGTACAGTTGTCGTTTTTTTTTCGAAATGTTTATAAACGAAATAAAACCGAAGGTAGTATACATCTTGCTGTTGCGCGCGCGCGTGTGTGTGTGTGTGATTATATACACAGGTCATTTCAGTTGTCAGTGACAGATTGAGGTGGTGATGGTGTGCGACTCTACAACATGAGTTATCTCTGAGGGCTCAGTGTACTGACTAGACCGTCACTAGACACTTATAATCAGGTGTCTGTATACTGCTGTGGATATGGATCTTCAGACATTCATACTTGTGTAAATATACGATATACACTATATACCCTTGTATATTGTATATTAATCTATCTAATGTAGATCAGCAGGCAAAAACAATTTAAGATAAACAACAGTTAATCGAATACGAATTTTATTTCCGAGGCGGGGCCGGGGTGCTGTGGCGGAGTTGATACAGCGCTTACCTCCTGTCTTAAGGGTCGCTGGTTCATGGTGTGAATAGTTACCTAACCTTCAATTTGTAGGCGGTCGAGTGTCGAGTACAGTGCCGACTAACTGCCTTAGGGGACCCTCTCTCACTTTGCCAAGGAATACACCATTCCTTCGCTGTACACGAGTTCTGTCTAAACCAATCAGCAGGTGAATGGTTCATTTTGTACAACCAACAAAATCAACATGTACGAGTCTTGGTTTGCTGGGAGTGATATGAATAAGGACAAGGTGTGTGCACCAAGCCACATCATGGTCTCCCTGGCTGAGGTGTATAGGAGTGTGGCTCTCACAATGATATACAGCCTCACTCCTGCCAGCACACACACGAGGTTTACATTGTAAAATCTCCGCCAGCTCCCTCCCAAGACTTGTGTGCACGCCATTCGTTTAGAATCATGGCACCTCCAGGACGTTCTGCAGATGTGTCTACAATTCAAGAGCCGCTCTCCTCTCCCTTACTATGAAGATCTCTAACAAGATCTTACCTCTGGAAACCAAGTTGTAAGTACTTAGACGACTTGAAAGTGACGACGGAGCATCAGAACTTGGCAGTGTGTTTAATATGAGAGAGACAAGTGTTGGGCTGAGCTCAGAGGCATGTAAACAAGATTAAAAAGCTCAGTGGGCGAGTCACCTTCACTATCAGTGCAAGCTAATGGATATATGGCATATATTCATGTTGTACTATAATGTTCTGCCTGTTGAGGTCACGAGTAAGACTACTGGGTCTGGGGAGGGCTCTGATCCTCGTCTGCCTTAGGAAACTAAATTAACTCCAAACGAATTCGCCGTAAATACGTTCTTCTGGGTACTCGTGTCTCGTTTATATCGAGAGAAACGTGTAGGTAACCTTGGAATACAGATGAAGCAGTATGTCCCTATTGAGGTATAAATTTTCAAGAAGACATGTTAGAGTACCGTGTGTGTTGAAGTACTGTGTGTGTTGAAGTACCGTGTGTGTTGAAGTACCGTGTGTGTTAGAGTACCGTGTGTGTGTTGGAGTACCGTGTGTGTTGGAGTACCGTGTGTGTTGAAGTACCGTGTGTGTTAGAGTATCGTGTGTGTTGAAGTACCGTGTGTGTTAGAGTACCGTGTGTGTTGGAGTACTGTTTGTGTTGGAGTACCGTGTGTTGAGTACCGTGTGTGTGTTGAAGTACTGTGTGTGTTGGAGTACCGTGTGTGTGTTGAAGTACCGTGTGTGTTGGAGCACGTGTGTTGGGGGTACCGTGTGTGTGTTGAAGCACCGTGTGTTGGAGTACCGTGTGTATTGAAGTACTGTGTTGAAGTACCGTGTGTGTTGAAGCTACCGTGTGTGTTGGAAGTACCGTGTGTGTGTTGGAGTACTGTGTGTTGAAGTACTGTGTGTGTTGAAGTACTGTGTGTTGGAGGACTGTGTGTGTTGGGGTACCGTTTGTGTGTTGGGTACCGTGTGTGTTGGAGTACCGTGTGTGTTGTGTTGGAGTACTGTGTGTGTTGGACCGTGTGTGTGTTGTGTTGGAGTACTGTGTGTGTGTTGTGTGTGTGTTGGGGTACCGTGTGTGTGTTGAAGTACCGTGTGTGTCCTTTTCTCAAGATATATATTTTTTTCAAGTAAGATATGTACTGAAAGTGATAAAGTACTTGACCTCTACAAAGCCACTGAACTGCTACATGCTGTAACAGATCACAGTGATGAAGGTTACGTCATGTTCCCTAAGTAAATGATTGAAATTGCTTGTGTTTCTGGCCATAACTTAATTCTTCCATGATCTCCTCTTTAAAAATTGTGTAAATCCTGTACACACACCCCCCCCCCCCCCCCAAAAAAAAGTATCTTGACGGAGGGGTGAGGGGCGGGGTGGGGTGGAGTGGGGTGGGGTGGGGTGGGGTGAAAAGAGATTACATCATTTCGCGTGTCGTTCCCTGATCAGCTCCCGCCATGGTCTGGGTTTTCACTCTCTCCATTCTGATGAGTTTGGGACCAGTTCGATAATTAAATGGATAGTCACCTGCATGCGAACCTTTCTTTATGGCACCCGTGAGTCCATTAGCGACGGAGGAGGGCCTGGAGGATTACCCTGGTGCAGTTGCCCCCGCCCCGCCCCCGTCTCCGTCCCAGCCCCCGCCCCCAAACAAACTTAATAACGTTCCTGTGTTAAAATTTCCGCCTATCACAATGAAAATTTATCGCAACAAAAATTAGAACTCTTACTCCGCGCGCGCGCACGCGCGCGCGTGTGTGTGTGTGTGTGTGTGTGTGTGTTAACAAACCAGGCGCATGTGCGCCTCGCAAGTTAGTGGAACCGGCTTGGAACCCCGAGCAGGGTGAAACTATGGGCAAGTTTCTTTACGCCATTTGCCCCTGTCTACCCAACAGTAATTGGGGACCTGGATGTTAATCGATTTGCGGATCGTATTCCGGGGTCATGCTTAGCCAGTGCAGTTGGCGAGTTGTCCGGTCTTCTCGGATTATTCCTTGACACTGGGTCATGCAACTCGTTACCTTAGGGTGTGGTTGTTGTATTGGCGACAGCTTCTACACCTTAAACAAATTCACGCCAAGGTGGACCTTCGGCCGGCCATCCTCGTTACATGAGGGACAACCTTTATCATTTATTATTACATGTCGATGTATCTAAGTGTAGGTGTACTGTATGTGTGGTCGCGTGTGGTGGCTGCTTGGCAATAGGAAACATTTATTTGTGTTAAACCCTGCGAGAGTAGGGGGGGGGGAGGGCCCACCGCCACTCCACCACACCTGTTTCTACCAAAACACGCGAAGACCTTGACTATCAGCTGGCAGCTATTCTCGGTCTCAGTTGACAATATACAGTTAAAAATGTGTCAGGGTCATTGTCATGAGGTGACAGTGCCACGTAGTGTCAGTGTTATAAGGTGACAGTGCCATGAGATGATAGTGATATGAGATTCCAGTATCATGAAATGTCAGCGTTATGAGGCACTCGTGACATGAGATGTTTAGTGTCATAAGATGGTAAGTGTCATGAGATGTTAAGTGTCATGAGATGTTAAGTGTCATGAGATGTTAAGTTTCATGAGATGTTAAGTGTCATGAGATGCTAATTGTCATATGTTAAGTTTCATGAGATGTTTAGTGTCATGAGATCTTAAGTTTCATGAGATGTTAAGTGTCATGAGATGCTAATTGTCATGATATGTTAAGTGTCATGAAATGTTAAGTGTCATGAGATGTCGAGTGTCAGGTTGCAGGTGGTGGCACTGTATACCCGGGATTTCTATGCTGTCTCACTAGTGCCAGACTTTCTTAGTGACGAAGGTGACAAGTATAGCTAATAACTTATCATAAGTAATTAAAGACATCATCATTATCATCATCATCAACATTATTACTAATTTCTTCACTATTATATTCACCTTCAATATTTTTTCCCTTTGTTGTCATCCTCATCTATACTGACACCACCATTATCACTACTGTCATCATAACCAGCGTGGACCACAGCCTGACAACCCAGCTCTAGGTGTTGCTGGGTGTAGCTACTGTACATCGCTAGCGCACCACAAGAATGTCCCGGGCCACGTCAACTTAGCTGTTCCCCGTCAGAAACACAACTCCTCAGTATTGTTCCTTCTGTGAATTCCCTTCCATGTTGGCAACACTTAGCCAAGACGTAATGAAGGTCACAAGTACGGCGCCACAACACCCAAGACCTGCCTCGCCTCTGTTGCTGAGTAGGGTGGACTCTCGGCCAGGCTAAAGCTGTCACTTGGCCAGAGTCGAGTAATCCCCTGGCCGCAACACACACACACACACACACACACACACACACACACACACACACACCATGGCTAAATCAGTCATATGGCAGGTGCGGCGGCCTTAGTATGTCAAGCAGGGGAGTGAGAGTGGGAAGTGACCGCCCCTGATGGACCGCGGGCGTCACGGTACACCAACCTCCTGCGGTCACCTGTGGATGGGCGAGGTAGTTGCACCTGAGTGATGGCTCAGGTACTGTACTACCTGGGTGATGCGTGTCTTTATCAAACTCTGATATATGAAACTCCTTCCCCTTTTAACATAACAAGTGGCGTGTATAAACAGTGAAGACCACTAAGTCATCGTGTTCGTGGGGTTAAGTTATCACACTTAAGTTACTTAGTCAGTCCCAAACAGGTTAATTCATCATATTCAAGGGTTATTTCATCATCCTTAAGGGGTTAAGTCATCGTCATCCAGGGGGTTAAGTCATCGTCATCCAAGGGGTTAAGTCATCGTCATCCAGGGGGTTAAGTCATCGTCATCAAGTGGTTCAACATATTCTTAGCAAAACGACAAAAGATAACTTATCTCTTAGTCCTACGACGCCACGTCACTCCTCTACAGATACTCTCTCAAAAAAGTATCGGTTGGTAATTCTGATTGTGAGTTGCACCTTTCGTTCTTTCTTCTTGCACCTGATAATCACCATGATATCTGCAGTATACCACCTATTGTCTACACCATGTACTGAAATAAGATGAATTGTGATACCATATACAAAACCAATAACGTCATGAGTAACCCCGCTGATTTATGCACCTTAGATACTATTTCAGCCCCAGGGGACGAGTTGCCAAATAGGAACATAACGTTACTGTTTTCACGAACCGAGGTTACAATGGAATCGTTTCGAACGAAATATGAAACACTATGATCCGATATTACATTCATTTTCAAATATAGAAATTACAGGTGTATTATGATGCCATAACCTATTACAATGACATTATGATTTACTGCATTTCGATTTTATTTCTACCTCAATTGATGAGGTAAACATTATGGATATAACGTATCACCTCATGATTAGTGTTGGCAACGGAACATTATCTGATACACACTATGAGAAGATGTCTGTCGGTGTAAGCTGTGTTTTCCAATGAGTCTCAGGTACTAGTGTTGGTCATGGCCATCCAGCAGAAAACACCCGCCATTTGACTGCCGTTGATATACTTTCGCTATTAAAGATGGAGCAACGTGATTCACCATAATTACAACAAATGCCAGAAATAATAACTGACAACCTCACAGGAAGACAGACCAACATAATGCAGGAATCACAATTAGTAATCGGAAATATTCGTCCATTATGACACATTATATCGATGAGAAAATGGGCCGTTACTTTTTTGGGGGGAGACTGTATACACGAGCTTCGAACCCCAGAGAAAAACAAACACAGAGCCAATCTCCACAGTGCCAGGTGTCACGGGTGCCATTGTTGTTGTAGGGCCAGGAAGATGTGGAGGCCAACAGGTGGACCAGACCAGGAGGGTGGAGGGGATAATGGCGAAGACACGAGGTTAATGAGTGATGAGGAGGCCAAGGGTAAGGAGGAGGCCAGGGGGGGGCTCGGCTACCACTCCCTGTTGACTCACTCGCCTCTATGATTCTCTCACAATCGCCTCCTCCTGGCTGGGATTTTACGATGATTAACAAGATTATCACCAATCTTTTTTTTTTTACGATGATTGACAAAGACACAAACGCTAGACCAACATTGTATCAACCCTGACAGTGATTCGTGGGGGTGGGGGGGAGGGGGGGGGGAGAGACCATATGGGACACAGATCATGACCTAACCTAACCTAGCCAAACCTAACCTAACCTAATCTAGCCAAACCTAACCTAACCTAATCTAGCCAAACCTAACCTAACCTAGCCAAACCTAACCTAACATACCCAAATATATACCCCACCTTAATCTAAACTAACCTACTTTAACCATCCGGAATGGGCCTCATTTCTATTAGTTAGGTTAGGTTAGGTTTTGGTTAAGTACGGTTAGGGTTAGGTTAAGTTATGTTTGGTTAGGTTAGGTCAGGTTAGGTTTGGTTAGAGTGTTTTACGCAGGGGCTAAACTGATCTGAAATCTATACAAATCAGGTCAAGCTTACTCATCTGGAGCATCCCGAGTACCAGGAGAGGAGCGTGTGGTGAAGGTGGGTGTTGGCAGGACCACAACAATGCTCCGCCACATGACCTACAGCAGCTCCCGTCCACCACAACCTCCCCGGCGGGCCAACCTGTGATGTAATTAACGACTTATTTTCTTAATGAGTTATCACAATACAACTGGTTACATATTAACTCGCTTTAAATGTGTAGAACAAACGTTAGAACACTCGGTATTATTTTCCTGTTGAAGATCATCAGGCGAGGTGATGTGTGGAGATGACGTGTTAGTTCTGCACACTCCGGCCGACCAACACATCACGTAATATGTCACTGTCACGGTGACTGTCACACTACGTGGCAGTCCTCACCCCACCACCACAGTGTGGTCATCATTGATGGAGTGTGAGGTCAACCAAGGTCACCCACTGTCTTCACCACTAAGGTTGAGGTATCGCTAGCGAGGATCAGCGCCACCTACCACAGTCTTGTTGTTACTGTCGAGTTTTTAAGTTAGGCTATATATATATATATATATATATATATATATATATATATATATATATATATATATATATATGCGTAGTGTTGTCCACATGATACAAGAGTTTAATGACCCTCGTGAGTCACGACACTGGGTGACGGCTCCACACACTGGCCACCTTCTTTAATTAAGATAATAAAGTTGTTAACAGCGGACAATAATGAGTCTTATTATTAACAGTGAAATATACAATCAATGTAATCCAGTGACGGATTTATTCTTACACTTTGTAATTTCAAATGTTAGAAAAATAAGAATATACAGTATATATATATATATATATATATATATATATATATATATATATATATATATATATATATATATATATATATATATATATATATATATATATATAGTTTCAGTAATTAAGACTGAACTGCTGCAGTGAGTCAAACAATGCCCTCTACAGGAGGTGGTAGTGTCTGGGGCGTAACACTACCGGGTATTATTAGCTCCGGGCACCAGCCTTTAACACTCACGTGACGACCACACAACTGGAAAGGTTTTACTTAATCATAATGACTGTCTCCCTGCTGGACCACCATCACAGTAACTGACCCATCGTTCGGGGTGCAGTGACGGGTATACAAACAATGTACCTAGACAGTGCGGGTATACAAACAATGTATCAAGACAGTGCGGGTATACAAACAATGTATCTAGACAGTGCGGGTATACAAACAATGTATCTAGACAGTGCGGGTATACAAACAATGTATCTAGACAGTGCGGGTATACAAACAATGTATCTAGACAGTGACGGTATACAAACAATGTATCCTGAACAGTGACGAATTTATACAAACGAAGTATCTGAACAATTGACGGTATACAAACAATGTATCTAGACAGTGCGGGTATACAAACAATGTATCCTAGACAGTGACGGGTATACAAACAATGTATCTGAGCGGTGAGCGGGGTGTACAAACAATGTACCTGAACAGTGCGGGTATACAAACAATGTATCTAGACAGTGACGGGTATACAAACAATGTGTCTGAACAGTGCGGGTATGCAAACAATGTCTGAACAGTGCGGGTAGCCAGCAATGTATCTAGACACGGTACGGGTATACAAACAATGTATCTGAACAGTGCGGGTATACAATGTATCTAGACAGTGCGGGTATACAAACAATGTATCTAGACAGTGCGGGTATACAAACAATGTATCTAGACAGTGCGGGTATACAAACAATGTATCTAGACAGTGCGGGTATACAAACAATGTATCTAGACAGTAAGGTAATTCGAACAAGGATGACCAACAGAGTTATTGGAGTGGGAGGTCCTCATTGTGTCCCGAAGGCTGAGTAGTGAGTGAGGTACTGCGTCACCCCGGTGTCTCCTCGCTGGACAGTCAACACAGGAACACGTTAACGAGCAGCACAGCTTAATTTATCTTGACATGATTTTTTTTATCTTTTTGTTTCCTCGACAGACAGACCGTCACGTGAGGACTGTGCTGCCGGACGTGTGTCCCTCACCACGGTTATGTACAGATGTTATTATAAGAGAAATGGCCCATGAAATTATAGGGTGGAGTGACAGCCAACAATATTTCTATATGCCAGTTCTAACTCTCCAAATATTGTATATAGACAGTGAATAAAGTAGTGATTACTTAATAAATCACCAAATAAACACATCCACGGGTCTGGAAGTTCCGTGGCTGTGTTTGGAAAATCGATTTATGGTCAGGAAGTGTCGCGAAGAGAAGCGGGAAGTTCCGAGAACTTGTAGAAAGATTTATTCGCGGAGTATCGGCGACGGCGGTGACTTGTCTGTCACTGGAGGGTGGAAGCAGGATACTACGTTATCTCACCGCAGCTCGGCCTGATGAAGAAAAAAGTACCGGACTTGATACTGCCAGTAATCTCACCCGGTCAGTACGACCATGAGACATGTATTTGTGTACATAAATGCCAGGTTGACAGTACCGGTACCTCGCCTGGCCAAGAGGTGTCTCGGCACACAGGACACTAGAATCCGGGGTTTGTTGTATAATGGTGAGGAGCGAGGGCAGGTCGCGTGAGAACGGCAGTGTAGCTTTGTTTACCGTGCCAGCCACAGGTTCTGAGTGTCTCGTCTCTTAACCCACCATATTATCTCTCCTGTGTTGTGAAAATGCACGGCAGATTTGTGGATCACCTGGTGAACGAGTGGGCGGCGCACACCTCCCTCGCTGCCCCGAGCAGGCTGCCGCAGTGCGACTTGAAGGTAAAAATGAGTCATGAGCTTCCTCCCCTGGCACTCTCAGTGTGCGGCTCTCAACAGTGACACTTCAGGAAAAATTCAATAATGGGCACATTGTTCGTAGCTGCGACACAGATGTGCAGTATATTGCCCTACAATTCTTCTTAATAATAAAAGGGAATTAAATAAATTTAGTGTAAAATTATAAAAGCAATCAGATCACACCTTCGTGTCTTGGTGTTTGTGACCAAAGGCCAACAACAATTAATGAATAAATTTTTTATTATATAAACCTTGGTGAGAGTGACGTCTAAACTTGGCGACGATGGTCCACTGAGGCCAGGGGCGACGCCTCAAGCATGCTTAGTACTTAGCTGCTAACCACAGTGTGAGTCAACAGCCCCACCATAACCTACTAACATACTAACGAAACGACAGTTCTAATACTCTGGGACGCTCATTACTCTGGAGAAAAGATGGCTAGCATTAAATTCCCGCCCCGCTCTGAACAGCACCACCTGTGGGATTCACCGCTGCTACAAGTGTGCGAGGCGGGGCGACCACCTGTGATGGAGGCGGAGGACGAGGATCACTCTAAGTTGAACAAGATCTTCATGTTGTACGTGGTGCTCACCTTCCTGGTCATGCTCGCCATCAAGTACCTCTCCGAGCACAACCTTGTCCTCTTCTTCATCACTGGTGAGTACTGCAGTCGTTTCTTCTTTTGTTGTCATCTCGTATATCTGTGTTTTAATCTTCAGGCGTTCGTGTATTATGTATCCGTATTTCTTACTCTAATGAAACTACCTACCACCTGACGCTGTAATCATAATGACGCCTCGGCCAGCAGCGGCAGGAAGTAGATCTATTTATGTGAAAATATATCCTGGATCTTCCATTAACCACAATATTAAAATTAACCGCTTAAAAATAAGTTAACATGTAAGTATTAGTCTTATGATAAACATTTTTAGCTATGTTAATTATCTCATCTGTAGGAAAGTATCACAACAACACTACGAACTCACAAAACGGAAGCAGTGATAAACTAATCTCTCTTAAGAACACGACCTAGTAAAACACAGCGATTCATATTCTTTTACTCGTGAGAAAACACCCAGCAAAAATACTATCCAACTCTTCATCAATATTCAGTCAGGGATGCGGGGCAGCTTCGAGACGAGACAATATTTTTCTCAGGGTCGGGAGGGGAATCTCTAGTAGCGAGGCAACACAGGCAGGTGGGAGCGGTGGGTCTTGGTGGGTGACAAAAGTATGGAACATTCCTGGCATACAGAGGCTCACTGCTAGCTGTCTAACCCCTGCCAGATACTACTCGCCAACAACACCGTGAAACCACCACTACCACTACACAACCACACTACCACACCCAGCACCGCTAAACACCCACACTACCACACCCTGCACCGCTAAACACCCACACTACCACACCATACACCGCTAAACACCCACACTACCACACCCTGCACCGCTAAACACCCACACTACCACACCCTGCACCGCTAAACACCCACACTACCACCCTGCACTGCTGAACACCCACACACTGCCACACCCTGCACCACTAAACACACACACTACCACACCATACACCACCTAAACACACACACACACACACACTACCACACCTACACCACTAAACACCCACACTACCACACCCTGCGCGCTAAACGCCACACTACCACACCTTGCACCACTTCAACACCCACACTACCACACCTGCCCAAACACCCTACACACCGCTAAACACCCACACTACCACCATGCCCGCTAAACACCCACACTACCACACCCTGCACCGCTAAACACCCACACCACACCTCGCACACACACCCACACCACCTGCACTAAACACCCACACACACACCCACACCACACCACAACACCCTACCACACCTGCCCCCCTACCACACCACCCCTAAACACACACACACACACACACCATACACCAAACACACACACACACACCCACACACACACACACACCACACACACACACACACACCCTTTACAGCCACACACTTACACTCTGTACCACCAATCTCACAGTTCCATTACCACATAAACAACCACATCACCACAATAATACCACACACACCCACACCACTACATTACCATAGTACCACCACAGCACAATCACCTCACCACCACACCACCACAACACCTCCAGCCACAGTACCACAGCACAGACCTACACCACCACATTACCACCACATTTGCAGCCACACCACAACACTACCACCACAGTACCACAATACACAACCACATCACCACACATACTTCACAGTGCCTACATTATGCTCTCCACCCATCAAGAACATGTAATTTACTTCTGGACACCTAACCATTATATATTATAAAAATGAACCACAAAGTTTTAATTGTCGGAGTAAACTTGTGATAAATGTTGTGGGTGAGCCTCGCGGGCATCAGGTTTACCAACAGGTTAATTGTATCACTCAGGTGTTGGGTTACCTGGCCCAGGCCACAGATAGTACGGTACCTGGCTGCCTCTGTAGTACATTAGAGGGAGATAATTTGGAGTACAGGCGCTATAGGAGTTGTGGCAGATGTATACATTACAAGTATGATTATTGTAATTATTTTAGTTCACGAGCTAAGTGACATACAGACGCACTTATGGGGAAAGTCTGCTAAACACATACGAACCTGACCGCCCTACTCGTGTGATCATAGAGCACAGAGCTGATAAACTGTTTGTTAATCCTGGAGATAAAAAACAAAAAACATACTTGAGCCAATTGTAAAAGCCAGACACTTGGATAAAATTAGTTTCGTTGGTGAAAGTGTTTCTTAAGAACTGCCAGACGAGCCAAGACACTGGACAAAATCATCGTGGGCAGGAGTCCCTCACCCCGTCATCGGCTAGAGCGGCTATACTAGTGGGGGTTAGGAGGTAGGCGGGGGAGGTCTCAGAAGCCAAAAAAAAAAAAGTGACACCAGCCATCAATTTACAACTGAGTGAGGTATATTGACTGTTTACAAGGGGTGACAGGGTAAGTGGCAGGAGGCGACACAAGGCCATACATCATCAAGAGAAAGTGTTGACTTGAGTGTAATATAAACCAGGGTACGGACACTACTTCACCTTAAACATTTCTTACTATTTTCGTAGCCATTGTGTAGCATATACTTGCCAGGTGGGGGGTGGGTGTAGTCTAAGTCAACCACCTCCACATTCTTATTAAAGTATTCAAGATCGTAATCATTGGGTTTATTATTTTAACTTTTACCAAATAAAATACCACAGGGATAGATCAGACAAGTGTTACTGTCAGATTTATTAACCGAGGCGTTGACCCATTGTCAAACACTGAAGATAATATATGACGCAGGAGAATTAGAAGCATGTTAGAGAAGACTAACTATTGCTGGGGTCCACACGGGGCTTGTCCAGGGTAATGTTGAGGTTAGGTTTGGTTAGGTTAGGTTAGGAGCGTACAACACTTACAGAAATTATTGCATATCGGTCATATATTACGAAAAAAAGAAAGAAAGAAAGAAATTTGATTTAAAAAGAGAAAACAAAGAGAAAAGTTTTGAGAGGACAAGAACCAAATAATATTAAGCTGGTTTAAGTTGGCTGAGGCAGTTGAGTCCATCAATGACTTTCTCCTCCTCTCGTCTGTTAATGGGGGTGAGTGACAGGCGGTGCTGTGGTGTGATCTGTTGACTGTACACAACCGGTAAATAGAACAACAGATAAACATCACTGTCATGGTATCAGGAGGTGTCAGGAGGGTGTCAGGGGATGTCAGGAGGTGTCAGGGGATGTCAGGAGGTGTCAGGGGATGTCAGGAGGTGTCAGGGGATGTCGGGAGGTGTCAGGAGGTGTCAGGGGGGTCAGGAGTGTCAGGGATGTCAGAGGGGGTCAGGAGGTGTCAGGGGATATCAGGAGGAGTGTCAGGAGGTGTCCCGAGTGTCGAAGTCGGGAATGATGTCAGGTGGTCAGGTGGTGTCAGGGGGTGTCGGAAGCAGGGTGAGTGGTTTGAGGGCAGCAGGGTGAATGGTGGTTACGGGGTGGCAGACAGGGTAGTGAGTGGTAGGTAGTATAGTGAGTGACAGGGGGTGGCAGGTAGGGGGTGGCAGGCAGGGGGTGGCAGGCAGGGGCGGCACTGGACCACACATCAAAGGGTAATCCATCCATTAAACCCAACCATAACACACATGTCCTAAAGCGGCTCTATCTCTCCCTATCTCGTCGTCTCTCTCTTTCTCTCCTCGTCGTCTCTCTCTCTTCCTCCTCGTTTCTCTCCCAATCTCTTCGTCTCTCTCTTTCTCTCCTCGTTTATCTCTCTTCCTCTTTGTGTCTCTTTTACTATAGTCGTATTTACACAGTTTTCTCTTCTCCCTTGGGCCAATTCATTCTATCTCTACCTGAGACGTGTAGCTGAGACGTGTGGCTGAGACGTGTAGCTGAGACGTGTAGCTGAGACGTGTAGCTGAGGTCATAGCTAATAAACAGAACTTTGCTGTACACTAATACAACCAGGTAAGAGGTGTGAAGAAGACTGCGCTCCTCCTCCTCTTCCCCGTCTCCTCTTTCTCGTATTA
>NW_024748870.1:4054935-4094935 GCF_018991925.1 Homarus americanus
GACCCCGCTTATCATCTTTCACTATCACCAAAAGTTCAAGAATTATCACCAGACTTATAACGTGGTGTAATCTCCCGGCCAGTGCCCCGAGTAGAGCAAAAACGTCTACAGGTAATCCCGGTTGATGAGCATGGGGGCAGCGTACAGCCAGGCAATGATATATCTCTGGGAAAAACTCGTTACTGGACACATTAGTGGAGTAATGACAGGCGTTGGTCCTTAAAGCTCATCAGGCGTAACGATGTACCATTAAGATAAAATACTGTTCAGACAACTCAGATCTAAAACAAAATCATCCCTCGTCTGTGTAAACGATAAATTAATTAAAGAAAAATACTCTTTGATTACCACAACACGTATATAAGTTTGTTGGTGTTGTAAGGTATTAGCACACAACAGTTATGGCTTATACACACAAAATACAAAGGCAGTTTCTCCACTGAGCAACAACTAATATTAAGATATAGTTTCGTATTCGAGTTTCCTGAAGACTACATTGCCGGGGGTGGAGTCAGCAGCGAGCAGCCCAGTGATATTGTGGGTTAGGTTTCCGGGAGTGTGTAAGGGACCCCAGACATGATCAGCTTATAGGCTTATTTCCGTTGTGGATTCGTCAGGGACAAGACAATGTGTCTCCACTCAGTGACGATGAACTAAACCTGTTGGGGGTTGTGTTGTGGATCAGTCCAGAAAAAACGAAAAATAAGAAACCAATGGAAGACAAATTGGCCTCTATAGAGAAAAGTTTATACACACTGTTCTTCTGAATAAGCTGAGACCAGAGCCGGATGACTGGGTTATATATCAGCGGATGGTTGATGTCACGTATCTTTAACCTGCCATTCAAGATCCGAGAAGAGCAACACATCGCCAGCTACTGTAACTGACATTAACACCTCATAGAATAAATTTATTTTGTTAACGTCACTGTTTGCTGTCGTGTCTTGTTCCCTTATTTATTCCACCAAAAGGTCATACGTCGCTGACCCCTTTGTCTCTCTGAATATTCATTACTCTTTAACTTCCCATAAACGAGGATTTTCTTTATAAATTTCACTGCAAAATAAGCTTCTTGTGTGAAATCAATCGTCGCACTGAGCAAACACTTGGCGCGTAAGTCCACAGACGCCCAAACCGGCTGGCATGGTCAACTTTGTACAGTTCAGACTTTAAGCGGTGCCTGAACTAACACAAACCAGACCTTAGACCTGCGTAAACCCTCAAACTGATCACCACACTCACTCAAACTGACAGGACAGACTGAGTGTGTATGAAGACTTAATTAAGGAGCGCCCAGCCACTATACACCTGACCTCCACACAACTGATCTTCACACACCTGACCTCCGCCCAACTGACCCTCACATATCTGACCCTGACACACCTGACCTCCACAAAACTCGCCGTTACACAACTCCTCACCTTATACCTATCATCTACACACCTGAAGACCACACAACTGATCTTCACACACCTGGCCACCATGTGAATTACCAAGGAACACACCTGGGAGGCGGCTGGCACTACCCCAAAAAGACCCGAGTCACACCGGGGCCAACACCACCACGGCAACAAGGTACACACATAAATCAAATCAACTGAATAAAGAATAAATACGACTGATAAACTTATAAAAAGATAACATATAAGACTGAGCTGTGATTTATAGACAAGTATATTAAGTATTATGGAGACTGGCTGCGTCGGGGGCATTACTGACGGTCTTGTGTGGCGGTGGAGGCTATTGGTCATGAGATATTTAATGGCGTTAGGGCAGTGTGGAGGAGGAAGTAGTGAGTTAGATGAAAGGAGTAGGAGTTGTAGGAAGGGAAGAATGGAAGAGGAGGAGGAGGAGCAAGAGGAAAAAGAGGAAGTGAGGAGGGGGGGTTAATGAGGCAGGGCTGAGACACACTGCACCCGGAACGTTTGATGGTCAGACACACACTGAGGTTTATAGTACAAGTTCGGGAGTGTTGGCGCTGAGATACCAAACTTTGTGTTGCTCGCCGTCAACACCACGACTCACCAGCTCACACGACTTGTCTTCTCCAGCACACCACGTTCTGTTGCTGGTTAACTAAGGGGTGTGAGCGCGATGGTACGGTGGCCAGGAGGTACAGCACGGTGGTACGGTGGCCAGGAGGTACAGCACGGTGGTACGGTGGCCAGGAGGTACAGCACGGTGGTACGGTGGCCAGGAGGTACAGCACGGTGGTACGGTGGCCAGGAGGTACAGCACGGTGGTACGGTGGCCAGGAGGTACAGCACGGTGGTACGGTGGCCAGGAGGTACAGCACGGTGGTACGGTGGCCAGGAGGTACAGCACCTAACCTTGATGGATCCTGGAACCACATAAGTTTCATCGTTCGTTGTGGATGACGTAACCTGCAAGTTGTGGCATTTAAGCCTTTGATCTGTCTTCCATTTAAACCGTAAGAGAGGCAGATAAACTTTAATCATAAAGAATTAGAACTTGGAGAGTTTAAACTTAAAAACTTCATATCCTCTTCTTCCACTCCTTTGTAAAGTATTTGTGACCGAAACTTTGTTGAATAAACATCTCGGATACTTGTGTCAACACTTTCGATTAGAAGGAAAGTTGAAGCGGCAAGTTCGGCAGAAGGTCCTGAGAGTGATCAGAGGGGAGGTTGACTGTCTGAGGCTAGCAGGTGTTACCACAGGTGTTCCCCAATTTAACAACTTTGAAGTATATTATCGTTTCTTTGCTCTAACTACCTCAAAGAACCGTAAAGCTGGAGTTATGACTTGCATGATGATGACTGCAAAAGAAAACACACAACAAACGCAGTCCCCAATACTCCTATCGTTAAACAAACAGTGAGAGTAACTATTAAGTGTATATACATCGTGTAAACTAGACGCATCAAGACCAAAGAGCCCAACACCAACGTCTTTCACAACTACAGACTCTGAAGGAAATTCCAGCCGAGTAATTCTGTCTAACATAGTTTAGGGGACAAGATCACATAGGCGTCTCTAAAGTCGTCACAGATGGTAGACACAGAGGAAGGAAGAAAGAGAGAAAAAAAGAGAAAGAAATAAAGAAAGAAAGAAAGAAAGAAAGAAAGAAAGAGAAGACCCCTTTTTATGCGAGACTAAAACCTTCTCGAGTAGGCCGGGGCCGAGGGAGTGAGGGAGGATGACGGTGCTGCCCTCTGTCGTCCAATTTTGTTGTCATTCAGTCATCTTAAAGCATTTCTCTCCATCTTACACAATAATTTTACCACCAAACATAAACTCCTCATCAATTTCCCTCTAAAACCAAATTATTTCTCTAATTTCCTCTCAATCCAGGTATCAATTGTTGTTTTTCATCGGCAATATTAATCGTTTTTATTAACTTGTCCACTTCACCAAGCCTCCACCCGGTACATATCAGTATGGTCCCGTTCTGTCCTCGATATTAACACCTGATAATTATGTCTCTTTAATGTAGTTTCTTCTTCGTTGATTCCCTCTTCGTGGTGTTCGTATTGTCTGAACCACGCAGCTGTCTGTTTCAGTGGAGTGTCACAAGACCTGAACCACGCAGCTGTCTGTTTCAGTAAGGTGTCAAGGCCTGAACCACGCAGCTGTCTGTTTCAGTGGAGTGTCACAAGACCTCAGACCACGCAGGTGTCTGTTTCAGTGAGTGTCTGAACCACGCAGCTGTCTGTTTCAGTAAGTGTCACAAGACCTGAACCACGCAGCTGTCTGTTTCAGTAAAGTGTCCTGATCCTGAACCACAGGTATCTGCTAGTAGGTATCCAAGTCTGAACCACGCAGCTGTCTGTTTCAGTAAGTGTCTAGACCTGAACCACACCAGCTGTCTGTTTCAGTGGAGTGTCACAAGACCCTGAACCACGCAGCTGTCTGTTTCAGTGGAGTGTCTGAGAACCTGAACCACACAGGTGTCTGTTTCAGTGAGTGTCTAAGACCTGAACCACGCAGCTGTCTCTGTTTCAGTGGAGTGTCACAAGACCTGAACCCACACAGCTGTCTCAGTGGAGTGTTTCAATTCAGGTGATGAACACAGTGGACCAGGAGGGGGTGGGGAGGAGGAGAATGACTGGACAGTGGGGAGGAAGTGGGGTGGGAGGCAGAGCACAAACACACGATACATTTCCTTTAGAGTGGTGGCCCACACACCTAGCCAGAGTGATCCTTACCACCCTCACTCCCGTCGCCTTCACCTACCCCGCCACCACAGCACCCACCCTCACCAACCACACAAAGAACTCCTCCACCCCCCCCACACACCAGCACCCCACCACCAACCCACAACAAACTCTCCTACCCACCCCCTCCCCATCACCACCTCACCAACCCCACCAAGAACTCTACCACCCCACCACATCACCCACCCTCAGCAGCCACCCACAATAAGGACACCAAGCCTCTTCCTCACAGTAAACAGCAGACCAGCAGAAGGAGCAGCAGCAGGCCAGGAGAAGGAGTGTTGGTGTGTAAAGTAACAGAGACATGGAGGTCAGTGTGATGTTATAGTCAAGCAGCAACACCCAAGAGAGAGTGTCCGAGGTGCTAAAGGACCAAATGAAGGAAGGAAGGAAGGAAGCGTGAAGAAAGGACAAAGGAAGGAAGGAAGGAATAAAGAAAGGAAGTAATGGCGATAGGAATGAAGGCAGGAAATGTGATGTAAACAGAAGAAAGATAACACGAAAAAAAAATATTATACGGAAGGGTAAAAAAAACCCACAATACAAACACGCGTATTAACTGCATCACGAGACAAGAAAAAAAAACCACTATTGATCTTCGCTTTAATCATCAACAAGACGACTAACTTAAACCTAACTTGCCCATAACATATGACGTAACATCCTATTAACATGACTTAGGATGCAGTAAAAACTTCACTTTAAAAATAATGTTACTCATCTTGATGCTGGGAGAGGCAAGAGCCGGCCACCAAGGTGTTCTTAGGCAGACACCAAGTGGCACCCTACGTTTGATAGCACCTGTTTAACTTATGCACACGAGTAGGAATATTTTGTTTAGAGTGTGTGTGTGTGTGTGTCGTGTGTGTGTGTGTGTGTGTGTGTGTGTGTGTGTCTACAGTTGTGGGTAGCAATTAGTTTACTCAGACAGTCCCACGTAAACCGACTTAATGTGGATACAATGAGAGACCACAGTAGAGCTATCGAAATAACGTTCTAAAGACTCCCAAGATTAAGGGCTGGGGAGAGGAAAAGGACAGAAGTTAGGATCCTGTGGGGCCAAAGGGACAGTAAGGGTCAAGGGGCGATAAAGGTCAGGGCGATAGGAATCAAGGACGATAAAGGGCCAAAGGGACGGTAAGGGTCAAGGGGGCGATATAGGGTCAAAGGGGCGATAAGGAGTCAAAGGACGATAGGGTCAAGGGGCCAGGTGGGTCAAAGGGGCGGTAAGGGTCAAAGGACGATAAGGGGCAAAGGGGCGATAAGGGTCAAAGGACGATAAGGTCAAAGGGTCAAAGGTCAGTAAGGGTCAATAAGGGGTCATAAATTAAGGATCACAATTTCGTTATATAATAATCATGGGTCCAGAGATTACCGTCTGGTCTCCCTACCTCTGTGTGTGTGTGTGTGTGTGTGTGTGTGTGTGTGTGTGTGTGTGTGTGTGTATCACTATTACTGAGGGCACAATATGATGACTCGACTTGGGTAGGCCAGAGTTTGGGGTGATAACTCAACTACTGAAGGAGCCGTAACCCTCCCAGAGGTGGCGTGATATACCCGCCCTGATAACCTGCCTCAGCTATACCACGGGTGATAGTCAGTGATCGTCAGGAGAGTTACATAGCGTCAGCACCACACCGAGGCGGATCAATACAAAACTACTCTCTGTATTTTGTCTAAGGCAACCTGACGACATTTTTTTTGTATCACTTGAAGATTAAACACTCTAATGATACCTGTAGGATTAGGTTAGGTTTCGTTTAGTTTAGTTTAGGTTAGGTTAGGTTAGGTTTAGGTTGGGTTCGGTTAGGTTGAGTTAGGTTAAATTTAGAGTTTGGGTCGTTAATCTTCAGGTAAACAATAACATGGGGGGCTAATCTTCACGTGATCTAATTAAAGAGTTACAGTTGTCCACCTGTAATGTGAAAGACGGAAAGAGTCACCACAGTATTATATTTTCAACTTAAAGTTTGATCTAATTGTTAAACTTTTAGATGAGTTTTGTGTAAGTCCGGGTGTCGTGAGGAGACGAGACGAGACGAGACGAGAGAGAGGAGACGAGACGAGACGAGAGGAACTAAACACCATCGGTATCTACAAGTGATGGATCCAGCCTTAGGAGCTATAACATGTAAACACTACTACGGAAACACAAGCAGGATCTAGACCCACCACCACCTGTACCTGACCTTCTATTCGTGTGTGTGTCTTCTTAACCTTGTGTACACTTATAGCAACACCTGGGATTAATGCCTTACCTGAGCGTTAGAGACGACAATACTGTTGTTGTTCCGCCAGCGTCAACATTAAACTTTCATGGTGAGTGTTGACGAGTCCTCATTGTCGGGTTCCCTCCTCCCCTCCCCACCCCCTTGACTGTAGGTTCCTCCTCCTTCAGAAACATACACGAAGATAAGACTAGACAATGTATTCATTTCGCTCTCGAACACTTGAGCAAGACAGTCCTAGGTTAAAGAAGAAATGAAACAGTGTGAAGGACGAAATTAGTCTTTAGATGAAGAAAGTTTAAGGGAGGAAAAGATGGACAATTTTCTCTCCCCGGGAACACTTGCTGCCGTGTAACTATCTGTCTTGTCTTCTTTAATGAAACCAAGTTGAGAGTTGAACAACCTGAATATTACCCTCCTGCCCCCCAGCTTATTTTACCTGATGATTAAATATCCTCCTAACGATACCTGGTGGGGTTAGGTAAGGTTAGGTAAGTGATTCTTCAGTGTTGTGGAAGTGACATTCCTACTCGCGACGTTCATCTTACAGTGGCAGATGCAACACATTTCTTGATTCTGTTGTCTGGAGACAAGTCTACGTACAACTGAAGTACAGGAAACATATGTCTCCCTACAAATAACGTACAGGAAACATATCTACAGGCTACTGAAGTACAGGAAACGGATGTCTACCTACAGCTGACGCACAGGAAACGGATGTCTACGTGTTACTGACCTACAGAAAAGATTATAAAAGGACCCCATATATCACCCGCCTTCCCTGGGCCCAAGTGACATCCAGAAAGTCATAAATAAATTCTCATCTTTTGTTTCGGTTATTCCACAAACATCTGGCATGAGTCTTAGACATTGATGTTTCTTAAAGATGTTGATAAGTTTGAAAACAACGGAGGACTTAGACATTACTACTCCTCCTTAGACATTTTTTTTTTAATATGGCCTCCATCCTCCCCCTATAGCCACACCTTCGCCGCCAATTTAATACCATAAAATTAAATATCCTAATACATAAGTAGCTATCCTACCTGTGTTGAGTTAGTTGATCCGCAGATCCATGCAGCATTCAGTGACTGTTGCCTCAGAGTCAATATCTGCAACTGTTGTCGGCTTTGGGGCCGATGCTCTCGTTCCCCTGAGGCAGAGCAAAGCCGACCGAAGGGGAGAGAAGGACAATCGACATCTCATCCGGGCTGTAACATAACTTCTGGGCTGCTGCTTCTGTTCGGATAGCATCTCCGCGAGTCTGGTATAGAAGCATCTTGCACTTGGTCCCATCCCACCAGAGGTTGTGAACACTAGAGGATTGAAGCTGCCTTGATGAACGTTTTGAATTCTCTCCCATATGCCCTTATCTTGTCGTTCTCGTTCCTACTGTGTGCAGCATCGAGAGCTAAGTTACGGTGACATGCGGCCATGGGATCAAAAATCCTGATGTCGAAGAAGGCTTGCTGTACCGGCGTCCAGAATCCTCGAGCACTGACGTCAACACGGGCTTCTTTGGATGTACTTGAAGTCCTATGTTGGAAATTCTCACCGTCCAATGGAAGGAGGGTTGGTTCTACCCTGATATCACGGCAAATTTCCTTCAACATAATTGCTGTGAGGTCCCTTACTTCGTCATGCCTCATGCATATGAAGCCCCCTTTCTTGCACACCATGGCGTGATCGACGTCATAGGAAGAGCCACACACGCATTGGGAGGACAAACCTTCTACTGGCCTACCATACCTTAGAGCAATGGTATCTGTAAATTCTTGTTTATTAAGACTGAAACCATTTGCCCTTATCGGTAACGTAGTTAACCAGTTCGAGGCTCCCACCTCCTGCGCTATAGCTACTTTTTTTTCAAATTCTCTGGTACCTGCAGCAACATTTGCTGCAACTTATCACTTTGGCCGTGCTGTCGTTCTGTCGTAATGGACCTTCGAATCTTGTTTACTTCATTGGTATCCACCTCCCCTGTTGCGTTCTGAGCTATTATGTGGTCAGTGAGGGCTGCCGTGAGCTCAACTGAGTTTTGATGTTCGGTGGCAGCAATCTCCTCTGGATTGGTCAATCCCATTCCTCCCAGTCTCGGTGGTAGTGCAAGGAGTGATCTTTCTGCTTGGGTTAGACATTACTAGTTTACTACTCCCACTTAGAAAGTAGTACTCCCACGTAGACATTAGTACTCCCACTTAGACATTAGTACTCTCATGTAGACATTAGTACTCCCACGTAGACATTACTGCTCTTCACAAAATAGAATAATATCACATGCGAGTTTCTTGCGTACCACTGAAAGATCTTTTCAGAGTGTAGATATTTCATGTATTTTCATCGCATGGCTGCCAGAGCTGGCCAAGTGCCCGGATGTCCAACACAAGTCAACAATGAACGCTGCTAACTGCGCAACTGGCCGTCTTTATGCCCTCAGCCGTGTGATTACCGATTGTGAGACGTGGAAACTGATTGTATGTAGACCAGCTAATATGATATACACAAGATGAATGAATGGTCGTATGTTTTGAAGGAGGGTCTGTTGTTGTCTCTCTATACCAGGACCGTCAAGACCCACCTCAGGCAAACACCAATCCCAGTGTTGATAAATCTGATCTCAAAACAAATCGGATTGTGTTTATATATTAGTACGTCAAGGATAAACGTCCATAACGCATGAAAACACTTGAAAATCATTACGTAAGATCAATGAATAATAATAATAAAAAAACTGGATGATCCATATTAGTGGCAACAGAAATAACATAAAAACATCTCACCAGGAACCATTTGACTGTCTGCCATAACAATATAATTTCGGGGTGAAGACTTTTTTTTTCCATTTAATAAGAGGAGGGGCTAAGAGGTCCTTGACTCTCTATGGACAATAATGGAGACGAGGTGACACTTGAGTCGAGGGTCGCTCTCGGGGGAATTGGTTTGAGCGTCCTGTACACAGTGCAACCTGTGATGGGCGACCACCACTGTAGACGACCACCTGTCTCTTACGACCATACTGAGGTGCCAAACACTAATGTTTATCTATTAACGTTGTGATTAGTGGATATCTTCATCATACGACCACCTTGTTTGGCCAGCCTCTTACCTGTCATACCAGTTACGTGATCAGCGACCGCAGGGAAATATTAAATATGTCTGGATTTCGCCACATATCCACTCACAGTGTCCACCAATCACAACACAGCCACCGTAGGCAAAGCTTGTATCCACCAACCATAACACAGCCACCGGATAAGCAAAGCTTATGCCCACCAATCAAAACCCAGCCAGCGTAAGCAAGGCCTGTGCCCACCAATCACAACACTGCCACCGTAGGCAAAGCTTATGCCCACCAATCACAAAAAAGCCACCATATAAACAAGGCTTTTGATAATAGTCGAGTCACAAAAGCCAGCTGGATTATTAAACGGTCCAGCGATAGTTTAAGAGTTGGAGGTGAAATGGAGGCAAATGACCCGTAAACGTCCATCACATGAGCCAACCATCTGGGCGTGTTGCAGTTGATCTGGTGAGAGAGAGAGAGAGAGAGAGAGAGAGAGAGAGAGAGAGAGAGAGACTTAATCGGTAAACTCGTCATACAGAACATACACGCACATTTCTCATGAATAAATATATATACATGGACAATGCAGATATACAAACACTATACATATTCAGTGTACAAATATGCAAATCCACCTCGTTGTTATACAGTGAGGGCCTGACATATCTTTTACCATCACCATGTATTCCCGAAGCTACACTGTGTTAGAAGGTTATTCAGTAAAGGTGTTGTGGTATTGCCAGGGATGAGCATCAATAGGGGCAATAGTGGCGGGAGACGTTAGAGGTTAGAAAAGGAGTTCAAGGAGATAGGTTGCACAGGAAGGGAGGTGCTGTTGGTAGTTATTCTCCTCGGGGGCCTATTACTACTGCTGGTGTGGTCTTCTGCCCTCCTGACGACCGATGGGGAGTCACTGTTTACAATCCCACTACGATAACAAGGAAGAATTCGCTTTTTCTTTTTTGTTTTGTATTTGTAATTTTTTTCTTTGTAATAATAAACAAGAATCATCTTACAGTTCTCGTCATATTTCATCTTAAGATTAATCCTCCTAACGGTAACTTAACCTCACATAAACTAATTTTGCCTAGCCTGACTTAACGCAATCTAATCTAACCTAATCAAAATTAACCTAACTTAGCCAAACATAACTTAACCTAACCAAACTCAACCTAATCTTACAAGAAATAAACTGGGGGTGATTAAGCTGCAGGTGGTCAAAAGTAATATTTCTTCACTTTTTCTGAATTGTCAAAAATAAAAATACCGAAAAAAATAATGGAACTAAAAGTAAATCACACAATATATTAAGTCAATAACATTTGTTTGTTTTTTTGCATTAATTTGGTAGATAGTGATTATGGTGATTAATATTTTGAATGTTTATACCAGACGCCTTTAGGATGAAGCACAAACATCAAGGGACTCAGTAAACACAAACATCAAGGGACTCAGTAAACACAAACATCAAGGGACTCAGTAAACACAAACATCAAGGGACTCTGTAAACACAAACATCAAGGGACTCTGTAAACACAAACATCAAGGGACTCAGTAAACACAAACATCAAGGGACTCTGTAAACACAAACATCAAGGAACTCTGTAAACACAGACATCAAGGGACTCTGTAAACACAAACATCAAGGAACTCTGTAAACACAAACATCAAGGAACTCTGTAAACACACTGTAGACCAAGGGGTTAAACCTTATCATTGGACGCTACTCGAACTCTTAGCATCTCTGTCAAGGCCAACAAATCGATAACCAAGAGAAGGTGTAGTGGCGTTGTCAAGGGCATTGATAATGAGAAAGACCCATTAAAACTTTGTTGATTATGTCCCAGGAAACTCAGGTAGATTTGATTACCTACAGCAATTAGGAACTGGATTTTTTTTTTTCAATTTCAATATAGGATAATCTTCTCTCTATAGCGAAAGGGCTGATTACTGATTACGATACTCAATTATTTTTTGATGGTTACGTAATCCAAGTATCATTATTTTGGTTTATGATTTACAGTGATAATTTCTTGATTAGATTACGATTGTTTTTTACATTGGTTTTAATGCATTTGATTACGATTATGATTTCTCTGGATTACAATTACATTCATGATTACAATTACAAGGTATTAAGTAACATTTGATTGTACAGAATCTACATAATAAAAATCAACTAAAAAATCATCTATGACTTGAACACTGCCACTTAAAAAGGTACACCAAATTGGGTGATAATATGTGGAGTCAAACTTTACAGACAGGGGAGTAGCTAAGAGTATCCCGGAGCAAAGTGCCTCCAAGTCTTACATCGGGGGTAGAAGGACATGAAGGACCTCTGGTGGTGGAGAAGCAACTAAGTAGCCTATTGGTCAGGTCACAGTGTTGCCACATTATATAATTATATGACGCCAAGTTGACCTAATGGATTATTCAAAGTGGCGGAAAATTTTGAAATGTCCATTGAGATGTACTGTAATCCTGTAAGTATATCGAATATTATATTTAATTTACTTATAATCATAAATTAAGACGATTTTTTGGTGGATTACGATGACAAACTATAGAAGAAGCTACATTATGATTACAACAAGATTACAGATATTTTAACATGTTGGATTACGTAGCTATATATTATCTTTTATTACAATTACGATTATACATACCCCATAATCGTAATCAATCATGTTTACAAGATGATATTTACAATCAAACCCTCGTCTCCTTGCCTTGGCTAGACGTTTCACCGAGGCCAAACACTGATTACAACTCGGGGCACCTGAGTTAAGATACGAGTCTTATAAGGCGTTCCTCTAAGCTCAGTTTTGGCGACCTCCTCAGTTTTACTCTCTGGTTAAACTATTTGACTATTTCTCTACTATAAACACCATCAACGTATATTTCTAAAGGTATAGTAATTCCCTGGTTGTCTTGCAGGTCAGCCAAGCCCAGTACTAATTTTTTCTGGATTGTTTATATTCTCAAGTGGTGAAATAATGATTTTATTTTATAAATCTGGGTCATGTTAGCGGGATGAAAACAATCACTCTTCCCCGTGTTTAATCCGGGACATGATATGGCCGGGTCAACAAACTCTTCAAGATAATAACTACAGCAAAACAAACAGGACAGAGATATATTTCCATTTAAACTCAATATACTAATAAAAAAAAGAACTTCGTACAGAGGAAAATAAAGCCAATGATTACACTACATTGAACTAGAACATTATTATAGGTTAAGGGATACTCGGGTCGTCTTCTGCCTCCCTGTGGAGTACCTGAAGGCGAGAGTCCTACACAGAAGCAGAAAACTGTGGCTCTCAACCTCCAGTCTCCATCTGCCTTACCTGACGCTGAAACCTTACCTTTATAGTCGTCTTCTTGATCTCTCTCTGCCTCTAGTTCCCCTCCTCACCCCTTCCCCCTGCTTTTGGTTCCTCCTGTTACCCCTTCCCCCTTGCCTCTAGTTCCTCCTCTCACCTTTTCCCCCCTGCCTCTACCTCCCCCTCCTACTACCTTCCCCTTCCCCATTCCCATCAACTCCCACCACTTCCCTCTCCCATCACTTCTAATCTCCTATTACTTCCCCCTACTATAAACTTCCCCTTCCCACCAACTCCTTCTCCCATCAGCTCCCCTCACACCTCCCTCCCCCCATCACCCTCACGTAGACGGCCCCCTGATAGGCAGTATCAAACAAAAGATCTTTTAAGTACTCAGGCCAAGACGAGTCAACATTCTCTAACCTAACCTAACCTAACCTAACCTAACCTACCCTAACCAAACTTTAACCACCAGTAAAATATCGCTCGTAAACCATAATGTCAACCACTATTTTAATACAAACTTCCTTATGTCATCAACGATAAAACAGAAAAAAATAAAGTACGAACCTTTGAGAATCTGAATTTCAAATTAGCTGCTCAGTTCAGTTCTTCAGCGGCCAAGAATGACGTTGGGGAAGTTGGCTTGCAAAACAGAGAACGCTGGCGGTGCTGACGTCTGGCGGACTGAAGTTCGCCAGGATTAACTTTCCTTCATAAGAAAAAAACTTTGTAGTACGAACGTTGGAAAAAGTCCGAATGAAAATTATACACTAAAAAAAAAATAATTAAGTAAGGGATAATAGAGATGGATAATCAAGTAAATATTATACTAATCTTGTAATTAAAAGATAAGGATGATAATTTACAAGGAGAGAAGAGATAAATGAGAGAGGAAATTAGGGAGACGTTGAGATAAACAGAGAGACAGAGATAATAGTTTCATCTGGCAATTTTTCCCACGGTCTGACTCACTTTCCCACGGTCTGACTCACTTTCCCACGGTCTGACTCACTTTCCCACGGTCTGACCCACTTTCCCACGGTCTGACTCACTTTCCCACGGTCTGACTCACTTTCCCACGGTCTGACCCACTTTCCCACGGTCTGACTCACTTTCCCACGGTCTGACCCACTTACCCACGGTCTGACCCACTTTCCCACGGTCTGACTCACTTTCCCACGGTCTGACCCACTTTCCCACGGTCTGACTCACTTTCCCACGGTCTGACTCACTTTCCCACGGACTCTGACCCACTTTCCACGGTCTGACTCACTTTCCCACGGTCTGACCCACTTTCCACAGTCTGACCCACAGTCTTCCCACTTTCCCACAGTCTGACTTTCACGGTCTGAGCCACTTTCCCACAGTCTGCCCCACAGTCTTCCTCAGGTCTCATTTCCCACTCTAGCCACAGTCTGCCCACTTTCCCACAGTCTGACCCACTTTCCCACGGTGACCCACTTTCCACGGTTCTGACCCACTTTCCCACAGTCTGACCACTTTCCTCTTTTCCTGATTTTCCCACTCTGCACCACAGTCTGACCCTTTCAGTCAGCCCACTTCCAGTCAGCCACTTTCCCACAGTGACCACTTTCCCCACTTAGTCTGACCGAATTCATAGGTTTTTTCTCTTTTTAACTTTCCTCTGTTTGTGAGATGGTTTCTCTTTTCTTCTTTCTCTGTTTGTGAGGTTAAGTGATTACGTATTTAATCACACCTGGGAATGGGAGGGGAGGAGGAGGAGGAGGAGGAGGAGGAGGAGGGAGGAGGAGGAGGAGGAGGAGGAGGAGGAGGAGGGAGGAGGAGGAGGAGGAGGAGGAGGAGGAGGAGGATGGAAGGAAGGAAGGAGGAGGAGGAGGAGGAGAGGAGGAGGAAGAGGAGGGAGAGAGGGAGGAGGAGGAAGGAGGAAGGGAGAAGGGGGAGGAGGAGGAGGAAGGAGGAAGGGAGGAGGAGGAAGAGAGAGTAGGAAGAGGAGGGAGGGGAAGGAGGAGGAGTAGTGTTGTTATTTCTAATGAAACAAAACAAACAAACAAAGTTACTGAGACATTAAACCAAACAGAAAATGATGAACCTGTTAATTAATTCTGTATAGAGTAAACAATAAAGTACACACACACACACACACACACACACACACACACACACACACACACACACACACACACATACACACTCACACACACACACACACAGGTGCACAAGAGCATACAAACAAACCAAGAATATCAACTTTCTTTAAGTCTTTCTCCTAGAAATCATGGAGAATAAACAATGTGTGTGTGTGTGTGTGTCGCTGACGCCATCTAACACAGGGGAGGGGGACGGGTGGGGGGCGGTGGGGAGACACAGGGGGGTGGGGGGGGGATGAGGGGTTATGTCACCAAGCCCACTCAAGTCTCAAAAGTTCTCTCGTCGTATCTCTTCCTTTGACTGGTGATAAGTGACCTCACCAGCCAGTGACGGTGGAGTATTGGTGAAACTTTGCTGCCATTTTGGATTTTATCATTTCCCTTCATGTTTCTAACCCATGAATATCATACAGTACCTTAAGCCAAGTACCACACACAGCCCTACTGAATTTAAGGTTTATTGGGCCCTAATAGTTTGACGAGGGGACCTAATAGGACTGGGGCCTATTAGACTTGCAGCCCCTCACTACCTCAACAGTTCGCCATCAACATTATCTATGCGAGTCATTAACTTCATAACCTTTAACGGGACGCTAAATCAACTTATATTTCCATCATAACTTATTTGAATCATTAACTAACTGTGCATTATGCTGGTCGTAACAGTCTCATGGATCAAGAAGGCATTATATATTAGGGTGGGAGAATAGCTTATTATGACACACCTCTCGTGTCTGAGAGTCATCCTAAGAAGTGTTGGAACCACGTGTTAATTTAAGTTTGTTTAATTACCCATGAGAAAGAAAATGGGTAATTTCATCACAGTTATCCCTTAATTCTCACTTTATTTGCCCATGAGAAAGAAAATGGACAATTTCTTCACAGTTATCCCTTAATTCTCACTTTATTTACCCATGAGAAAGAAAATGGGTAATTCCTTCATAAAGAATTAAGTCATGGTTTACTTATTCATGTCAGGAACGACGTCAAACGCCTTAATAAAGTGTCAAACTTGATATTGAGTTTTTGTAAAGAAACTCAGGGCATATACCGAGTCCCTGGGTTCGTTTATCATGCCTGGGGGTTAAGGGAGGAAGGGGAGAGGGAGAGAGGGGAGGGGGAGAGGGTGGGTAAGGGGGAGTAGGGGAAGGGAAGGGAGGGTGTTTAACGCAGACTGAGAACAAAGTAACAACATAACTTGATCGTACGGCCGTCAGGTGTTAGACCAGAGTTCACTTACCTCACAACAAGGAGACCAAAGTGTAAGATGAACATTGTCAGGAAGAGAAATAACATGAACATGGCCGTTGAATCATTTTATCTGTCATTAATAAGAAAGTAGACGACACGAAACAACCAAACATAACTTACTCGTAAAAAACAAAAAAACAATATCGTAAATGAGCCAATTGGGGGGGGGGGTATTTAGTCTCCACCTCACCCATGTTAACGAGCGTGGTGGGTAACTGAGAGACGATGTTTACAGTTTCTTTGATTTTTCAACATAAACATTGAAATATATAAAACATTCTATATGTATTTTTGAAGAAGAACAAACACTGAAAGAGACATCTATGTTAGGTTTGTCTTTGATCCAGTCATTAGTTTACTCAGGACTGGCTTGGTTTGCTAACATTTGGTTTGGTTAGGTTAGGTTAGGTTAGGTTAGGTTAATCTTCATGTGGATATTAACCTCATAAGCTGATGATCTTCCCACCTAATAAATCCCTCCCATTTTACGTGTTTGAGACGTGTGTGATCAGCCCGGGGAGGAAGAACAGCTTAAAGACCAGATCCGTGTTTTATGTCCCATTAAAATTGGCTTAGAAAATAATCAAGGAAGTTATCAGAGGTGACAGGAAGATTAGAGTGGTGGTGGTGATGGTAGTTGTGGTAGTGGTAGGTGGTGGTGGTGGTGGTAGGTGGTAATGGTAGGTGGTAGTAGTGTTGGTGGTAGTGTGATGGAAAGAGCATCACACACACACACACACACACACACACACACACACACACACACACACTATCAATTTTCTCTTTACAATATGCCTCTAGCACCTTCACTACATGACGCCTCTTGTAATACTTCGACTCACACTTCACGATTCAGCACAAAGAGACTGACATACACAAGACATTAAAAAGTAATTTGTTATATTGTATTAACTAAGATCTAAGGCAGTGAACGATGCTTCATAATCCTGGTAGTTGAAACCCCTAACGATGCTTCATAACCCTGGTAGTTGAACCCCCAAACGATGCTTCATAACCCCGGTAGTTGAACTCTCTAACGATGCTTCATAACTCTGGTAGTTGAACCCTCTAACGATGCTTCATAACCCTGGTAGTTGAACCCCCAAACGATGCTTCATAACCCCGGTAGTTGAACCCTCTAACGATGCTTCATAACCCTGGTAGTTGAACCCTCTAACGATGCTTCCTGGCTTGATAGTTGAACCCCCAAACGATGCTTCATAACCCATTGATTGAACCCTCTAACGATGCTTCATAACCGGTAGTTGAACCTAAACGATACTTCCTAACCCTGGTAGTTGAACCCCAAGCTGATGCTTCATAGCTTGTTAGTTGAACCCTAAACGATGCTTCATAACCCTGGTAGTTGAACCTAAACGATGCTTCATAACCCCGGTGAGTTCGAACCCCTAAACGATGCTTCATAACCCTGGTAGTTGAACCCCAAGTGATGCTTCATAACCCCGGTAGTTAGACCCTAAACTTGATGCTTCATAACCCTGGTAGTTGAACCCCCAAACGATGCTTCATAACCCCGGTAGTTGAACCCTCTAACAATGCTTCATAACCCTGGTAGTTGAACCTCAAACGATGCTTCATAACCCCGGTAGTTGAACCCCTAAACGATGCTTCATAACCCTGGTAGTTGAACCCCCAAACGATGCTTCATAACCCCGGTAGTTGAACCCTCTAACGATGCTTCATAACCCTGGCAGTCGAACCTCCAAACGGTACAATTAAACCCTGACAAATAAACCCATTTAAACCAATATAAACTAATATAAACCTTTGTAAAGTTTAAAGAGGAAGGGGAGGAAGGATAGAGAGAAAGAAAGGAATAAATGAATGATTGAACGAATGAATGAATGAAGGAAGGATGCAATGAATAAATGAAGGAAGGAAAGAAGGAAGGAAAGAAGGAAGGCAGGATATATATCTAACACCACCACCAAGTTCTACACCGCGGCGGCAAATTGACCGTAACTTCCCACCACCTAACTGACTTACTGACTTACGAAACTTAAACTTGGGAGACATGATGTAATAATCTTTGGTTCGACATTTTAGTCTACACCACTGAATTTTCCCAGTGTCACGACCCGCCATAGTGTGGTGGTGTGGTGGTGATTCTCTGTATAATGGCTTAACCCACTGTCTGAGTACGATATAGTTTATCCCCTGAGTACAATAAATTAAACTGGTGTGTAAGAAACATTTTAACCACCAGAGTACGATACTTTAACCCATTGTCTACGATAGCTTAAAATCATGAGTACAATTGCTCAACCAACTGAGTACGACAGCTAAACCCATTGAGTACGATGGCTTAAACTCTTGAATACGAATGTTTAGCCCCTCGAGTACAATGAATTTCCCAGTGAGTACGATATCTTCAACCACTGAGTACGATAACTTAACCCATTGAGTATAATAATTAAGCCCATCGTCTAAGATAACATTTATAGTACTGTATAATGATAACACCTAAAAATAAGTAAGAATTGTGGATTATGTAGGGGTAGTAGACGTTAATAAACATTTAAACGAACAGTCAACTACGAACCTCCCAAGAAGATTCATACTCGTGAACCCGAAGCAGTCCATAAATGGTTCGGATTCACGAGTCTGAATCTTTTGAGTTCGTGGTTCAAGAAAGGCGACAGGATGTGTGTGTGTGTGTGTGTGTGTGTGTACAAGAACAGTATGTGGAGACTCGTCATCACTGCTACACTGCACGACCCTCAGACAGCAGTGAAACCTCCATATAACGGACTTTTCTCCTATGTAATCCCTCGATATAAAGGACATTCTCTCTGTATGTAATTCTAGAGATGGAGGAGTTTCACAAATAACGGACCACTCGATATAACGGACTTTCCATCTTTATATAGTTCTTTAGATGAAAGTTTCACATAACGGACCCTCGATATAACGGACTTACCTCTTCTCTATATATTCCGTTAAATAAAAAGTTTCACTATACATCTACAAATAAAAACAAGGAAGTAATATGGTACAAGGGAATAACATGAACAATATAACAAATACTAAAAAGTTATTTATTCTGTTATTAGTTTTGTTCATGAAAGAATATTTTGTTATGAAGCTCTCTCTCTCTCTCTCTCTCTCTCTCTCTCTCTCTCTCAAGGTCTGATAACTATATCCAAACTCAGTGACTTTTACTGACTTATCGTGAGGTGGAATATATTCTACAAGAGACACGGGGGAGGGATTAAGGGAGGATTAAGGAAGGAGTAAAGAGGATTAAAGGGTGGGATTAAGGGGATTGAGGGGTTAAAGGGAAGGGTTTGAGAGAGGTTAAGGAGGGTTGAGGGAGGGGTTAGGGAGGGATTAGGGATGGATTGAGGATGGATTAAAGGGAGGGATTAAAGGGGATTGAGGGGGATTAAGGGAGGATTTAAGGGAGGGGTTGAGTGAGGGGTTAAGGGGAGGGATTACTGGAGGGATTAAGGGAGAGTTTAAGGGAGGGATTGATGGAGGAATTAAGGGGGGATTAAGGAAAGGGTTGAGGAGGGTTAGGGGAGAGGTTGAGAGAGAGAGAGAGAGAGAGAGAGAGAGAGAGAGAGAAGTAGGTGTGTGTGGGAGCGCCTCATTAACCTCCCTCACTCCTTCAGGTAAACCCAGCATGACGTCACAACCTTAAATAATCACCTGTCTCTGTCTCCCGCCGCACCTCACCGTCCACACTGTAGGAACCTCACAGTCTTTGTCCTCACCTTCACGCTCGTTGTTCCCTTGAAAAACGAAAAAAAAAACGAAATTAATACCTCTCTCTAATTTTCTCTAATTCCCTCTCTCTCTTCTTCTTCTTCTTCTTCTCTCTCTCTCTTCTTTCTTTCTCTCTCTTCTCTTTCTCTCTTCTCTCTCTCTCTCTTCTTTCTTTCTCTCTTTCTTTCTTCTCTCTCTCTCTCTTCTTTCTTTCTTCTCTTTCTTCTTTCTTTCTCTCTCTTTCTTCTTTCTCTCTTTCTTCTTTCTTTCTCCTTTCTTTCTTTCTCTCTTCTTCTTTCTTTCTCTCTTCTTCTTTCTTTCTCTCTCTCTTTCTTTCTCTCTCTCTTTTCCTCTTTCTCCTCCTCCGTTCGTAAATAATCACCCACCACACATTAATATACGTCACCCTTCAACGGGCTAATTGCATCACTTCCACTTATGATAGTTATGACCCAATGCGGTAAAACAATTATATAGTTGTCATTAGTATAATTATGGAACTTCATTTGAATAATTATACAATATACCAAAGGGGTGATAATGATACGTGTGTGGGATAATTAGTTTTATCTTGATGATGATGATATTGACATTAATGATAAAAACAGCTGAAATAATAATAATAATAATAATAATAATAATAATAATAACAACAACAACAACAAACAATTCCGAAGACAACATCGTAATAAATTCTCAATCCCATTAACGTAGGATCGAACCCTAAGGAAATAGCATCCAACTCCCTATAATGAAAATAAAGATTGAATCGTTTATAGTTTGTTTTAGACAGACTGTGATGTATCAGGGAATCAAGGTGGAGAGAGAGAGAGAGAGAGAGAGAGAGAGAGAGAGAGAGAGAGAGAGAGAGAGAGAAGAGAGTGTGTAATGATAATAAATAATAATAAACGGTTTATTAATAGAGTTGCAGCCGGTGGCTGAAAATATACAGACTTACATTTGATTTAGACATAATGATATAATATGCATTGAATACATTTACAGGTCTGTACAGTACATAAATCAAGAGTTGTTTATTACTTTAACAATAGATGGGATGGTGCTGTTCTTATCTATCGGTGCGGGCTCTTATGGGCTGAATTTTGTTGTAGTGGCGGACTGTGCGAGGTGGGTGGGGGCTGCAGGTGGCAGGAGGTGGAGATGACGGTGGTGCAGTAGTCCACTGCCAAACCTTTCCAGTGCTTGGTGGTGAGGTCACTGAAGGATGGCATTTCCAGGGTGGAGAGCGTTGGTGTAGCCGGGTATTCTGCGCCGAGCATGATTCTGCAGGCCCTTTTCTGTACCTTCTCTAGCTGACGTTGTTGGGTGGAGTTGAGAGAAGACGACCAGGCTGGTGACGCATACGTTAGTTTGGGAGAATAAAGGCGTTGTAGATGGTCCTCAGCTCTGGCGTGGGTGTCCCAAGTGACCTAAGTCGTCGTAGCATGTAGAGACGGTACGAGGCTGCCTTGACTGTGTTGTTTACATGGGCCTTCCAGTCAAGTTTGTTGTCTATAGTTACACCCAGGAGTTTGGCAGACTGCCCTAGCTGGAGAGTGTGTGTCTTAGGCTTTAGGAAGTTCAAATTTAACCTCATATTGTTTTTCCTTAAAGACACAACAATTAACATTAAAATTAACATTGAACCTCTACCTCTACCTCTACTTCTACCTCTACCTCTACCTCTACTTCTACCTCTACCTCTACCTCTACCTCTACTTCTACCTCTACCTCTACCTCTACCTCTACCACTACCACTACGTTCATTTAGCATCGCCCAGGAGACCAGAATAAGGCATAGAATATTTATGAGTTTTTACTTATTAAACAGTATTACCATTGCAACAACAACACCGTCACTAGTACTACAGTATTACCAGAACAACAACAACACTACCAGAGGCGCTACAGTATTACCAGCGGGGCGGGTCCATCAAACTGCGATTCAGTATTAATTTAAAGACCTTCAGCTAGACACACACACACATACACAGCAGTAAAGAACGTGACAAGAAGCAACAAGAAACAATTATTCCCCCACTCACTGACACCATTCCTTCACACCACTCACTCCACTCCCTCACACCACTCCCTCACACCACTCCCTCACTCCACTCACTCCCTCATCTCTCCAAATAACGCCATAAAAACAACGCTTCTCAACTTATGATTGTCTTCCACTCCGGCAAAAAAAAAAGTTCGTCTCAGAGTTTTCAAAGTGCAAAACTATTTCTTGACGAAGGATAAGATGCTATTTATAAGTCAAAAGTTATTCCACAAGGGTTTATTTAATGGCTGAGGTTAGGTTAGGTTTCTTTGACGGAGGACGAACACGCTGCAGTCTCCTGATGGTGCGGATGACTGAGCGCATTTGTTCTGAGGGCAATGATCGGGGTGGGTGTTACGCTCGACTCCTCCCGTCATGTATATAGTCACAAACTGGGATCCACTAAAGCATCCAGTGGTGGTTTAAAAAAAGACAAAATCTCTCCTCACACTGTTCAGTATTTGGTATGTTATGAGTTTATGGTTTGTGTCATAAAATATTTATATCTTTATGCAAATGAGTGACGTAAGGATATTTTATTTTTACCATTTCTTCAACAACAAAAAGTTCTCTGTGAAAGGTTCAGTTGCATCCACGACACTACAACATTCCCCCTCAGCATATCCCCTCTAATACATTGTTAAAGGCTGGAGTTACTTGTTCCAGGCCTGAGAAAGACATCAGCAACCATCGCTTAGTATAAACACCCCTACAGTAAACCCTTGATAACTCGGAATATATGGATTTCTAACCATTACGAGTTATCAAATTCCGAGTTATCAAGGGTTATTAAAGAATATAAATTTCACTTCACAAAACTTTATCAGCAATTCAAACCTTATGTATGTATGTATGTATGTATGTATGTATATATGTATGTATGTATGTATGTATGTATGTATGTATGTATGTATGTAAAAGACCTATTACACCACAACACCAACAGGTATAGATATTCAATTATTTAAACCCGTATTAAACTCAATAAAGGATGGTTAAATATTAATAAATATTCACCTGTGAAAAAACACCTGATATATAGACCTACACAATACCAGAGAGAACACAGGTAAAAGGTGAGACAGACCAATATACTTCACCAGGCGTCTCACACGTCCACTTAACACGACTAATTAGGGGCACTGTTACCTGTACGTCACCTGAAATTATCCTGATCTCAGAGAAGACAATTGTATATTAGTTCGAGTGTCAACCGCGTTACGAAACTGGCGTGAGAGAGAGAGAGAGAGAGAGAGAGAGAGAGAGAGAGAGAGAGAGAGAGAGAGAGAGAGAGAGAGGAACAAACAATCTCAGTTTACCTCACTAACACACACTGTTTACTGTTTACTGTCGTGGAAAATATTTTTGTTTGTTCTTGCCCTCCGCCACTGCTGCCGCCTTCCACCTCGCCACCGTCTCCGTCACCACCGTCGACACTCCTCAGAGAAAAAAAACTCTCTCCAGTTTTACTCAATGTTGAAGCCTAAGATGTGTGTGTGTGTGTGTGTGTGTGTGTGTGTGTGTGTGTGTGTGTGTGTGTGTGTGTGTGTGTGTGTGTGTGTGTGTATCACCTGGCAAACTTATGAATACATCCGTGTGGTTCATATTGTCTGTATACAATGGTACACCCACTGTATACTTATATTTTAAGACTAGTGTATATATACTCACGATACACTCACCAGAACACTCCGAATACACCTTTACACACACACACACACACACACACACACACACACACACACACTTGACACGAGAGACAGTGTATAGACCTGTGGATAATGAACGACTTACGCTTATTGTCTATGTTAACTCTGGGTCTGCATTATCTACCTGTTAACACAAGACTAAGGTAAGTGAAGAGAGTGTTGATTGATTACACCTGTGGATGAGTAAATAGTGTATTGTGTAGTGAAGATTTAAGTGGTGGAGAGAGCGGGAGGGTAGGGAAGGGAGGGGAGGAATGGATGGGGAGGGGGATGGATGGATGGATGGGGAGGAAGGAAGGGAGGGTGGGGAAGGGAAGAATGAAAAGAAAGAAAGAAAGAAAGACAATAGTATATGGGTGTTTACAGGAAAGGTGAAGATTCCTCGTGATTCGTAGATTAATTTCATCTGTTTCCTCCAAATGGCATCCACAGAACGGCTCGCTTAGTGTTTCCAGAGAACGCAAGACCTAATGTTGGTAGAATTCCTGTGCAATTTATAGTGTATTTTTTTTATCCCCGCCTTCGTGTTGTAGGCCAAGAGGAGGTTAGCTGGATGTATTTAGCTGGATGTGTTCGCTGGATGTGTTTAGCTGGATGTTTAGCTGGATGTGTTTAGCTGGATGTGTTCGCTGGATGTGTTTAGCTGGATGTGTTCGCTGGATGTATTTAGCTGGATGTGTTCTGGATGTGTTTAGCTGGATGTGTTAGCTGGATGTGTTTAGCTGGATGTGTTCGCTGGATGTGTTTGCTGGATGTGTTTAGCTGGATGTGTTCATGGATGTGTTTGTGTGTTTCAGGAAGAACAGTGTTTATGGTGTGAAGTTTAGTGAAGCTACAATAGTCGGGGAGTTCTGCTGTGAGGAGGAGGTGGTGCTGTTAGATGTTCTAGAGAGAGAGAGAGAGAGAGAGAGAGAATGGACGTAATTCAGAGAAGAACCAGAAGGTGACCTTGGCAGTAGCTACAGTACGTGAGAAACTTAACGTCTTACACCTAGCGCCCCCAAACCGCTGTAGCCCCTCCCCACCGCTGCCGCCTCCTCCCCACACCACTACTAGCCTGCTCCCCACCGCTGCCTCGCCCCTCCCACCGCTGCCCTCCTCCCCACCACTACCTCGCCTGCTCCCTACCGCTGCCTCGCCTCCTCCCACCGCTCACTTCACCCTCTCCCCACCGCTGCCTCCTCCCCACCGCTGCCTCGCCTCCCCACCGCTGCCTCGCCCTCCCCACCGCTGCCTCGCCCTCCCTACACCACTGCCTCACCCCCTCTCCCCACCCGCACTTACTCGTGGTTGCAGTTCACGATCATTCCTCTCTCAGTGGTCGTGGCGTGTGAGTAGGGGTGGGTCGAGGCTTTCTGACCAACGAGGTACGACCCGTAATAAGCAGTATCTAGTCGATTCAGCCAGGTGAACTTTATTAACCAAACGTAAAATAAAACTCCCACGATTCACCTGAAATACTGAGACCATGTATACCTTAACATATATTCAGTCTATACATATACATAAAATATACTCTCATGCATTCTGTTAGCTTCGGGAAGGAGTCGGGAACTATAAAACGCGCGAGTGATCGATTAAGCTAGTAGGCAGCTACCAAACAGGGAGGTACTACCGCCTGGGAAGATATTGGAAGCATAATGTGTTGTCTAATGGTAGACCCTGCTGCCATATGGCATTGCAAAAATTGTGACCAAGTCCCAGGTTGCTGATCTGACTTTCTTGTTTACACAATTGCAGGGGTCTCAATTGTTTCTCTTACTATTGACAACACAACATACATATATTGTTTCTCACTAATGATCGTTTTTATTTCTTTATGGTTCCTTATTATTATTATTATAATTATTATTATTGCAGTGTCTTCATTATTATTATTATTTATCATTATTATTTTATTTTATTTTTACTATAAATTTTACTTATCTGAATGATGATGATGATGATGATTTCCTGCGCCCTGATTTGGGCCGGTGGCCTGTCTGGGCTAATACCCGAAAAAAAAAAAGCTCAGTATATGTGTATGTACACACTGAGACGGGACTGAGGGCTGCACCACGACCGGAAACAATGACAAAATAAAGAGTAGCAGAAGAGGATGATAATTAGCTCAGGTATAGGGTGTCATTGTCTGTTGGTGTGGGGTGGTGATGGTGTGGGGTGGTGATGGTGTGAGGTGGTGATGGTGTGGGGTGGTGATGGTGTGGGGTGGTGATGAGGTGGTGATGGTGTGGGGTGGTGATGGTGAGGTGGTGATGGTGTGGGAGTGTGATGGTGTGGGTGGTGATGGTGTGGGGTGGTGATGGTGTGGGGTGGTGATGGTGTGGGGGGGTGGTGATGGTGTGGGGTGGTGATGGTGTGGGGTGGTGATGGTGTGGGGTGGTGATGGTGTGGGGTGGGGTGATGGTGTGGGGTGGGTGATGGTGTGGGGTGGTGATGGTGGGTGGTGATGGTGTGGGGTGGTGATGGTGTGGGGTTAGTGATGGTGTGGGGAGGTGATGTTGTGGGGTGGTGATGGTGTGGTGGTGATGGTGTGGGGTGGTGATGGTGTGGGGTGGTGATGGTGTGAGGTGGTGATGGTGTGGGTGGTGATGGTGTGGTGGTGGGGTGGTGATGGTGTGAGGTGGTGATGGTGTGGGGTGGTGATGGTGTGGGGTGGTGGTGATGGTGTGGGGTGGTGATGGTGTGGGGTGGTGATGGTGTGGGGTGGTGATGGTGTGGGAGTGGTGATGGTGTGGGGTGGTGATGGTGTGGGGTGGTGATGGTGTGGGGTGGTGATGGTGTGGGGTGGTGATGGTGTGGGGTGTGGTGATGGTGTGGGGTGGTGATGGTGTGAGGTGGTGATGGTGTGGGGTGGTGATGGTGTGGTGGTGTGGGGTGGTGATGGTGTGGGGTGGTGATGGTGTGGGGTGGTGATGGTGTGGGGTGGTGATGGTGTGGGGTGGTTGGTGTGGGTGGTGATGGTGTGGGGGTGATGGTGGTGGTGATGGTGTGAGGTGGTGATATTGTGGGGTGGTGATGGTGTGAGGTGGTGATGGTGTGGGGTGGTGATGGTGTGGGTGGTGATGGTGTGGGGTGGTGATGGTGTGGGGTGGTGATGATGTGGGTGTGATGGTGTGGGGTGGTGATGGTGTGGGGTGGTGATGGTGTGGGATGGTGATGGTGTGGGTGGTGATGGTGTGGGGTGGTGATGGTGTGGGGTGGTGATGGTGTGGGGTGGTGATGGTGTGGGAGATGGTGATGTGGTGTGGGGTGGTGATGGTGTGGGTGATGGTGTGGGGTGGGTGATGGTGTGGGGTGGTGATGGTGTGGGGTGGTGATGGTGTGGGTGGTGATGGTGTGGAGTGGTGATGGTGTGGAGTGGTGATGATGATGTAGTGGTGTGGGGTGGTGTAGAGTGGTGTGGTGATGGTGTGAGGTGGTGATGGTATGGTGTGTGGGGTGGTGATGGTGTGGGGTGGTGATGGTGTGGGGTGGCGATGGTGTGGGGTGGTGATGGTGTGGGGTGTGGTGATGTGGGGTGGTGATGGTGTGAGGTGGTGGTGGTGTGGGGGTGATGGTGTGGGGTGGTGATGGTGTGAGGTGGTGATGGTGTGGTGATGGTGTGATGATGGTGTGGGTGTTCATCTGTGTTGTGTGTAATCCATCCCTTTGTATTTTTGAATGATACAATAGTTGTGGTTCCATTCAGGGATCAATACGGGACTCTACACTACTACTGAGACACAACACAACTGCAACTTCATTCATGGTCTCAGGAAGTGTTGTAAACGATAGTAGTGAGGACTAGTGCTGATACAATATAAAACAAACTTATACAATAACTCATGTTCATATTAATGTGTGAGAATTTGAAGTCTTATTGCTCACGAGTATTGATAATCTGTGATATTATGATAGATGTCAATGTAAATCGTGTGTGTGTGTGGTATACCTGAAGAAGGAATTGAGTGTGCGTTGTATATCTAGTTTGCGTATAGTAACTGGGTGACGCAGGGGGGGCTGCGGGGGGGCGAGGCAGGCCACACGAACCTGCATCGCCACAACTGCTGCCGCTCCTTGCGCGCCGACCTCTCCCTCTGCGACTATTTATCGATCTAGGCGGTCGGGTCGGCGCTCCCCTCACCACGGTAGCCGAGTCCCCTTGCGCGCGCACCACAGCCCGTGTTTACCCGTGTAGAGTGCAGCGTGTTGTGTAGCCTCAGTCCTCTGTATAAAACTCCGTTATATGTCAGCGTGAGCGTGCGTGTCCCTACATCCTAGCGTCTTGTCCAGCACTACATCCCCGACAGCGTACGATCAATTCTTGACCACATTACTCTGACGCTGCCGACCAACCCCAGCTGTCATACTGTACGACAATACCTCGTTACTGCTATGGTCACGAGTGGTGCTATGCGAAGCTAAGATATGCTTGGCTTAAAGGCGCCAGTTGCTACCAGGATTTCCCCTTGAGTGCCTCGTAGTTGTGAGGGAATAGTCAGCGACGCCTCCTCGTAGTGCGGCGTGCGTACGTGTGTGCTCCTACTGTGATATATGTAAGGGCAATAACCGAGCTCGTAACACACGGCGCCTGCACTCAGCGCGAGGAGCTACAACTCCAGTACTCTTCAACGAAATAATACAATAATTGTGATATGTTGCCGTCAGCAACGCTCCTCGTCGGCAGAAAAGCCTTATATTGAGTTCCGTGGCCTTTATCGAGTGGATGTTGGCGATAACAGAGATCTCCTGGATGAGGGGTGTGTCTGGGGCTGGGCCCAACTGGTGGGAGCAGCATGGATGACCCGGCCGGGGTTGGCTCACCACCACCACGCCGGGAGGATGACAGCGACACCAGCGCCGGCAATGTGGACTCCGACACTACCGTCCGCAGGAGGCGGGTCGTCTCCACCGCCAAGCTCACGCTCTCAGCAGGTATGTACGTGACACTCCCACCACCTGTACACTCTACCATCCACTCTCACTCTACCACACTAACTCTCCTCTCCTCCTCTCACCAGTCCTCCTCCTAATATTCCTCTACTTCATAATGATGACAAAGTACATAATATCATCTATGTTACTATAATTTCCCGTATTAATATGTGATTCTTGGCTGTGTGTGTCCTTCGGGAGAAAGTATGACAGTAACTGTGTCACGTTGTTGTGGATGCTACTGTCACACGCTGTTACTATAATAGTTGTAATACTGCCTTCCGGCGAGTCACATGGGTGTTTTATCCTGAGTTGGCGTATTAGTGCAACGCATCAATGAGGCTACGTCACTGGAGATTGTGGCTTCTAAGGCTACCACAGTTACATATTGTCATTGAAGATGTTCTACAGAGGCTACTTCAGTGAGGCTACTCCAATGAGGCTACTTCACGGAGGCTACTCCACTGAGGCTACTCCACTGAGGCTGACCTAGCGAGGGTCAATCCAGCGGGTAGGGTTCGTGAGAGGCACCGCCCACCTCACAAATCCACTTGTTACTCTCGCCTTAGGCTATACTAACTTTCTGTGAAGCAACTACTGGGAGGCGGTGATATTCCCCTCACCGCCACTAAACATTTCTCTCCACCATTGAGTTCCCGCGCTCAAAGAGATTCAAATAGGGCGCTACGCTGTGGTGATTAAGTCTTACACTAAGCTGTATTAATCTAACCTTTGACCAAATCAAACAAAACATAACTAGACCTGACCAGACACAATGTGCGCTGACTTGACCTTATTTGCTCTGACGTAACCCTACCCAATTTGGCCTCGCATTCCAAATATAGCACTTCCTCTTTCCGCCACTTATCTCCGCCAGTTGAGTCTCATTACAAAACAAACAATAAAGTGGCAGTGTTCAGTCCGTGGCTTGGTGTCGGCGATGTGCGGCTGGTAGCATCAAATTTCGCGTTTCTTCTTCCTCCAGGAAATAAGGACACCAACTCGAGGCGTCAGGGAAAGTAAAAAAAAATATTGAAAGTGAAGTTTGGTGTTTGAGAATAGATGAACAACGACCTGCGTGAGGAACTTACCCAAATATATATTTTTGTTATAATGAGGAAGGATAATATGACCTTTGTGGAGTTTAGTGTTGTCAAGATGGTCGAGACCAGGGCGCCCGGGGTAGAGACCAGGGCGCGGGTACCAGGGCGCCCGGGGGTAAACCAGGGCGCCAGGGTGAGACCAGAGACGAGGGGGTAGGGACCAGGGCGCCGGGTGAGACCAGGGCAGAGACCAGGCTGGGGCGGCAGGGGTAGGGACCAGGGCGCCCGGGGTAGAGACCAGGGCGCCAGGGGTAGAGACCAGGGCGACAGGGGTAGAGACCAGGGCGGCAGGGGTAGAGACCAGGGCGACAGGGGGAGAGACCAGGACGCCCGGGGTAGACCAAGGCCAACCGGGGTAGAGACCAGGACGGCCGGGGTACAGACCAAGCCGCCCGGGGTTGTGGGGCACAGCACTGTGAAAGTACTGTAGTAATCTTTTCAAGTTCATTTGAAAAGTGTGGATAAACAATAGTGAATGTTGGTATGAGGTAGTGAGCGGCGACCACACTGTGTGGTGCGTAACATGTGTGTACACGCTGTGTGTGGTGCGTCACGTGTGTACACGCTGTGGTGTCACGTGTGTACACGCTGTGTGTGGTGCGTCACATGTGTGTACACGCTGTGTGGTGCGTCACATGTGTGTACATGCTGTATGTGGTGCGTCACATGTGTGTACACGCTGTGTGTGGTGTATCACATGTGTGTACACGTTGTATGTGGTGCGTCACAGTGGTGGGCCACGCCGCCACGCCCCAACCTGATATTACACCCCAGCAGCACGCGTTGCAGCGCGGTCTTCAGGTGGCTGTGTTCCGCCTGTCTATATGAGTGTGAGGTATGTTGCAGCTTAATTTATAAAGATAATAATTATAGTTAATTATTAGTAGTATCAGTATTACTATTATCGTTATTATCATTGTTAATATTACATTATCATTGTTGATATTATATTACTATTATTATTATTTATTCTACTCTTTGATGCGCCTTTCCGTCAGTCATCATTCTCAGATTTACAGTATTATGATTCTTTTTAAGCTGTATAATGACGGAGATCTACATTCGGCAGTGTGACCTACACCCTGGCACTTTAGCCGTCTACACTGCATCATATAACACTGCCAGTTTAGTCATAATGAGACCTTCCTGCACACACACACACACACACACTGATAATAAGGCGTGTTGAGGTGTGTGAGGGTGTGGACACTACTGACGACACAGTGCATCAACTGGTGGAGCGTTTGTCTGGAAATAGACGCTGGGCGATGTACCACTCTCAGCCGTTGAGAGAGACTAGAGTGAGGGAGGGAGGGGGAGTATTATGAAGAGGAAGAGAAGGAGAGAGGGATTACAGTATATTCACGAAATTAAATAAACGAAGGGGAAGAGGGAAGATAGAGGGAAAGTACTTACGAATGGGGATAGGAGGGAGAAAGAGAGGAGAGATGGAAGCCTAGTGTGTAAATAAACCGTTCGTCTGAGGAGGGAAGGGGGGTGATAATATTGTTGACGACGCTAAAATTCACACTTCCAGAACTCGTGACAACAGTGTGTAAGATTTTCTCATTTAAGATAATCCTTTTTCTTACAATTCGTCAGGACTGAGTGAGAAAATAAGTGGATTCAAGGACGCAAAGAATATGAAATTACGTTTAAATGGAATATGAAAATTAGATCTTTATCATTGGGACACTTGACAGTTATAATTATACCAGGATATTTACTTCAATGAATTTTATCTGTTTCTTTACGTTTTTCTTTACTTTCTCGGCATTTGTTGTTTATCATCTTTATTCAGTTTCTCCGCTACATTTACATCTTATTTATTATCTATCCTTGTAATATTTTCCTGTTGTTACTTAATTTCCCTGCCAACTCATCATTTTACCCTACAAACATTCCACTATTTCCCTGCCACCATCTTACAATACGTCCTTTTCCCCTGCCATTTGTAACATGCCATCGTTGGTACAGGTATTTCCCTGCCACTTTATCCCCGTCTGTTTTGAAATATCGTTTTAGAGTCAGTCTTATGGCATTGTATTTCGCTGAGATTATTACTGTTGAAGCATTCTGGTCCCACCAGTCAGCCACGTTGTATCACCTGCTGTAGGATCGATGTCAGCTGGGTGTTGTGAAATATAGTCTACAGTGTTAGTTATCTTGGAGGCAGATATGAAGTTTTTAGAGGCAAGTGTAAGGTTTGTGTGAGGTGTAAGGTTTGTGAGGCAAGGGTAAGTTTTTGTGGAGGCAAAGGTTTGTGAGGCAAGTGTAAGGTTTGGTGTGAGGCAAGTGTAAGGTTTGGTGTGAGGGTTTGGTGAGGGCAAGTAAGGTTTGGGTGAGGCAAGTGTAAGGTTTGGTGAGGCAAGTGTAAGGTTTGTGTGAGGCAAGTAAGGGTTTGTGCAAGTGTAAGGTTTGGTGTGAGGCAAGTGTAAGGTTTGGTGTGAGGCAAGTGTAAGGTTTGGTGTGAGGCAAGTGTAAGGTTGGTGTGAGGCACATAAGGTTTGTGTGAGGCAAGTGTGTTTGGTGAGGCAAGTGTAAGGGAGGAGGCAAGTGTAAGGTTTGTGAGGAGTGTAAGGTTTGGTGGAGGCGGTGAGGTTTGGTGTGAGGCAAGTGAGGTTTGGTGTGAGGCAAGGTGTAAGGTTTGGTGAGGCAAGTGTAAGGTTTGGTGTGAGTAAGTGTAAGGTTTGGTGTGAGGCAAGTGAGGTTGGTGTGAGGCAAGTGGAAGTTTGTGAGGCAAGTGTAAGGTTTGGTGTGAGGCAAGTGTAAGGTTTGGTGTGAGGCAGAGGTTTGGTGTGCAAGTGTAGGTTTGTGTGAGGCAAGTGTAAGGTTTGGTGTGAGGTAAGTGTAAGGTTTGGTGTGAGGCAAGTGTAAGGTTTGGTGTGAGGCAAGTGTAAGGTTTGGTGTGAGGCAAGTGTAAGGTTTGGTGTGAGGCAAGTGTAAGGTTTGGTGTGAGGCAAGTGTAAGGTTTGGTGTGAGGCAAGTGTAAGGTTTGGTGTGAGGTAAGTGTAAGGTTTGGTGTGAGGTAAGTGTGAGGTTTGGTGTCAGGCAAGTGTGAGATTTGGTGTCAGCAATGTGTGAGATTTGGTGTCAGGCAAGTGTGAAGTTCGTAGTCAGGCAGGTGTGAAGTTCGTAGTCAGGCAGGTGAGATTCTTGAACGTATTTGACCCGTTATTGACCTCGCATGACCTTTCTAAAGTGACCCAGAAAATTAATAGTCACGTTAATAAGTTACAACACAAAACAATCGGCTTCCAATACCAGAGACGGGGACTTGGGGATAATTGTATATACATTTTATACTCAGTAAGGTGGCAGCCGTGTGTGTGTGTGTGTGTGTGTGATGCTACCTGGTTTTTCTTAAATTGTCAAATAATCCTTGTTCAATCTATCAACCTTCGACCAGACAGGTATGTACCCATTCCTCTCCCACCGTCACCCAACAAAGCTTACCTCTACACTATGCGGGTACAAAATTCACCGGGTATTGACGTGTTCCTAAGCTTTGATCTTGAACTTTGAACTTTTGGCAGCCATGATGAACAAAACACGTATAGAGGTGAATGAAAACGAACACAAATAGTGGTCATCCTACTCACGTGATCCGGATATAAGCGATTCTACGCGATCCGGACAAAAGAGTTTCCGACTTATGCAATCCGGACAAAAGTGATTCCGACTTATGCGATCCGGACAAAAGTGATTCCGACTTATGCAATCCGGACAAAAGTGATTCCGACTTATGCAATCCGGACAAAAGTGATTCCGACTTATGCGATCCGGACAAAAGTGATTCCGACTGATGCAATCCGGACAAAAGAGTTTCCGACTTGCGCAATCCGACAAACGTGATTCCGACTTATGCGATCGGACAAAAGTGATCCGACTGATGCAATCCGGACAAAAGAGTTTCCGACTTATGCAATCCGGACAAAAGTGATTCCGACTTATGCGATCCGGACAAAAGTGATTCCGACTTATGCAATCCGGACAAAAGTGATTCCGACTTATGCAATCCGGACAAAAGTGATTCGGACTTATGCGATCCGGACAAAAGTGATTCCGACTTATGTGATCCGGACAAAAGTGATTCAACATCTAATTCAATCTAACCTTCAACTTATTATGAGTATGATAATTATAGTATTAACACACCGAGTAAGTCACTATTCGAAGCCAAGTAGATTTAACCATGATAACAAGTGGCACCATCACTATAGCTGCATCACCACAACAGCTTCACCGCAGCTGCATCACCATCAACCACAGCAGGGCCAACACAGCTGCATCACCATTACCACAGCAGGGCCACCACAGCTTCATCACCATCAACCACAGCAGGGCCACCACAGCTTCATCACCATCAACCACAAAAGCAGGGCCACCATAGCTTCATCACCATTACCACAGCAGGGCCACCACCAGCTTCATCACCATTACCACAACAGGGCCACCACAGCTTCACATCACCATTACCACAGCAGGGCCACCACAGCTTCATCACCATCAACCACAGCAGGGCCAACACAGCTTCATCACCATCACCACAACAGGGCCACCACAGCTTCATCACCATCAACCACAGCAGGGCCACCACAGCTGCATCACCATTACCACAGCAGCAGGACCACAACAGCCGCATCACCATTACCACAGCAGGACCACCACAGCTTCATCACCATCACCACAACAGGGCCACCACAGCTTCATCACCATTACCACAGCAGGACCACAACAGCTGCATCACCATTACCACAGCAGGAACACCACAGATTCATCACCACAGCTTCACCACCATCACCACAGCTTCATCACCCTCACTATCACCACAGCTTCATCACCATCACCACAGCAGGACTACGACAGCTTCACCATCACTACAGCTTCATCACCACAGCTTCATCACCACAGCAGGACTACGACAGCTTCACCATCACTACAGCTTCATCACCATCACCACAGCAGGACCACCACAGCTGCCCGGGTGCACTAGTCTATCAGAGCTGGATAAGGATATCGACCCAACAGCCAGCTTCTTGCGTCACTCCTCCCCCTAACCCACCCTCCCTCCCCCACTCCCCGCCTACGTCACTCACCAACACCGTGGCCCACCATCACTCACCAACACCATCACTCACCAACACCATCACTCACCAACACCACCACTCACCAACACCATCACTCATCAACACCATCACTCACCAACACCACCACCACTAACACCATCACTCACCAACACCATCACTCACCAACACCACCACTCACCAACACTGTCACTCACCAACACCATCACTCACCTTCAACACCACCACCACCAACACCATCACCACCAACACCACCACCACCAACACCATCACTCACCAACACCGTGTCCTTACCAACACCATCTCTCACCAACACCATCACTCACCAACACCATCACTCACCAACAACACCACCACTCACCAACACCATCACTCACCAACACCGTGTGGCCCACCAACACCATCACCACCAACACCATCACCACCAACACCATCACTCACCAACACCATCACTCACCAACACCATCACTCACCAACACCACCACTCACCAATACCATCACTCATCAACACCACCACTCACCAACACCGTGGCCCACCACCATCACTCACCAACACCATCACTCACCAACACCATCACTCACCAACACCATCACTCACCAACACCATCACTCACCAACACCATCACTCACCAACACCATCACTCACCAACACCATCACTCATCAACACCACCACTCACCAACACCGTCACTCACCAACACCATCACTCACCAACACCATCACTCACCAACTCTTTGTCCTTCCTTCCTTCCCTCCCATCTTTCTTCCATCCCTCCCCCCTTCCTTCCGTCCTTAAATCCCTTTCCTTCCGTCCGTCCATCCGTCCTTATTACATTTGTACCTGTGCCGCCCTGGACGTGACAGCAGGTAAGTTCAGTCTCTCAATTCCAACACAGACGCGGCCCGGCACACCCTTAACTCGCCCTGTACACCCGAGGCGCTGACGAACATTCTCTGGATGCACCTTGATGCCCTGTGCTTTACCTGGAGAAGTAGAAGAAGGAGGAGGAGGAGGAGAAAAAGAAGGAATAGGATGAAGAGGAGATGAAGAAAGAGGAGGAGGAGGAGGAGAAAAAAGGGAGTGATGCCATGGGTGATGCTTACATGTGTGTGTGTGTGTGTGTGTGTGTGTGTGTGTGTGGACCCAGCCAGCATAGAAAGAAACTAGATGCCCTGACACTCAAAGGTAAACTTACGCATTATTACGCCACAGTACCTCCTATTCTACGCCAAGATTACCTGAAGATTAACCTCCCCAGCTAATATCAACTTCAGATCAACCACCTTAACCTAACCTCACTCATGACCCGACCTGATGGGCATGGGTGACGGTGATAATAGTATTTATATACCAGTAATATCCTGAGTGTATTATAATATGGTAGTATCAGTCTGTCTCTCTGTCCGTCCATCAACTTACTGGTCCGTAATTAGAGGTTTCCGAGTACCTTGAGGGTAAGAGAGGTCAATGTTAGGTCAAGGTCAAGGTTAATGTCCAGATGTCTTGCTCTTAAGGTGAGGAAGTGTCTTCAGTGTACTCACAATAACACCACACACTGTTGCGCCTGAAACGTCATTATTGTAGTGTTCCTGGGCAGAGGTGGGGACGCATTGACCTTGGGGTGAGGTTAAAGGTCATGATCACTACTGGTAATACTGTAAACAACATTTCAGCTTTTGTACAATGATGTCACTGTGGGGTCAAAGGTTTAGGTCACACGATTTCCGTCTTTCCGTCAACAGGTTATGAGGTGAGGTATTGTGTGCCGCTGTTGGCCCTCCCTCAGTGGTGGGGTGCGGGAGGATAGACTTGTGTCAGTGTGGGCGGCGTCCTGCTGGCCTCAACACCACGCACCAGCAGGCAGATTAACAAAGGTTCCCACAGTGAATGCTCCTCGCAATTTAGGACGTGCAGTACTTCAGGTTGACTCACACTAATTCCCCGGAAAACATCCAAAATGAATATAAAAATTACACCAAGCGTCTACTTTAATTAGACGTGTTCACTTTAACACCAAGGGAATGTAAATAAGAACATAAGGAGTTTGCCATAGGCCGGTTGGCCTGTGCATGGCAGCTCCTGTCGAGAGTTACTACCACTCTCTATCATCCATGAATCTATCTAGCCTCCTTTTGAAACTTTCCAGCGTTCCAGCACTTACTACAAAGTTGCTAAGCTTGTTCCACTCGTCCACCACCCTATTTGTAAACCAGTTCCTTCCTGTCTCCCTCCTAAACCTAAACTTATCCAACTTAAATTCGATGCTACGAGTCCTATCCTGCTCGGATATTATAAGAACTTTATCTATATCCCCTTTATTGATTCCTTTCACCCACTTAAATACTTCTATCATATCTACCCGCACTCTTCGTCTTTCTAGGGAATGCAAGTTTAGTTTATTTAACCTATCTTGATATGGAAGGTTTCTAAGTCCTAAGTTCTAAGTCTAAGTTCTAAATAAATCTGTAATGATATATCAAAGTAAGTTAGAGTAATATTGACACATTGGTATTGTGACCATCTTCCTCCCCAACACAACCACCATCCTGAGGAGATTTACCAAACAAATAATCCGTCAATACTTTCTTGAAGCCTGCCAACATCTTCGGGACATATATTGATAAAATATCCTAACATAAACTTCTTATGTGATGCAAATACACCTTTGAGGGGATCTGATCTTCGTGCGGTGGTCAGTGGTTACGGCCACAGCGGGGAGGGAAGCGGAGGGATAACTCACTAAATAACTGGAATTTCCATCTACGTATGTTTCCAGGTCCTCGCCGCCCCCCTCACGTCTCCAGCTGACTCACCCATTATCCTCACCACACCAAACACTCACTGTGGGTTGTCTCTTCCGCCGTGTTATTCTTAAAACAAATCTTCTATATTACTTTCCCCTCTTTGGACCGCCCAGTCAGCTCCTTGACAGTCTTTGTCTTATCGTAGCACTGTCTCGGCCCAGTGAGCGTGGATTACATGAATATCACCCCCCCCCCACCCTTCCAGCTTATTTCACCTGATGAGTAAAGACCCCTAACTCGACTCGACGCGGAGGGTCAGGTTAGGTCATCAGTTCTATGAGGTGTTGGACAGTGTTCTGGGTCAACCGAGGGCACGGTGCTGCGACAGCGCTTTCCTGGTGGCAAATCACATAGATTCACTTCTCCTGGGGTCAGCCAATGGGGAAGAAGCAGGGACACCTGACGAGTATCATAATGTACGAGAATATGGCGGCCATATCGACCTAACTGAAAACGCTGCCCGAAGTGAGCAACGAGGTCGAGGCCGGAGAAACTGAGAACAGCAAGAACGTGAAGGAGGTAGTTAAGCTTACCAGCCAAACACCTGTTTTGTTTAGTGAGGTTGGCGCCCGAACAAAGATGTTATACACAATTCCAGCGCCCACTGCGACGGCAGAGCGGTCGTTCGGTTTCTTCAGCCACCTCATGACACCTAAGTTCAGTGATGAGGCAGACACGGCTAAACAATGTTGCCTAATTTACACACAAAGATAAACCGGACAAGATGGACTTGCATTCCGTGGCTAATGCATTAGTATTAAGTCATGAGCCTCGACTGGTCCACTTTGGAAAATTAAAGCCAGGTCAACGAGTGGCGAGCACAGCACAGCGACCGTCATCATATGGAATAGTTAATAACACAGCATATATCATACGGACTAAATTTTAGTCCATATTATATGTACTGAACTCACCTAACATAATCATTTAAGCTGTTCTACCCTCGTGTAACAGACTGCAAATGTTAACTTTGAAAGAAAGATGGACGCTAGAAATGTTTTCCATCAACAGTCATCAGTCCAGGATCATCCTCGATTCTGTAGCCAATGACAAAATTATTTGTATTATATAAACAGAGGCGAGTAAGATAAAGTGACAGGTTAACTACTATGGCGTGGTTAACCTGTGTACAGTAACATAACTAAGGCGTGGTTAACCTGTGTACAGTAACATAACTAAGGCGTGGTTAACCTGTGTACAGTAACATAACTAAGGCGTGGTTAACCTGTGTACAGTAACATAACTAAGGCGTGGTTAACCTGTGTACAGTAACATAACCAAGGCGTGGTTAACCTGTGTACAGTAACATAACTAAGGCGTGGTTAAGATGGTCCCCCCCCCCCACACGTCATTATTACCCAGTGTCTCTTACTTACCGGATTATTCTGAGCAGTTTCCTCCTTTAATTAATCAAAGTCGTCATTATCTTCTTTGTTAACGCCAGCAATAATCTTCCTCACCTCATCAACGTCTACCTGAAATAATATGTTTACCCCGTGAACTCAATCTGGCGGTGCGACATTAAATATATTCTGCCATTTAACTCCTGAGAATGTATAAAAAAAAATGTCCTGGATCTTGGAAATAAAAGTTGTATGTATGCATTTATAAATTCGTTTAGGATCCAGTTATTTACATATTTATATAAACAAGTGGCCAGGTGGTCCCACAATACAGACAGGTGAGAGTCAGGTGTGTGTGTGTGTGTGTGTGTCAGGTGTGTGTGTGTGTTAAGTTTGCCTGTGTAAGTATGCGTGTTTGTATGCCTTTATGCGAGACCAACAAACACAGACAGATGGAAACGTCAACATTACATAAATACCGAAAGAGGAGAAAAGACTTAGGGTAGGTTAGGTTAGATTAGTTTAGGCTAGATTAAGCTATATTTGTTTAAGTTAGGTTAGAATAGTTTAAATTAAGTTAGTAATTAGTTAACTTTGAACCGTTGAAGGAAATGGGAACTACTTTACCACGGGGATGATCATTTGCCACGTTGACAACTCGATACATGTCCCTCCTGATCTTACGGATGGATGAGTTTTCCTGTACAATTATATTTTCAAGTGTCTCAACGCAGCTAGTGAATGAATCTTAATCGTCCTGGATATCGATAAATATTAGTGGATAGATCCGTAATAATTCACGATTTGTAATTTTTCCTTTTATTACCATATTTAAATTTTCTGATTAGTTCACCCCAGCTTATATCACTTGAAGATTAATCACCCTAAGTTAACCTAATCCAACATGACCGAACTAAATCTAACCTAACCTAACCTCTTTCCTCCCTTATTTTAATTATATCTGTCAGTGTGTTTTGTCTGCGGGGCGGGGCGGGGCGGGGGCGGCGGGTAATTAACTTCCCCCCGCCATATAAGTGAGCTTGGTCGTTGCAACATCAATACCGACCAGCCTCAACTTTTC
>NW_024748870.1:4099935-4104935 GCF_018991925.1 Homarus americanus
AACCTCTTAACTAATGTGATATATCAACACCTGTGTGAGTCACGAAGGAGGTATTTTGTGACACCTGAGCTTCGACGGTTGATAGCAGGTGTGTAGAGCAGGTGTGTGGGTGATGGTGGTGTGTGGGCAGGTGGTGAGGTGATGGTGGTGTGTGGAGCAGGTGGTGGTAGGTTATGGTGGTGTGTGGAGCAGGTGGTGGTGGGTTATGGTAGCGTGTGGAGCAGGTGGTGGCAGGTTATGGTAGCGTGTGGAGCAGGTGGTGGCAGGTTATGGTAGCGTGTGGAGCAGGTGGTGGCAGGTTATGGTAGCGTGTGGAGCAGGTGGTGGCAGGTTATGGTAGCATGTGGAGCAGGTGGTGGCAGGTTATGGTAGCGTGTGGAGCAGGTGGTGGCAGGTTATGGTAGCATGTGGGCAGGTGGTGGCAGGTTATGGTAGCATGTGGAGCAGGTGGTGGCAGGTTATGGTAGCATGTGGGCAGGTGGTGGCAGGTTATGGTAGCGTGTGGAGCAGGTGGTGGCAGGTTATGGTGGCGTGTGGAGCAGGTGGTGGCAGGTTATGGTAGCGTGTGGAGCGGGTGGCAGGTTATGGTAGCGTGTGGAGCAGGTGGTGGCAGGTTATGGTAGCGTGTGGAGCCATATAATTCATCTTATAAGGACATGGCAGCCTTTATATATCCCGATTTATGGTTACGTCAAAACCCTCAGCTGAACACCACGACCATCAAGAGATTTAGCCTCGGCCTGTGTGCCTCTCTCTCTCAGGGGCGTGGTGGCTGGTCAACGTGCTTTGTTTACATAACGCATCCACAGTGGAAGTCCTCCTTGAAGGTGTAACTCACGTCTCTCCTCGACCTCTGCACGTCCCACGACAAAGCCATTTACGAACGAGGTTATAAGAGGTTAGAAACTCTCTCTCTCTCTCTCTCTCTCTCTCTCTCTCTCTCTCTCTCTCTCTCTCTCTCCTCGACCTATACACACTCACTTTGATCTATGAAAATCTGTCGGTACTCATAGTCCGAGGCTGGCCAGTGAGGTTCATATCTCAGGCTCAGACAGACAACAGAATGGTTCTATTTATAGTGTGTTAACTTTGCGGGCTGACTCTACCCGTGAAATAATTACGTTCGTCAGCACTAAGAGACATTCCCCCACCTTGACAATGTCGTGAATTAGTTGGTAAAGGGAGGGAAGACTTTGTTGATGGAGTTTCTATTCTGTTTCATCAACGGTAATTGACAGAAGGAAACTCTCGCCGCTGTGGTGGTGTTGTGAGGTGTGAGGGTGTTGTGAGATGTGAGGATGTTGTGAGGTGTGAGGGTGTTGTGAGGTGTGAGGATGTTGTGAGGTGTTAGGGCGTTGTGAGATGTGAGGGTGTTATGAGGTGTGAGGGTGTTATGAGATGTGAGGGTGTTATGAGATGTGAGGATGTTGTGAGGTGTGAGGGTGTTATGAGATGTGAGGATTTGTGAGATGTGAGGGTGTTATGAGATGTGAGGGTGTTATGAGATGTGAGGATGTTGTGAGGTGTGAGGATGAAATAGAACCACAGTTACAGAAGGAACAATGGACGCAGAGGTGAGCAACAAGGCAGGAGGTCCACGACACTCTCACCTGTGTATACAAATATGGATCAAAGGAAACACCTGGACATGTATTCTCTACTGTGACCATCAGGAGGATATGTTGCCCTGTCAACCATCAACACTGGCTCACTCTCCTCAACTTAAGAGTCCCTTGATGTTTACAGAGTCCCTTGTATTTACAGAGTCGCTTAATGTTTGTGTTTACAGAATCCCGTGATGTTGTGTTTACAGAGTCCCTTGTGTTTACAGAGTCCCTGATTGTGTTTACATTTTGGTTCCGTCATTCATTTCTTCATCACGTTCACTGTTAATGAGGGCGTGAGACAGGTAGGGCGTGAGACAGGTAGACAGGAGGGCGTGAGACAGGTAGACAGGAGGGCGTGAGACAGGCAGACAGAAGAAGACAGGAGGGCGTGAAAGGTAGACAGGAGGGCGTGAGACAGGCAGCCAGATGAAGACAGGAGGGCGTGAGGCAGGCAGACAGAAACAGTATAGTAAAAGATCGCTATCATAATCTTGATGGTATATGTCGGGCCCTCACAAAACATACCATCATAACGTCTTTCTGTGTGTGTGTGTGTGTGTGATACAACTTGTCATGAGAATGTTCCTATCACACACACACACACACACACACACAAAGTTGCCCTGATTACCAGCAATATGTCCTAGTAATAAATATCCTAGTATAAACATAAGTAGCGTCTAGATAGTTCAACTCCCTATGAAGCATTGAAGTTTAGTTAAAAGATGATGAAGTCGAGCCAGTGTGATGGAAGGGATGGGGGAGTTTGTTTTGTTGTGGAATATTACGTCATAATCGGCTAGTCTGACGTCATTACATAAGAATGGAGGAAACTGCAGCGGGCCTATTGGCCCATACTGGGCAGTCCCATTTACACCCAACCTCTATTGCTCATATATCCATCCAAGCTATGTTTGAAGCTATCCAGCGTATTCAAGTTAATGATTAATTAAGTTTGGTAACTTGTTCCACTCATCCACTACTCTATTTCCAAACCAATGTTAACTATTTCACGCCTAAATCTAAATTTGTCTTATTTAAAACCATTGTTACGAGTTCGCTCCTGGTTGGATAGTTTGAGTGCCTTTGTAATGTCCCCTTTGTTTAGCCCTGACTTCCACATACACCTCTATCAGGTCGCCCTCACTCTACGTCTTTCGAGGTACAAATTAAGATGCTTTAACCTGTCTCTGTACTCAAGGTTCCTAATGCCCGGGATTAGTCTTTTCATTCCCCTCTGAATTCTATCCAAGGATTCTATATCCATTCTGTAATACGGTGACCAGAACTGAACTGCGTAATCAAAGGGAGGTCTCACAAGCGCAAGATATAGTTTTAGAATGACCTCGCTAGTCTTGTAACTAACACTCCTTTGTATGAACCCAAGTACTTTATTAGCCTTGTTTCGAGCAAAAACACATTGTTTACTTGGCTTAAGATTCCTACTTATCATTACTTCTAAATCTTTCTCACAGTCGGATTTCTCAATAACATCGTTGTTCATCTGGTTTCCCTGTTTATATCTCCTTTACTGAGTACTTTACATTTGTCCACATTGAATCTCATCTGCCATTTTTCAGACCATTCGAATTTTTTTTTATAGATCTTCCTGTAGTTTTGCGGAGTCCTCGTCAGATTTAATTATACGCCCGATTTTAGTGTCATCAGCAAATTTACTTATGTTGCTGTCTACGCCGATATCTATGTCGCTTATGCCTTGGGGTACTCCACTAGTGACGTTACTCCAATCGGATTTTAAGTGCCGTTAATGCTCACTCGCTGTTTCCTGTCCTGTAACCACACCCTAATCCATTTTAGAATATCTCCTCCAATGCCACGAGCCTTTACTTTTCTTATTAGTCTTTCATGGGGGACTCTGTCGAAGGCTTTGCTAAAGTCGAGATATACCACATCATAATTGCACCCTCGTCCAATGATTCGAAAACAGCTGAAAAGAATGTTAATAGATCAGTCAGACATGAACGCCCACTTGTGAAGCCATGTTGGGAATCCTTGATCAACTTGTGCTTCTCCAGGTGATTTCCAATAGAGTTTGAAATTATTGTGACGTCATTAGTATTATGTAGTCATTGGGAGTTTACGTCACCAGTAACTGAGTGAGGAGAGAATATTATTTAGAAAATTCAGCAATAAGTGAATCTCTCTCCCACTTTCTCTGTCTATCTCTCTGTCTCTCTATCTGTCTGTTTGTCACTCTGTATCCCTCTCTGTCTCTCTCTGTCTCTTTCTCCTAACCATGGTTTTGTAAGAATGTAGTTTCACATCCAATTTCCTTCCTTATCAAAGGTTAAGAACGAGCCATTTAGGTTAGGTCCTCGAGAACCATTAATGCTGACCTTAACCTGACCGCGGCGAGAAGTACAAGTTGACCTGACTGTACCTGGCTGACAGTAGAGGGTGACCTGACTGGGGACAGTAGAGGGTGACCTGACTGGCGGACAGTAGAGGGTGACCTGACTGGCGGACAGTAGAGGGTGACCTGACTGGCGGACAGTAGAGGGTGACCTGACTGGCGGACAGTAGAGGGTGACCTGACTGGGGGTAGGTTGTGGTATGGTCAGTGTTTCTTTTAAGAGTTTCACGTTTGTGTTTTTTTTCATCATTCCTTTTGTGATTCTATTATTCGTCCTAGTCAGCTGGTGTGAGTTGCGAGGCTTCCAAGCCCTATAGCGGGAGCCTATTGTTCTCAGGGGAGGGAGGGAGGGAAGGAGAGGGGATGGGGATTTTCTGACCCATTGACACGTAGAAAAACCCCTTCTCCTCCCTCCCTCCCCTACGTCCTCAAACCCAAGCCCAGGGATTATGACTCGGCCCGATGGCTTTTCCCAGTCTTACGATGTAGAAAATGTTATCCGAGGAACGGACTTAACCTAACCAAACCAAACCTAAGCTAACCTAACCAAACCTAACTTAAGCTAACCTAACCAAACCTAAGCTAACCTAATCAAACCTAACCAAACCTAAGCTAACCTAACAAACCTAGCCTAACCTCCTCCAACACTCAGGCGGGGAAAGTTATGGACGATATGGGTGAAGTTTGAAACAAGATCTATAGAAAGTTTATTTTTAATCAGTGTTATTGTTGGTACTATTCACAAAATACATAAAGGGAAAGTTTAATACTTTTTAGTCATACGTTAAAGAGTAAAATCCAATTAAAAAAGGTGAACAATATAACAAAATAATATTTCTGAACTGGGCCTAAAGGGGTGACGTCACCTGAGTTATTGGTGAACAAAAGGCCACTCATTTTTTAACAAGGCAACTCAAATGTGCTTCACCATAGCTAAAGGCAATATATTTTTCAACAATTTTATATGACTGTCTCTTTGGGAAATGGACAATTATATTAAAAATGATATATCAAGCCAA
>NW_024748870.1:4107435-4111899 GCF_018991925.1 Homarus americanus
GGTTGAGGTGGGGTGGGGGGTTGAGGTGGGGTGGTGAGGTGGGGTGGGGGTGGGGGGTGGTGAGGTGGGGTGGTGGAGGTGGGAAGGGGGTGGGGGGTGGTGAGGTGAGGTGGTGAGGTGGGGAAGGTTAGGTTAGGTTAGGTTAGGTTAGGTTAGGTTAGGTTAGGTTAAGAGACGTGGTAGCTGAGTTAACATTCAATACAGATAACATGTTAAAGACCCTGAGAAAAAAAAATGCTCATATTGTGGATACGAAAAGTTACCTTTATTCTATTGTGTCTGAGAGTGAGATGAGACACACCCAGGCGGAACTGTGGGTTAGTGACGTAAAACACAACGACAGAACGAGCACTCAACACCGCCAGCACGAGCAGTCAGTATCGCCTGGGGGTTATTCTTCCCTCGTCGAGAGCAAATAGACATATATATGCAAGGCTCTTCTTTACCCTGAGAGAGAGAGAGAGAGAGAGAGAGAGAGAGAGAGAGAGAGAGAGAGAGAGAGAGAGAGAGAGAGAGCACTGGCTGTTGCTTTAAAACTCTCTGAAGTCTTCAGGTTCGTGACATAAAAGCAGCGCCAGCACAAGCACTCAACCTCGCCTTGGGGTCCCTTTCTACCTTGCAATAACACTCTAAAGCACTCACAACAAGGTACGTCAGACGAACGATCGACACTTATCTCCAGCAGGAACACCCGAGTGGTAGAGAGGCGGCAGGTGTGTGTAAACCACGGATCATACCTCACACAGTCCGGATTTTCCCGGATTTTAACGTCAATTTTTTTTTTTCCTACGAGAGTATACAAAAGCACGGTAAGTTTAGCTACTGTCTCGATGCATTTTAGTCGTCATTTTCGTTACTGTATTCGTAGTTTAAGAGTAACAATTCGATATGTTCGTAGATATCCATTTTAGAAATTACGACGTATAAATACTTGAAAATCCATCCTGGTGTTGGTTCAGTGAACTAGTTAGATAATGTTCAAACAATATTCTAGATAAGTGGAAATTATATCAAACTTATGAAGCTCTGAGAGATTGGCTGAGGTGTGAGACGAGACGGTAAGTGAGTGAATTATTGTGGATACCTTGAGTGTGTCTGTGAATTTGTGAGCTGAGGAATTTGTGAGTTTGTAAATTTGTCGTGACGGTGATGTTGGTGTTGGGGAAAGTAGTGGTGGTGATGGTGTTGGTGTTTGGGAGGTGGTGGTGATGGCGGTGGGAAGGTGGTGGGACTGGTGGTGTGGTAAACATGGTGGTGGTGATGGTGTTGGTGCTTGGGAGGAGGTGGTAGAGGAGGTGGTGGTGGTAGTGAGGTCGTGGATATATTGGGGAAGTGCCATGGGCTAAGAGTTAAGAAAAAAACTAATTAGCTGTGTGGTGTGCAGGTGGAGGTGGGGAGGAGCAGGTGAGGGAGAGGTGGGGAAGAGGCGAGGGCAGGGAGATGCAAGACGGTGAATTAAGGAGAGGGTAGAGAGGAGGAAGGAGGAAGTAGGGTTAATTATCCTGCTGCTGGACGCCTAGAGGAGATCTTATTGCCCCTGTTTTATATATATATATATATATATATATATATATATATATATATATATATATATATATATATATATATATATATATATATATATATATATATATATATATGTATGTGTGTGTGTGTGTGTGTAGGTAGTACATGCTGGTGGAGGGGAGGGGTCGCAGGTGAAGGGGTCGTAGATGGGGTCATAGATGGGGGTTGTGTGGGTGTCGTAAGTGAAGGGGGTCGTAGATAGGGATCGTAAGTAGGGTCGTACTTAAGGTGGAAATACAAAGAAAAATACTGAATTTCTGACTGATTCAAGTTGCTTCAAAACGTAGAAGGTAAGGAAGTCTTAATTTGGGGAGATAAGAACAGGAGGAGGAAGAGGCGGAGGAAGGGGGAGGGGGAAGAGGAAGTGGAGAGGGAGAAGCAGGGGCTGGGAGGAGGAGCAGCAGCAGAAGTGGGGGAAGGAGCTAGGGAAGCTAAGGAGGAGAAGAAAGAGGGGAACGAGTGTTAGGACAAATGAAAGGAAACGAATGGAAAACAGAAGAAATGGAAAAGAGAGATATGAGAAGAAAACTAAAGAACATGGAGATGAATCGAGACGAAGAAAATGGAGAAGAAAGAGGTTGAATGGAAAAGGGAAGCGAAGGAAGGCAATAGGTCGTCTGCTTCCTGAATAAACACAGCTTATGGCCGCGAGCAGAAGTAATCCAGAGGCGGCTCTTGGACACCCATGGCAGGCGGGGAGGACGGATGGGTGGGTGGGCGACCGATCACAGTGAAGGAGTGAGTGTCTGGGTTGGCTGAGGAGTGACACCAAGGGCGAGATGGAAGGAGGGGAAGGTAGAGAGGAAGGACAAGGAAGGAGGAGGAAGAGGAAGAAATCTTGTGGAGGGGGCTGCAGGGACTATCGACGACGCATCAAGTCTGTCACACGCTGCCACCAGGGTCGTGATTCTCCGTCTGTGCCAGCAGGAGGAGGAGGAGGAAGACGAGGAGGAAGAGGAGGAAGAACAGGAGGAGGGCGCCCTGAGATCTTCTACACGTTGGTTATCAGCTGAAAATGAAGGTAAGTGACCTGGTCCACCTGTATGTGGGACCTGAGATCCACGCGGGTACTGGGAGATGAGGAGGTGACGGGCTGGGAAGACAGGAAGGTGACGGCGTGGGAGACGGAGAAAGGACGGCGGGACGGAGAAAGGTGACGGCGGGGAGAGAGGAGAAGGTGACGGGCGTGGGAGACGGAGAAAGGTGACGGGCGTGGGAGCGGAGAAGGTGACGGCGGAGACAGGGGAAGGGTGGCGTGGGAGGGAGGGGAAGGAGGGATGGCGTGGTGGGAGGGCAGAGGATGGCGTGTGGTGGTGGTAGTGGAGTGGGTGGTGGTGGCAGGTGTGGTGGTGGTGGTGAGGTGTGGTGGTGGTGGTGGTAGATGTGGTGGTGGTGGTAGCGGAGTGTGGTGGTGGTGGTGGTAGCGGAGTGTGGTGGTGGTGTGTGGAGTGTGGTGGTGGTAGCAGGTGTGGTGGTGGTGGTGGTAGCGGAGTGTGGTGGTGGTGGTGGGTGGTAGCGGGTGTGGTGGTGGTGTGTGGGTGTGGTGGTGGTGGCGGGTGTGGTGGTGGTGGTGGTAGCGGAGTGTGGTGGTGGTGGTGGTGGAGGAGTGTGAGGAGATGGTGGTGGTGGTGGTAGCGGAGTGTGGTGGTGAGGTGGTAGCGGAGTGTGGTGGTGGTACGGGGTGGTGGTGGTGGTGGTGGAGTGTGGTGGTGGTGGTGGTGGCAGTGTGGTGGTGGTGGTGGTGGTAGCGGGTGTGGTGGAGTGGTGTGAGTGGTGGCAGCGGAGTGTGGTGGTGGTGGTAGCGGGTGTGGTGGTGGTGGTAGCCTGGGTGGGTGGTGGTAGCGGTGTGGTGGTGTGGGTGGTGGTGGTGGTAGCCGGTGTGGTGTGGTGGTGGTGGTGGGTGTGGTGAGGTGGTGGTGTGGTGGTAGCGGGTGTGGTGGTGTGGGTGTGGTGGTGAGTAGTAGCGGGTGTGAGGTGGTGGTGGTGGTAGCGGAGTGTGGTGGTAGTAGCGGGTGGGGTGATGGTAGCGGTGTGTGGTGGTGAGGTGGTGGAGTGTGGTGGTGGTAGCGGAGTGGGGTGGTGGTGGCGGTGGTGTTGGTGGGTGTGGTGGTGGTGGTGGTGGTGGGTGTGGTGGTGGTGGTGAGTGTGGTGGTGTGGTGGTGGTGGGGCTGGAGTGGTGGTGGTGGTGGTGTGGTGGTGTGTGGTGGTGGTGGCAGTGTGTGGTGGTGGTGGTAGGGGTGTGGTGGTGAGGTGGGTAGGTGTGGTGGTGGTAGCGGAGTGGGGTGATGGTGGTAGCGGAGTGTGGTGGTGGTAGCGGAGTGTGAGGTGGTGGTGGTAGCGGAGTGTGGTGGTGGTGGTGGTGGTGGTGGTAGCGGAGTGTGGTGGTGGTGGTGGTAGCGGGTGTGGTGTGAGGGTGAGGTGGTGAGTGGTAGCGGAGTGTGGTGGTGGTAGTAGCGGTGGGGGTGATGGTAGCGGTGTGTGGTGGTGGTGGTGGAGTGTGGTGGTGGTAGCGGTGAGGTGGTAGCAGGTGTGGTGGTGGTGGTGGAGTGATGGTGGTTGTAGTGGGTGTGGTGGTGTGAGGTGGGGTGATGGTGGTAGCGGAGTGTGGTGGTGGTGGTAGCGGAGTGTGGTGGTGGTGATGTGATGGTGTGATGGAGTGGGGAGGGGTGGTAGCGGGTGTGGTGGTGGTAGCGGAGTGTGGTTGGTAGGTGGTGGAGTGGGATGGTGGTAGCGGAGTGGGAGGGTGTGGCAGGTGTGGTGAGGTGGTAGCGGAGTGGGGTGATGGTGGTAGCAGGTGTGGTGGTGTGAGTGTGGTGGTGGTGGAGTGTGGTGGTGGTAGCAGGTGGGGTGATGGTGGTAGCGGAGTGGGGTGATGGTGGTGGCAGTGTGGTGGTGGTA
>NW_024748870.1:4111999-4171533 GCF_018991925.1 Homarus americanus
GCAGTGTGGGTGATGGTGGAGTGGCGGGAGTGTGGTGGAGTGAGCAGGTGCGGTGATGGTGGTAGCGGTGTGGTGGTGGTAGCGGAGTGGGGTGATGGTGGTAGCGGTGGGTGGTGGTAGCGGAGTGGGGTGATGGTGGTAGTGGTGGTGGGGTGATGGTGTGGAGGTGTGGTGGTGGTAGCAGGTGGGGTGATGGTGGTAGCAGGTGTGAGGTGGTGTGGTAGCAGGTGGGGTGATGGTGGTAGCGGGTGTGTGGTGGTGGTAGCGGAGTGGGGTGGTGGTGGTAGCGGGTGTGGTGGTGGTAGCGGGTGTGGTGGTGGTAGCAGGTGTGGTGGTGGTGGTGAGGGTGGTGGTGGTGGTGGGGTGATGGTGGTAGCAGGTGTGGTGGTGGTAGCAGGTGGGGTGATGAGGTGGTGGCAGGTGTGGTGAGGTGTGGTAGCAGGTGGGAGTGAGGGTGGTAGGGTGTGGTGGGTGAGTGGTGGTGATGGTGGTGCGGGTGTGGTGGTGGTGGTGGAGTGATGGTGGTTGTGGTGTGGAGTGTGGTGGTGGTAGCGTGGGGTGATGGTGGCAGGTGTGGTGGTGGTAGTGGAGTGTGTGGTGGTGGTAGCAGGTGGGGTGATGGTGGTAGCGGAGTGTGGTGGTGGTGGTGGTGGAGTGTGTGAGGTGGGTAGGTGAGTGGTGTGCTGGAGTGTGGTGATACATGGTGTGGTGGTGGTAGCGGAGTGTGGTGGTGGTAGTAGCGGAGTGGGGTGGTGGTGCGTGGTGGTGGTGTGGTGGAGTGTGGTGGTGTGGTAGCGGAGTGGGGTGATGGTGGTAGCGGAGTGTGTGGTGGTGGTGAGGGTGGAGTGATGGTGGTTGTGGTTGAGGAGTGTGGTGGTGGTAGTGGAGTGGGGTGGTGGTGGTAGCAGATTGTGGTGGTGGTAGCGGAGTGTGGTGGTGGTGTGGTGGTGGCTGGAGTGGGAGGAGGGTGGTAGTGAGTGGGGTGATGGTAGCGGTGTGTGGTGGTGGTGGTGGAGTGTGGTGGTGGTGCTTGGTGGGGTGGTGGTGGTAGCGGGTGTGGTGGGTGGTAGCGGGTGGTGATGGTGGTAGCGGGTGTGGTGGTGTGAGGGTGGGGTGTTGTGGTGGTGGCAGGTGTTGTGGTGGTGGTGGGTGATGGTGGTTGTAGTGTGCGGGTGGTTGGGGTGTGGTGGTGGTGTCAGATGTGGTGAGTGGTGAGCGGAGTGTGGTGGTGGTGGCAGGTGTGGTGATGGTAGCGGTGTGTGGTGGGTGGTGGTGGAGTGTGGTGGTGGTAGCGGAGTGGGGTGATGGTGGTAGCAGGTGTGAGGTGGTGGTAGCAGGTGTGGTGGTGGTGTGGAGTGTGGTGGTGGTAGTGGAGTGGGGTGATGGTGGTAGTGGAGTGTGGTGGTGGTGGTGAGGTGGTAGCGGGTGTGGTGGTGGTGGTAGTGTGGTGGTGAGAATTGGTGGTGGTGGTGGTAGCGGGTGTGGTGGTGGTGGTGGTAGCGGGTGTGGTGTGGTGGTGGTGGTGGTGTTGGTGGTAGTGGAGTGTGGTGGTGGTAGTAGCGGAGTGGGGGTGGTAGCGGTGTGTGGTGGTGGTGGTGGTGGAGTGTGGTGGTGAGGTGGGGTGATGGTGTGCTGGAGTGTGGTGGTGGTGGTGGGTGGTGGTGGTAGCGGAGTGTGGTGGTGGTGGGTGGGGTGGTGGTAGCGTGTGTGGTGGTGGGTGTGGTGTGGTGTGCAGGGGAGGGTGGTAGTGGGTGTGTGGTGGTGGTAGCAGGTGTGGTGGTGGTGGTGGAGTGGGGTGATGGTGGTGGCAGGTGTGGTGGTGGTAGGGTGTGAGGTGGTGGTAGAGGTGGGGTGATGGTGGTGGCAGGTGGGGTGAGGTGGTAGCGGAGTGTGGTGGTCAGGTGTGGTGGTGGTAGCGGGTGGGAGGTGATGGTAGTGGAGTGTGGTGGTGGTAGGGGTGTGGTGGTGGTGGTGGGTGGGATGGTGGTATTGATTGGGTGGGAGGGGTGGTAGGTGTGGTGGTGGTAGCAGGTGGGGTGATGGTGGTGTGTGGTGGTGGTGGTGGGTGTGGTGGTGGTAGCGAGTGGGGTGATGGTGGTAGCGGAGTGTGGTGGTGGTAGCAGGTGGGGTGATGGTGGTAGCAGGTGTGGTGGTGGTAGTGGAGTGGGGTGATGATGGTAGCGGTGGTGGTGTGGTGGTAGCAGGTGGGGTGAGTGGTAGTGGGTGTGGTGTGGTGGTAGTGGAGTGATGGTGGTGGTGGTGGCGGGTGTGGTGGTGTGCTGGGTGGGGTGATGGTGTGTGAGTGTGGTGGTGGTGGTGGAGTGTGGTGGTGGTGGCGGGTGTGGGTGGTGGTAGGTGTGGTGGTGGTGGCGGAGTGGGGTGATGGTAGCGGTGTGTGTGGTGGTGGTGGTGAAGTGTGGTGTGGTGTGGTGGCGGGTGGGGTGATGGTGGTAGCGGAGTGTGGTGGTGGTAGCGGAGTGGGGTGGTGGTGTGGGTGTGGTGGTGGTGGTGGAGTGATGGTGGTTGTGGTGCGGAGTGTGGTGGTGGTAGCGGAGTGGGTGATGGTGGTGGTGGGTGTGGTGGTGGTAGCGGTGGGGGTGATGGTGGTAGCAGGTGTGGTGGTGGTGAGTGGGGTGATGGTGAGGTGGAGTGATGGTGGTGGTGGTTGCGGGTGTGGTGGTGGTGGTGGCGGAGTGGGGTGATGGCCAGCGGTGTGTGGTGGTGGTGGTGAGTGTGGTGAGGTGGTGGCGGAGTGGTGTGATGGTGGTAGCGGGTGTGGTGGTGGTAGCGGGTGGGGTGATGGTGGTGGCGTGGTGGTGGTGGTGGAGTGATGGTGGAGTGGTAGCAGTGTGGTGGTGGTAGGTGGGGGTGATGGTGGTAGCTGGTGTGGTGGTGGTGGTGGTGGAGCGATGGTGGTAGTGGTCAGGTGGTGGTGGTGGTAGGTGGTGATGGTGGTAGCGGGTGGTGGTGGTGAGGTGGAGGTGGTGGTGGTAGCGGAGTGTGGTGGTGGTGGTGGTAGAGTGTGGTGGTGGTGGCGGAGTGGTGGTGTAGCGGAGTGTGGTGAGGTGGAAGCGGAGTGTGTGGTGGTGGTGGTAGAGTGTGGTGGTGGTAGCGGAGTGGGAGGGTGGTGGTAGGCGTGGTAGTGGTAGCGGAGGGGTGATGGTGGTAGCGACGTGGTGGTAGTAGTGGAGTGAATGCCGCCCAACAGAGCTTAATCTGGCAGCAAATATCCAATGCAAGAAGGAGCGGCCAAAGTTGTAGAGACAGGAGAGAGAGGGAAAGAGGGATGAGGAGAGGGGGAAAGAGGGAGAGGGAAGGGGAGGGATGAGAGGGAGGAAGTGAGGGATGGGGAGAGGGGAAGTGAGGGATGAGGGAGGGGAAGGAAGGATGAGGGAGAGTGAGGGATGAGGGAGAGAGGGAAGTGAGGGATGAGGGAGAGGGGAAGTGAGGGGTGAGGGAGAGGATGAGGGAGAGGGAGAAGTGAGGATGAGGGAGGGAAGTGAGGGATGAGGGAGAGGGAAGGAAGGATGAGGGAGAGGGAAGTGAGGGAGAGGGAAGTGAGGGATGAGGGAAAAGGGGAAAGAGAGGGATGAGGGAAAGGGGAAGTGAGGGATGAGGAAGTGAGGATGAGGGAGGAAGTGAGGGATGAGGGGGCGGTGATCTAGGTCATATTGGACACACTGGTGCAAGACAAGGAAGTGAACTGGGTTATGGATGACGCTTCGTGTTATGCCGTGTTGTGTTGGTTACAGGAGGTGGCCAGAGCCTCAGCCACGCTCCAAGAGGCTATAACGCTGGACGGTAACGAAGAAAAGAATTGATTATGGATCTGGCCTGAGGCCTTGTGGTAAAATTATATACTAAAGTTTGCTTAAAAAATATTTGGCGAGTTGTTCGACTTATCGCGTCGGGAAGTGCTCCAACACACACACACACACACACACACACACACACACACACACACACACACACACACACACACACAGACACACACACACACACACACACACACACACACACACACACACACACACACACACACACACACACACATATATATATATATATATACAGAAGCACAAGCACATAATATGCACACATACAAAGCCAAAAAGGCACATACATACACAAGACCGTATACCACGGTCGTGACGTCTTCCTCAGAGCTCTAACCCAGGAGCAGCCAGTGGTATGTAACCCCCCTCCCACCTCTCAACCCCCAGCTCTCCACCAAGAAACCAGGTCAAGGATTGTTGATCGACTCACCACAGTTGACACATAGCGACAATTTCAACTCGAAAAGAATGGAAACAAGTGTTGACAGTGGAAACACCAGTGAGATGCCAGACTTACGAGGGCGGAGGGTGATGCTGTCAACCAGAACCTATACCAGGTGAGACCAACGAAACCACGTGAACTGAGGCCGACAACACCCCGTGATCGTCCAGCTGTACAACACCACAGCTGCACCAGGGAGGGAGACAACACCCCGTGATCGTCCAGCTGTGCAACACCACAGCTGCACCAGGGAGGGAGACAACATCCCGTGATCGTCCAGCTGTACAACACCACAGCTGCACCAGGGAGGAGACAACACCCCCGTGATCGTCCAGCTGTGCAACACCACAGCTGCACCACAGGAGGGAGACAACACTGTGATCGTCCAGCTGCACAACACCACAGCTGCACCAGGGAGGAGACAACACCCCGTGATCGTCCAGCTGTACAACACCACAGCTGCACCAGGGAGGGAGACAACACCCCGTGATCGTCCAGCTGTGCAACACCACAGCTGCACCAGGGAAGGAGACAACATCCCGTGATCATCCAGCTGTACAACACCACAGCTGCACCAGGGAGGGAGACAACATCCCGTTATCGTCCAGCTGTACAACACCACAGCTGCACCAGCACTAACACCAACCACAGCTAAAGTACCAGACGTTAGTTAACCTGTAGTGTTCACCTCATGCTTCCTCCCGTGTTTGGACTGAGAGCCTTATGTTAAGTGACCCGCCCCCTACTATACCCTGATGTAATTTACGTAAACTCTGCCCATTGTATATTTTGTCCCAATAAACTTTAAATTATTATTATTAACAGTATTACAGATTGGCACGCACACACACACACACACACACACACACACACACACACACACACACACACACACACACACACACACACACACACACACACACACACACACACACACACACACACACACACACACGGTATTGCTACACAGGAATGTCGACGGAGAGTAAACACACAGAGAGGCGCACGGAAGCAATATTAACAAAATTAAAAATACTATGTAAATAAACGACAACTTTCAGTATAGATCAAAGTATTAAACCGACTAATAACAATAACGCAAGCTTATGAGAGTAGAGGTAATTATTTTATATTGACCTTTGACCTTTGATGACCAGGATTCATTTGATGTTCACCTGTTGTCTAAGAGATCAATTAGCTGTGAAAATTGAATAAAAATCTGGACGCTAAAGCCATTATGTGACCTTTATACCTCCATGAACTTTGACCTTGAGTGCTGTTCGTTGTAAATATATAAAATAATACAATGTTTACTCTAGCCTCAGGTCAACCAGCCGTGAAGATTAAGCTGCGTTTAGATGTGTATTGTAAACACTACGGCACAGAGCAACAGACAGACACAACCTCAGCTGATCAATATATCCCGAGTAAATCTTGACTATGAGATGATAGAAGTGTCTTTCTTTCTTTCTTTCTTTCTTTCTTTCTCATACTACAGGAAGAGAAGTGGATGGAGGGATTGTGCTAATGAGTGGTCTTAGTGTGGAGGAGGGTGGAGGAGGAAGAGTGGAGGAAGAGGAATTGACTTGGAGGAGGATGGAGGAGAATGGAGGCTCTTGTTCCCTCTACCCTCCACCTCCTCTACCCTCCACTTCCTCTACCCTCCACCTCCTCTTCCCTCCACCTCCTCTACCCTCCACCTCCTCTACCCTCCACCTCCTCTTCCCTCCACCTCCTCTACCCTCCACCTCCTCTTCCCTCCACCTCCTCTACCCTCCACCTCCTCTTCCCTCCACCTCCTCTACCCTCCACCTCCTCTACCTCCACCTCCTCTTCCCTCCACCTCCCTCTTCCCTCCACCTCCTCACAGTCTTTGTCCCTGTGACTGACACTTCGCCTCCTCCCTCCCTCTCCTTTCATTTTTCTTTCCTCTCCTACTCTCCACCATTTTTCACTCTCCTCGCTTCCCGCTTCTTTCCCCGTCCTCTTCCTCCCCACCTCCCTCCCCCTCCTCCCTCCTCCATACTTTGTCACTGGCGGCATTTGGGATTGTGGGATTTGATAGCTAGAGGCAGGACCTCAGGGCTGTGGACTGGACCTCAGGGCTGTGGGACTGGACCTCAGGCTGTGGGACTGGACCTCAGGGCTGTGGGACTGACCTAGGGCTGGGACTGGATCTAAGGCAGTAGGGCTGGATGTAAGGGTAGTAGGGCTGGATGTGAGGGCTGTAGGGATGGGTCAAGGGTTGTAGGACTGGATCTAAGGGCTGTGGGGTTGGATCTAAGGGCTGTAGGGTTCGATGCATAGGCTACCCTGGACGGTGGAGAGAGAGAGAGAGAGAGAGAGAGAGAGAGAGAGAGAGAGAGAGAGAGACTTCTCTATTTATCTCTTCATATTCACACGTTTTATTATCTATCTTTTTCTCTCTCCTTCACCATTTCTCTGTCTCTCCTCTCTTCGTCTTCGTCTTATCTCATCATTCTTCTTCTCCCTCCTCCTCCCTCCTTGTTCTCTCTAGCCTAAATGAGATGCCTAGGGCTGTGTTCTTCTCCTCCTCCTCCTCCTCTCGTACGTCTTCCTCCGTTTTCTCTCCTCTCTCTCCTCCTCCTCTCCCTCCGTCAATATATTTTCCTTCTATCCCTTTCTCCTTCTTTTTCTTCCTCCCCCTTGTTGCTGTGGCACTGTTGTATATCCCCCCCACCCCTCCTCTCTTCTTCTCTTCTCTCTCTCTCTCTCTCCTTCTCCTCTCTATACCTTCATCCTTCTCCATCTATTCCTCCTCCTCTCTCTCTCTCTCTCTCTCTCTCTCCTTCCCTCCCTCTCTCTCTCTCTCCTTCCTTCTCCTCCTTCCTCCTCCTCCTCTTCCTCTTCGTCAGATCTTCCTATAATCGGTACAGAACGCTGCTCAGTGCTCGCCTCCCTCCCATTGTAATTACTGGGGTAAGATCAGAGTGGTAATCCAAAAAGTCAACAAACACACCTGGTAGCCTTCACATGGGGTCTCGCCAGGTGTAAAGGTCCAGGTTATGTCGACACCTGCTTGTTCTCGTGTAAGTCTTAGTGGTGCTTACACGTTTGGTTTGTATATGTGCACCTTCTTGTTCGTGGTGGGGGTGGGAGGTGGGGTTTAGGGGGTTGGTGGTGGGGGCTAGGGGTTTGGGGGGGGTGGGGTTGGTGGTGGGGAAGGTGGTGGGGTTGGTGGTGGGGTTGGTGGTGGGGTTGGTGGTGGGGGGGGGGGGTGGTGGTGATATTGGGGTGGAGGGGGGGCTTTTCACCTCATGATTAATTAACCAAAGAACCTAACCTAACCTAAACCTAACCTAACCTAACCTAACCTGACCTAACCTAACCTAATCTAACCACACCACCACCTAAACTACACCCACGCCCACCTAAACCACACTCACGCCCACCACCTAAACCACACCCATGCCCACCACCCCCTGTACCTGAGGCCATAAATCTCTGAGGGGTTCCCGGGACAGGTGGACAGGTAAAGCCATCACCTGTAATTAACGGGGCGACAATAACGTGAAGCTGAGAGATGGATGCAGGTGATTCTTGCTGATGATGCTGTGGGGAGATGGACGGTACCCTTAAAGATGGCCTGGTGGAGGGGAGCGAGCAGTGAGAGAGAGAGAGAGAGAGAGAGAGAGAGAGAGAGAGAGAGAGAGAGAGAGAGAGAGAGAGAGAATAGCTTAGGGAACGTTTTGGGGTGTCAGGCCATCACGCTAACATGATAAGTGAGGTGAGGGGAAGGGAGGGAAGATAAAGGTGAGGAAGGAGAAGTGTAGGGAGGTGAGGGGAAGGTGTGAGATGAGCTTCAATCCTCTACACTAATAAGACAATTGAGATTAAATGAGGGGAGGGAGGGAGGGAGGTAAGGAAGGAGGAGGAAGAAAGGGGGAAAGAGGAAGAAAAGGAGGAAGGAGGTAGGAAAGGAGAGAGGGAAGTATGAGAGAGAGAGAGTCAAGTATGTAATAAAGGAAATTAAATAATACGTCTTGTTTATAGGTAGGAGGAATATTTTATGTCCCCAGCTAGACTTACAATAAAAAATAATATATTTCGTGTTTACATAAGCGGTAATTATCTTTGGTGTTTACATAAGCGGTATTTATCTTCTGTTTCCCATTTTCTTTAACAGGAGAGACTAAAGGCGTTTATTGTCAGGCATTCAGAGGCTGCTTTTGAGCTGTGCGCATGACACATTCAGAGGGAAGAGCTAACACCTCGATCAGGGGTTAGCCTTGAGCAGCGACCAAGCGGCCAGAATAGCTAACAACCAAGCAGGGAGTTTCTCCCACGTACACACTGTGTAAATATGCGGATCATGGTCGCTTATGGAGAATATTTTGATTAATATTGAAGAGTTGTGGGCATGTAAGGCAATAAAAAACTGTGATATAATAATAAAAGTAATTCTATAAACGGTAGTATATTGGATAGGACCTAAAGCAAAGCGTATGGCGTGAAAGAATTGAAGAGGATTTTGCCTAGTTGAAACCAGTTTTGGCTCCGCCCATTTTTACGTGGGCGCTGTCCGATTTCATTAGTCGCTGGTGAATTTTTGTTTAAATATTGTTAATGACTCAAATATGATTAAAACATTAATATCATGAATCATAAGATACTTTATATAAGGGTGAAAAAGTTGATTAAATTTCTGTAAATGCACAAATTAATACTTAAAACGAACCTGAAATTCGTCGTATTGCGTGTTTATGTATGGGGACAGCCAGGCCCGTCCTTTGGGGGGGGGGGGGCGAACAGGGGCGACCGCCTGGGGCCCCGCGCGTGTGGGGACCCCGCGGGACCCAGCACTAGACCCAGTGACCTGTTGACTGGTTAATCTGACCTGACGGCTTACGCCACCATCACAACCGTGACCTTACCATCCATAGCGACAGTCCCCTGGGGGTTGGTGGGGGTGGGTTCCCCTGACCGCATAATCTGACACTAGTGTGGGGCCCCGCAGTGGCTGAGATGCCCCGGGCCCCCGCACCCTCCTAGGGACGGCCCTGGGAACAGCTGTAAACAATGTAGCAGCGAGACGAGAGTGTACGCAGTGTGGTTTAAGGCTCCCACCCCGGGGTCCGGACCACCCACCTCTACAACGGGCCCGATTTTGTGTTATCCTTATTTATTGTTGACTGATTGACTTTTTTTTTTTTTTCTTTCTTTCCATAAATTTCTATATATTTTCTTCACTATTTCTTTCCGTATTGTGTCCAAATAAGAGTTCTCCTAATTTTGTTGTTTTCTGAAGACTGTATTGCTCAACAGTTATTCCCAAGACTCGGTACAATGTCGTATTTTTTAATGACAGTCCGGGAAAGTTAACACATTAGCTACTCCGAGTGTCTTAAAACGCCTTACAATAAACGCCCTAACTCATCCCCATCACCAAGTCTTCACGTTCACCAGTACAGTTCAGTTACGTGGTGATGGTAGTGGGGTGAGGCGGTGGGTAACAGGCCTCAAGAGACCGTAAGTTAGCGGGGCCTCCAGTGTCCAGGGCCAATAGGGGGTAGTTGAGAGAGAGACAATCAACTCATTCCTATATACCAAACCAACAAATTTCGTCTCACCAGTAATCACACACCACCACCACCGCCGTATTATCTCCACATTAAGAAGCGCTCAGTTGCCTCCATTGCGCCGTTCAACGTGACCAAAAACCGCTGTTAAAGGGGAGTTTAATAATCGGAACACCGTGTCGACAAACTTCTGATGAGGTTATTGGATTATAGGATTATCCCTGTTGCCTCGAGGAGTTCCCTCAAGGTATAACTTGGGAAGAAACAGATGGAGAGAATGAGCTTTTGTTGTGGTGAGACGTCGCTTGGGAGATGGTGGTGAATGAGTCAGACCAATCACTGTACTGAGGCAAGTGTGTGTGTGTGTGTGTGTGTGTGTGTGTGTGGACGGGGCGCACTCAGACAGTAATGATCTGACTTACATATTCACGGAAATAATTGAAATGTGGTGAAAGGGAATGACACCGAACTTCATTTGCTCAGGTCGGGTTGGATTGGGTCGGGTCGGGTCGGGTCGGGTCGGGTCGGGTTAGGTTTTATTACTTAAGTTATGACTCGGTTATTTCGGTAAAGGGTTCGATGATTTGGAGTTGGACAGGTGTTGGCTCTCACACCTGACACCAGACACACACACACAGGGTGATGAGTGGGAGTGGGAGAGGGAGGGGGGAAGGGGGGAGAGGAAGGGGGGAAGGGGGGAGAGAGAGATGTACCTGACTACCAACACCAAAAGAATCTAAACAAACAACAACAACAAAACAATGACACCAGCAGCAACAACACTTACAAAAACATTTCTTACTGTAATTGTGAAGAAAAAAGACGCATTCACTAATGGTCGAATCTCAGTGGCAAAGTTACGACGCATTTCCAATCATCACATTTTTAATAGCAAATGAAAGAAAACGACAAAGATCAAAAGAAGATTAATCACCACAGGTAACACATTTCACCTGATGAATTAAACACCTTAATGCTACCTGGAGGAGAGGAGAGGAAGGAAGGGTTAAGTTAGGCTACGTTAGGTTAGGTTACGTTAAGTTTGGTTAGGTTAGGTTAGGTTGTTTAATGATAAATTAAAATAATAAGTAGTGTCTAGTCTTCGCTTGATCCAAAGGCATTTAAGATACGTCGTCCCAGCCTTAGCAAGAAAGGGATAAAATCATCGAATGGATCTGTGAACACCAGGGACCAGGGACCAGGGCACCAGCGGAGAGGATGAAAACTTTTAGACGTTGCACATCCGGGGTGATACAAGAGGATCAGAGGAGGAGGAAGAGGAGGAAGAGGAAGAGGAAGAGGAGGAGGAGGAGGTGGTGGGGGAGGGAGGAGGTGGAGGAGGGAGGAGGAGGTGGAGGAGGAGGAGAAAATAAAGATGAGAGGAAGAGGGGGGTGGAGGAGGAAGATGGGAGGGGGGGTCTGGGAGGTGTAAGCGGCGGGTAGAGGCACAAAAGAGCTTGAGGATGGCTGGTCTGTGTGTCTAGCTGGTGGTGAACTCTTCACATCTTAACATGGATTAGAGCTACAATAGTTACCACAATACAACAGTCTGGCGTTATGACTGGCGGTGGCAGTGTTGTACAGGACACACACACACACACACACACACACACACACACACACACACACACACACACACACACACACACACACACACACACACACACACACTGGCGTTTTCATACATTAAAGAGTATTTTTCTTTTTATTAAAGGGTCACCGAGGCAGTGTTGGTCTTATCATCGGAGAGCTGTGTGTCACTCCCGTCCCTCTCCTCCTAACCCCTCTCACTTTCCCCTCTCCTTCCCTCTCATTTCCTCTGTCTACCCATTCCCCTCTCCCCACGCCTGGCTTTCTCTCCCTTTTCCTCATCATTATCTCCTCCTCCCCTCCCCCCTCCCAGTGACCAAAGATTGAATGATAATACACTTAAAATGGGCTGCAGGTCACGCTTGATTACATTAAAGTACACAGACCCTCACATAAAGGCCAGTGTCATCCACAGCTGCAGTAAAAAACACAACTCAACAAGCAGCTTTACAATAAAAGAAGAAACAACAATAAAACAGTTTGTTCCCAATATAGATTTTTTCTCCAATAAAATGTGACGTAAAAAAGATATTGGATGAGGCGCGAGGTTGTACGTGCGGCGTGGGCCTCCAGGGCTGCCACGACCACTGTGGCCCCCTGCCACGGCCACTGTGGCCCCCTCCCACGGCCACTGTGGTCCCCTGCCACCAGGTCCCAGCGCTGCCACGACCAATATGACCCTGCCACAGCCACTGCATTTTGCGCAGTCCTGCCACGACCATTATGACCCCTGCCACGGCCTGTGGCCCCCTGCCACTAGCGCTGCCACGACCTGCGGCCCCTGCCGCCTAGCGCTGCCACGACCATTATGACCCCCTGCCAAGGCCACTGTGATCCCCCTGCCACCAGGTCCCAGCGCTGCCGACCGTGTGACCCCCCTGCCGACCACTGCGGCCCCCTGCCACCCCTAGCGCCATGACCATTATGACCCCCTGCCACGGCCTGCGGCTACCGCAAGCACTGCTACGGCCACTGCGGTACTGCCGCAGGTCCCAGCGCTGCCTGCAGCAATTGACCCCACGCCACGACCTGGCCCCTGCCGCAACGCTGCCACGACCATTATGACCCCCTGCCACATGCCGGCCCCTGCCACCAGCACTGCTGACCACTGCGGTACCTGCCACGGGTCCCCAGCGCTGCAACGACCATTATGACCCTGCCGACCCTGCATTTACCCACTACAACTGCCACGGCCACTGTGGTCCCCTTCCACCAGACAGTCATGGAGAAGAGACACTGTCACCACCACTGTCTCACTCTTGACATAAACCAGTAATGGTGTTGTCCCGTGTTGATGACCGCTGTCTTGTTCGGACGGACGGCTGGACGTGTAGAGACAGCAACAGTTGTCAACACACCAGAGGAAACACAGCAAGATTTATTCTCATCGATTATTGTTTTGTTGAAGATGGCTCAGGTGACGAGCTGATTAGTTAAGAGAAGAGTCGCTGGTGGTGTATTGGCAGTAACTGACGTGTTTACAGGAGGAAGGACTGCATTATATCTGATGAACTGAAGCCTCGGTAGTGAGGGCGTGGAGGAGGGAGAAGTGCTGTGGGTGTGTGATGAGCGTGTTGAGGAGGTCACACTAGGTGGTGATGGCGCCCCATGGAGTGATTGTTGCCCCCCCCCTCTCCATCACTACCCGCAACTCACTCTTCCCTCGTCAGGTCTGAGGCGACACGATCATGTAAACAGACATCAACCCAGGAACGTGTCGCTGGAAAATGCAGAGGACGCAGCAGCTTATGGCGAGAACAACCACGTCCACTTAGTCGTCACGCCCACCCCCGACACAAACACACACGCCCACCCCAGACCCGACGCCCACACTACCCCCTCCACACACATATAGCAGGAGTGGAATGTTTACTCTCACTTCTTGTTGACTGAGACAATAAATTCTCTAACCCCATAAATACGATGGTTTAACCCCATAAATACGATGGTTTAACTCTTTACTTACGATGACTTAGACCGTTATAACTGTATGTCTTTCCTATAACATGAATTACTCACCTCACCTCCATCACTGTCTCTCTACCTGTTGGCTGGACACTACTGTAGTTCACCCTAACGACCCAACTACACAACATCCTGGCGCTCACTCTGGCCCCAATCATCATTCTAAACCTCACCCTAAACCACCAGCTCTTATCCTGTTCCCTGACCCTAACCCGTCATCCTCACCCTCATTCTCTCCCTTTCCCTAACCCCCAGCCCTCTTCGTGGCCCCTCACCCTGGTTCACCTCCGCCCCTCACTCTCAGCCCTCACTCTAGCCCCTGACCTACACTCCCACTTCCCTAGACCCCACACCCCGAGGCCCACATCCCACTGACCTACACTTACCCCCCCTGGCCCACACTACCACTTCCCTAGACCCACACCCCGAGGCCCACATCCTACTGACCTACACCCCCCCTGGCCCACACACCCACCTCCCTTGGTTCAGGTGACCCACTCTAACCTCTCCTATCCAGTATATTACATTTCCTGTGACACAACATACTCGTCTACCCGGTGTATATCGCCTGTAGACACCCGCTGTGGTATCGTTCTCGTGGTGGTAATGTTTGCCCAGCACAAAACACGAGCCTTTGTGTGTGGGAAATAATTGTACCGTGTTACTTAATGGTGATCACCAGGCCAGCCAAGGTCATGTGTGTGTGTGTGTGTGTGTGTGTGTGTGTGTGTGTGTGTGTGCCTCCAGTAACCTTATGACGTAAATTCAGGGTCATTATATAAATCAGGAGAGATAAATCAATTTTAAGGGAGGTTAATTTTGACGTAATTATATCTGGTTCTAGAGACCCGGCTAGGGTGGCTCTGTGCCGTGACGTCATAGTGCCAAGTGAGGGGGAGGGGGGGTGACCTTTCCTGCATCTGCTGTGTGAACCTCCCCAGCGGTCCTCACTAACCCCAGCGGCCTCAATTAACCCCAGCGGTCCCAATTAGCCCCAATGGTCCCCATCTTGCCCCAGCGGTCTCCCATCTTGCCTCCCCAGCGGTCCCCCCATCTAGCCCCAGCGGTCCCCATCTACCCCCTCAGCGGTCCCCATCTAGCCCCAACGGTCCCCATCTAGCCCCCAGCGGTCCCCCATCCAGCCCCAGCGGTCCCCAGCCATCTTGCCCCCAGCGGTCCCCATCTAGCCTCAGCGGTCCCCATCTAGCCCCAACGGTCCCCAGGACATATCTCACATTCCAATCCTGTATGTTCCTAACTGTCGACATTCAGGGGGCCGTGACGTCACACCCAGCACATGACAACTTACCCAATAAATCTGCCTCCTCCCTCCCCCCCCAGAGTCTCTCCCCACCCCTAACTCCCCCACTCTCAACACCCCCACCTCACCCCACCCCTAACTCCCACTCTCTCACCCCACCTCTAGCTCTCCCCACACTCCTTTATCACCCCCGTGGAGGAACATGACCAACTCGGCTGCTCGCCACACTCACTGAGGGACTCGCCCACGCACACCCCGCCCCCTCCCCACCACGTCTTTGTTAGCCCACAGCTTTTTAGTGGGTTTGAGGAGAAGCAACGTAGTGCCCCCTCACCCCCCCTCCCCCCTCCAGACCCCCACTACTCCCTTAGGACGTCAGATGGTGGTGGAGGAGGGGCGGTAGAGGAGGGGCGGTGGAGGAGGGGCGGTGGAGGAGGGGCGGTGGAGGAGGGCGGTAGAGGAGGGGCGGTGGTATCGACATTGGGAAGGAAAGGATTAAAGGAACGGAAGAAGGAGGAAGAGGAGAAAGGAGGAGGAGGAGGAGGAGGAGGAGGGAGGGGGGGGGGCGTCATGCCACTATCAACCAAGGTAAAGTGGAAGGTCTTGTTAAGAGGCACTTATCACGATGTTTGTGTGTGGGGAGAGGAGGAGGGAGGTACTCTCTCTCTCTCTCATACATCCAACACACCTGCATTCAACCCTACACACACACACACACACACACACACACACACACACACACACACACACACACACACACACACACTATTGTCCTTCTGCCTCCCTACGTCACCGCTGACAATGTCGTAACAGAATCACAACACAACAATAACAAAAAAAATAATAATAATAATAATGATAATACCGATAATAATAATAACAAAAATAATAATAATAAGAATAAGAATAATAATAATAATAATAATAATAATAATAATAATAATAATAATAATAATAGCAATAAACACAATAATATCAACATAAAATAATACCTCGTTAACCTTAAACAAACTAAATAAAATACTATACAACGTTTATACAATCTTAACACTTGATACATATATACATACATGCATACATACATACATACATACATACATACTTACATACATCAGTCGTAGTGTGGTGTGGTGTAGTGTAGTGTGGTGTAGTGTAGTGTAGTGTGGTGTAGTGTGGTGTGGTGTGGTGTAGTGCAGTGTGGTGTGGTATATTATGACGAGTCCATGACCCTTATTTAGGACAGATCTATTAAGGTCTCACGACACACACACACACACACACACACACACATAACTGAGGTTAAACACTAATATTCCTCCATATCTTTTATCTTCAAGCCTTATCCTCACCCTTATCCTTTACCTTCAAGCCTTATCCTCACCCTTATCCTTTACCTTCAAGCCTTATCCTTTTCCGTCAAGCCTTATCCTCACCCTTATCCTTTACCTTCAAGCCTTATCCTCACCCTTATCCTTTACCGTCAAGCCTTATCCTCACCCTTATCCTTTACCTTCAAGCCTTATCCTCACCCTTATCCTTTACCTTCAATTATCCTCACCCTATCCTTACTCCCCACACCAAGCCTTATCCTCCCCTATCCTTTACCTTCATATCCTCACCTTATCCTTACCTTCAAGCCTTATCCTCAATCTTATCCTTACCTTCAAGCCTTATCCTCACCCTTATCCTTTACCTTCAAGCCTTATCCTCACCTTATCCTTTACCTTCAAGCCTTATCCTCACCCTTATCCTTTACCTTCAAGCCTTATCCTCACCCTTATCCTTTACCTTCAAGCCTTATCCTCACCCTTATCCTTTACCGTCAAGCCTTATCCTCACCTTATCCTTTACCGTCAAGCCTTATCCTCACCCTTATCCTTTACCTTCAAGCCTTATCCTCACTCTTATCCTTCAGCCTTATCTCCTTATCCTTTATTACCTTCAAGCCTTATCCTCCCCTTATCCTTTACCTTCAAGCCTTATCCTCACCTATCCTCACCCTTATCCTTTACCTTCAAGCCTTATCCTCACCCTTATCCTTTACCGTCAAGCCTTATCCTCACCAAGACAGGAGACAGTGTCACCCCAGGCAGTGACCCGAGACTCAGTAAGTGTTTTACCACAGAGACAAAACCTTCTTCCCCGAGGCTGTACTACTGGGTGTCCTTCTCTTACACAGGTGGAGAGGTGTGTCTGTCTGTCTTTTTTCTTTCTGTCATGTCTTCTGTCCTCTCTCTCCTCTCTCTCTCTCTCTCTCTCTCTCTCTCTCTCTCTCTCTCTCTCTCTCCTGGATAGGAAACGCCTTTTGGGTTTCTTTCCATCTCTGCCAATCACCAAAACAACGCCAGGCTATTAAACTTCTTAGAAAAGTGAACTCTCCCTCTCCTCTCCTCCCTCTCCTTCTCCCCCCTCTTCACTCCTCCTTCTCGTCTCCCCTGATTTCCCCTCGCTACCCCCTCCTCCCTTCACCCCCTCCCCTCCAGGTGCCCTAACGTCTCACATCCTCCCTCCGCTTCTGTCACCCCTTTCCTCTCCTCCACCTCCAACCCCTCCCCTTCCCATTTCTTCCCTTCCTTATTGTTCCTCTCCCTCCTTCTATTTCCTTCCTCCCCTCCCCTCTCTCCTCCCCTCTTCCTCCTCCATCCTCCCTTTCTGTTTCTTCCCTCTTCCTCCTCCGCCCCTTTTACCCTGGGATTAAATGGTTCTCTCCTCCAGGAACTCACGCCCCTCGCGGGTGGTCCCCTCCCCTCTTCTGGCTCAGGGCCCCAGTCTTCACTTCCTCCCCCACCCGCCCACCTCCCTCCTCCCCCTCTCATCTCCCCTCCAGCCCACCTCCCTCCTGCTATGTACTGCTAGGCTAGGGTCACTGGAAAGACTGTGTGTGTGTGTGTGTGTGTGTGTGTGTGTGTTTTAATCTGACCACCCACCTGCCTAGAGCCCTCTTTGCACACACGACACACTCAGTATAGTGACTCATCTCAACAGGTGTTCCTGTGCTTCATATGGTCAGTATCTCGACTCATGGGTTCAGTAATTCGAAGCATAATGAACCCTTACTGTACTAGTCCGCACCCTTCAAGTTCAGGGCTTTTTTAGCTGTTATGGGGCTTGTTCCAGCAGTTCAAAGACTTGTTCCAGCTGTTAAGAGACTTGTTACAGCTGTTAAGAGACTTGTTCCAGCTGTTAAGAGACTTGTACCAGCAGTTCAGAGACTTGTTCCAGCAGTTCAGTTACTTACCATTATCGACATTGTTATTATTATAATTGTCAACACAGTAGCCAATCAGAAGAAAGTATTGCCGAGGAAATATTACACTAGCCAATCAGACAAGAGTATCACCAAAGGAATATTACACTAGCCAATCAGACAAGAGTATCACCAAAGGAATATTACACTAGCCAATCAGACAAGAGTATCACCAAAGGAATATTACACTAGCCAATCAGACAAGAGTATCACTGAGGGAAGACGACGCTAGCCAATCAGAAATACTCTCGTTGCCATACCGACTTTCACCTTTAAAGAGCTAATTAGACTCTCCATAAAACTGCCTCTGACCAATATATCTTGCTGGTGTATTCCACGACCCACAAAACTTGGGAATTCAATTTGTGATGCAGCGGTGAAGGGCTTGTTAGATGGGACGACCATTGGCCACTACGACTACCACTATTACTACTACTACTACTACTACTATTACTAATATCACCTACCACCATTACTACCACTACAACGACCACCACCACTACCCCTCAATACTACCACTACTACCACTACGACCGCTACCACCACTTCTACCAATACGACCACGACCACTACTACGATCACTAATACAACCACCACTACTACCACTACGACCACGACCACTACTACGATCACTACTACAACCACCACTACTACCAATACGACCACTACCACGACCACAACCACCACTACTACTACCACGACGACCACTACTATCACCAATACTACTAATACGACCATTATTATCACCATTACTACTACTACTACGACCACTACTATTACCACCACTACAACCAAGATCACGCTCCACAACCACTATACCATCGTTAACCAATACTAACATTACCACCATCACTACCACAACCACTACAAACACCATCACTACCACCACCACAACAACAACAACCACCACCACAACCATCACATGAAAGGAAAGAAAAACTCACGTACTCAAAACAACATACAAGGCAATTAGCACAGTAATTGAACCCCTCGTTAAACCGCTTGACCTGACCCTTAATTCACAGAGATCCTTACGATTAAATCATTCTCGTTACTACACCTTTTAAAAACACGGAAAAAGAGCGTCCCAAGATGGAGTCAATGTTACACTGAGACTCTAACTTGATACGTTTACTTAACATAGGTATTAGTTGGCTCTGATGTGGGATTTACTGGATTGCGTGAAGTTTAAGAACCTCAGCTTATTTCACCTAAAGTTTAACCACCCTAAAATTAACCTAACCCAATTTAACCTAACCTAACCACCCTAAAATTAACCTAACCCAATTTAACCTAACCACCCAATTTAATCTAACCTAGCCTAAATTAATGCCAATCTACGATAACCTAATCTAACCTAATGCTAACCTAACCTAACCCTAATAATGACAGAGGGGTATATTAGCCCATCTCATGCAATAACAATTATATAAATTTGGGTTAATACATTTAGTTTATATAATACAATCACCCCACTGTAATTTTCCATTAAGCTGTGAGGTGCCATGTGCTGTGTACGTGAATCTCTATCAGTAGGCCGACCTGGAGAATGTAGGGTCAGCCCAGCCTCCCCTCACGAACCAGTCTTCACTTGAGTCTCACGAGAATCGGACAGGTGACTTAACTCCGTCAAGCTGAGCCCGTCAAGCTGAGCCCGTCAATGCTTAACTAACACTCACAGCTTACAGTGTTAATTACGGTGTTTTAACTAATAGACCGTGAACCTTTTTAGTTTATCAATAAATGGAGAGAAAAGACCATTTGGGTTTGTAACTTAACCCCTTAAGTTAAAGGGAGCTCTACCCTAAGGTGGCCTAACCTCACCCTAAAGAACCTTACCTCCAGTTCCTCCTGACCTTTGACCTTCAACTCCCTACACCCTCCGTCACCTCCCCTCCTCTCCCTCACCCTTCCTTCCCTCACATCTCCTCTTTCCCTCACCTCCCTCCTTCTTCCCCTTCTCTCCCTCACCTCCCTCCTTCCCCTTCCTCTCTTCTCTTACCCTCTCTCTCTTTTACACCTCTCCCCTCTTTCTCCCTCACCCTCACCTCTCCCCACCTCCTTCTCCCCCTTACCTCACCCTCTCATCTCCCCCTTACCTCACCTCTCCCCCTCACCTCCTCTTACCTCACCTCCCCCCTTACCTCACCTCTCACCTCACTTCTCCCTCTCCACCTCACCTGGCCCGGTAAACGTTTTTAAGAGTCTTTAATGGGAAGATAAAACCGACAATATATTTTATAAGCTTTTCATTGTTGCTTGAAGAGAGTGTGAACTGCCTGGCCAAGATGACAACTGTCTGTCTGTCTGTCTGTCCCTCTCTGTCTATCTCACTGTCTGTCTGTCTACCTCACTATCTGCCAACCACATATCACATACTCACCCTATACACACCCACATAACCCACCCACATATATACACTTACACCCACATACAGTATACACAAATGCCCCACATACACACAACATTGAAATGGATTAGGCACAGAGCTGTATAAAACACTAAACGGGACATAAAAACTGTAACACTTTTATTGTTCTTTGGGAAACATGGAAGACAAACGATAAAACTTGGGAGAAAAAACACAAACTAACTCTCTATACAGTTACTGAGTGTTTCTGACGTGCTGGGTGTTCCTTGATGTTTGTGTTTCTGACGGTGCTGGGTATTGGGTGCTAGATGTTGGGTGCTGGATGATGGGTGCTGGATGATGGGTGATAGATGTTGGGTTCCTTCGTCCTCCACTGTAAGCCGGATGGGGGTGGGAGGCTCGTCCACGTACCCGGGATTCACAGTGATCAGAGGAGCGTCTTGGGGCTTTCAACCCTCGTCTAGTCTCCAGTCATGTGTGGAGCTGATTGTCCTGTCTCAGTCGCCCGGGACCGTCGTGTGTGTGAGGGGACCCGGACAGCAATAGCATCCACAGGTGAGAGTCGTAGGGAGGAGGGAGAAAGAAGAAGGAAGGAAAGGAGGAAGGAAGGGGGTATAACGGAACAGGACTTTGCCATATGAAGGAGAGACAAGCTAGGAATGACGTGACAACTGTTAATACTGCCTTGTTGACGTTACGCCAGTAGACAAGAAGGTGAACAACGCTAGAAGTACTACATCTGGTTTACCTAACGAGGAATAATTAACTAAAGACTGAAGGGACGACGTAATAAGACTACTTTTCTTCACTTAACCAAAAGGAGGAGGTTTGGAGGCGTGGCAGTGGAGGGGGGGTGAGGAGAAAAGCAGGGGGGCGTGAGGGGTAAGAAGAAGCAGGGGCGTGAGGTAGAAGCAGGGGGTGAGGGGTGAAAGAAGCAGGGAGTAGGGTAAGAAGCAGGAGGTGAGGGGGTAGAAAGCAGGGCGTGAGTGGAAGCAGGGGGCGTGGGGAGAAGAAGCAGGGGGCGTGGTGCAGGGGGCGTGAGAGCAGGGAGGCGTGAGGTGAAGAAGCAGGCGTGAGTAGAAAGAAGCAGGGCGTGAGGGGGTGGGAAAGAAGCAGGGGGCGTGAAGTAAGAAGAAACAGGAGGCGTGAGGGATAAAAAAGCAGGGGGCGTGAGGGTAAAGCAGGGGGCGTGAGATGAAGAAACAGGGGGCGTGAGGGTGAAAGCAGGAGGCGTGAGGGTGCAGGGGGGCGTGAGAGTAGAAAAAACAGGGGTAGAAGAAGCAGGGGTGAGGTAGAAAAGCAGGGGGGCGTGAGGGTAAAGAAGAAGCAGGGGGCGTGAGGGGTAGAAACAAGAGGCATGAGGTAGAAACAGGGGGCGTGGGGGTAAGAAGAAGCAGGGGGCGTGAGTAAAACAGGGGGGCGTGAGAGTAAACAGGGGGGCGTGACAGAGGTAGAAGCAGAAAGCGGGGGGCGTGAGGAATGGAAGAAGCAGGGGGCGTGAGGGGTAGAGAAGAAGCAGAGGGCGTGAGGGGTAAGCAGGGGGTCGTGAGGGTAAGAAGAAACAGAGCGTGAGGGGGTAAAGCGGGGGGCGTGAGGGTAGGAAGAAAGCAGGGGCGTGAGGTAAGAAGAAGGATCGTGAGGCAGAAGAAGCAGGCGTGAAGTAGAAGAAGCAGGGGCGTGAGGGTAAAGCAGGGGGCGTGGGGGGTAAACAGGGGGCGTGGAGGGTAGAAAAGCAGGGCGTGGGGAGGTGAAGCAGGGGCATGAGGAGTAAGAAGAAGGGGGTCGTGAGTAGAAGAAGCAGGGGGCGTGAGGGTAGAGAAAAAGCAGGGGGGCGTGGTGGAAAAAGCAGGGGCATGAGGGGGTAAGAAGAAAACAGGGGGCGTGACAGGGGCGTGAGAGGAGAAGAGGGCGTGAGGTAGAAGAAGCAGGGGGGGCGTGAGGTGAAGAAGCAGGGGGGCGAGAAGCAGGGGCGTGAGGGTAAGCAGGGCGTGAGGGTAGAAAGCAGGGGCGTGAGAGTGGAAGCAGGGGGCGTGAGAAGAAGCAGGGGGGCGTGAGAATTAGAAAAACAGAGTACTCATTCCTATTAACAACTCACTACTAAAGAGATTAAGTATGTTCTGAGTATACTGTCACCTGATATAACATGAATGACAGTATGGAGGACTGGAGAGGGAGGCTATAGGGCTGTGGGACAGGGAGGAGGGGGTCTAGAGGCTGGGGGGGACGGGGAGGTCTATAGAGGCTGTGGGGACGGGGGGAGGGGGTCTATAGAGGCTGTGGGGGACAGGGGGGAGGGTCTATGGGGCTGTGGGGGACAGAGAGGGTCTATGGGGCTGTGGGGGACGGGGGGGGGTCTATAGGGGCTGGGGGACGTGGGGGAGGGGGTCTATAGAGGCTGTGGGGGACGGGGGGGAGGGGGTCTATAGAGGCTGTGGGGGACGGGGAGGAGGGGGTCTGAGGCTGTGGGGACAGGGGGAGGGGTCTATAGAGCTGTGGGGGACGTGGGGGGTCTGGCTGTGGGGGACGGGGAGGGGTCCTAGAGGCTGTGGGGACGGGGAGGGGGTCTGGGGCTGTGGGGGACGGGGGGAGGGGGTCTATAGGGGCTGTGGGGGACAGAGGGGTCTATAGGAGGTGTGGGGACGGGGGGAGGGGGTCTATAGGGCTGTGGGGGGAGGGGGTCTATAGAGGCTGGGGACGGGGGGAGGGTCTATAGGGCTGTGGGGGACGGGGGAGGGGTCTATAGAGGCTGTGGGGACGGGGGAGGGGGTCTAGGGGCGACGGGGGGAGGGGGTCTATAGAGGCTGTGGGGAACGGGGGGGAGGGGGTCTATAGGAGGCTGTGGGGGACGGGGAGGGGGTCTATAGAGGCTGTGGGGACGGGGGGGAGGGGTCAGAGGCTGTGGGGGACGGGGGAGGGTCTTCAGAGGCTGGGGGACGGGGGGAGGGGTCTATAGAGGCTGTGGGGACGGGGGAGGGGGCTCATAGAGGCTGGGGACGGGGGAGGAGGGACCAGAGGGGGGCTGGGGGAGGGGGGGTCTATAGGGGCTGTGGGGGACGGGGGGAGGGGGTCTATAGAGGCTGTGGGGGACGGGGAGGGGGTCTAGAGGCTGTGGGGACGGGGGAGGGGGTCTATAGAGGCTGTGGGGGACGGGGAGGGTCTATAGAGGCTGGGGGACGGGGGGAGGGGGCCTAAGAGGCTGTGGGGACGTGGGGGAGGGGGTCAAGAGGCCTGTGGGGGACGGGGAGGGGGTCTATAGAGGCTGGGGACGGCGGAGGAGGGGGTCTATAGAGGCTGTGGGGACGGGGAGGGGGTCCTAGGAGGCTGTGGGGACAGGGGAGGGGTCTATAGAGGCTGGGGGGGAGGAGGCGTCTATAGAGGCTGTGGGGACAGGGGGAGGGGGTCTAAGGCTGGGGACGGGGGGGGGGGGGGGTCTAGAGGCTGGGGGACGGGGGAGGGGTCTATAGAGGCTGTGGGGACGGGGGAGGGGGTCCATAGGAGGCTGTGGGGACGGGGGAGGGGTCTATAGAGGCTGGGGACGGCGGAGGAGGGGTCTATAGAGGCTGTGGGGGACGGGGGAGGGGGGTCTATAGAGGCTGTGGGGAGGGGGGCTATAGAGGCTGTGGGGACGGGGGAGGGGGTCTATAGAGGCTGTGGGGACGGGGGGAGAGGGGTCTATAGAGGCTGTGGGGGACGTGGGGAGGGGGGTCAGGCCACATATATAAGCGTGACGTCATAATGTGTGCATTCAGTGATGGCAACACCCGTGGGAAGGGAGGTTCTTATTTCAGTGAGATTGTCCCCCCCAGCTTCTTGCTATATTGTCCTCTACCCTCAGTGTCAGCGTCTTGTTATATTTCCTCTCGCCCAGTGTCAGCGTTTTTGCTTTACTCTCCCGTCAGCGAGTGGTGTCAACGACCTCCTACACAGCCTACAGCAGACCGCCCGTTATAGTGTCAGGTTGTTGGACGCGGCTATTGTATCGAGACAATGACCGTCATCAATAACAGAGGGAAGAGAAGAATAACGCACTAATACTGTTTAATGAAGACTCGTTATTCACACACGCCTCCATCCCCCCCACCCCAAGCACACATGCCAGACTTCGTCAAATGCCTCCGCTATGTCCCGGAGAGTTAGATTACATTGTCTACCACTCGCCGCGGCTCTGGATATGTTTTCACATACCAGGGCTCTCGCTGTTGTGGTGGACTCCCTTTCCTGAACCCGAATTGTCTGCAGTTGAACCCCTCCCCCCCAAAAAATATAAATAAATAAATAAATGAAAATAATAAAATAATTCTAACGACCTGTCCGACCCACTCTATACTTCCTTTATCAACGCTCATAGTTACTTGAAGCACTTAACTACCACCACCACTCACCACCATTTCTAATACTCACCACCACCACCACCATCTCTACCACCACCATCTCTACCAATTACCACTCAACCATCTCTACCACCACCACCACTACAGTTTTAGAAGAGAGTCGCCTGATTTAAGGAAACATCTAAACTGTTACTGAGAACGGCTGGATATATTACAGCAGATGGAGTAGATACGTACAGTACAGTCATCAACTCCTAAAGTCAGTTCGCCTCTCTTCCTGAACCACGAACCCCAAGATTCAGACTCATGAAACCGAAGCATTTATGGAGAGAATAATGTATCATTCTACTACTTCAGGGTTCATGAATCTGAATCTCGGGGGTTCGTGGTTCATAGGGAGAGGCGAAAGGACTTTTAGTAGTTGGGACGCGAAGGAACGAAGGAGAGAGATGGGTAAGTCCAACTTTTTATCCCGGTATAAAAGTTATTGAAAAAAAATCTTGATTCTCTCTCGAATGTTTGAAGGACTTGACGGGTTATAATGGCCCCGAGCGAGGGTTTATTATAATCTATATTAGGATCTTACCTTCACTTGATGATCCTTGAAAGATCGCTGGAACCGTTTTATCCTTGAGAGAGATATATTAATATTGGGTGAACTCTCCTCCTCGTGATCTGTTAATATGGGTGAGATTACTTACCTCGTACCGGGACTCCCACCCAGTACTGGCGTCGTGGTGGGAGTTTCGGCACTAAGACACCAGTAACCGGGTTTGAGTATCTCGCACTGGGTCTAAACTCATAATAATTCTCTAACTTAGTATTATATCTGGTGAAATGTAGACGTGTGTACCTAAACATAGTTCCTAGCCTTAGTCTGATGCCACTTGAGGGAATTTTAACCGATATTATTGTTCCATGACGCTCTTTAGCACGTTCTTTACATGGCCAGTTACATGAAGAAACACCTAACTTACCAACCTTCAGTATTACGCCCTTGTGATCTTTACCACAACTTCTACACACCACCAAGGAAAGATAATTCTGTAGTTCTTTATAAATATATAGAATAAAAGCTGATGAATATATGGAATGTTTGCTATTATAGTGTGTGTGTGTGTTAGGGTGTGTCAATTTAGGGGGTGAACTGGCTAAATTGAAAATCGAGTAATTTGGTAGCAATTTATTGTAGTCTTTAAGCATGCAAAACAATATTCTAGGAGAACAGTTGGATTCAGAGCCTGTTCATGTTCATGTTCTGACATGCATATTGTACACAAGCTATAGAACCATAAAATACTCCATAATCCATATGCTTACATGAGATTAGTTAATATCAAGTGAATAATTCTAATCAAGTCTCATTAATTTGTTGAAATACTGATATTTGAAATTTTAAGGTATAATTGATGTAGGTGAGGGTTATTTCAATTCATTTTTGTTTGCTAATCTCAAGTTTAGACATAAGGAGGCACAATATTTTGACTACCAAAATTGATTTTTAACATGTTGACAAAATTGACACACCCTAGTGTGTGTGTGTGTGTGTGTGTGTGTGTGTGTGTGTGTGTGTGTGTGTGTGTGTAGGATTGTTTAAAGTGAGGGTGGGGTCTCAGGTACGGCAACATTAAGCTGAGTTAAAGTGCATTAATACAGGAAGAGGTGGAGGCATTAGTGTAAGCCAAGCTATTTATTTACATTAACCAACGAGTGAATTACATAGAATAACACACAGTATATTATTAACGAGGTGCTGGATGATATTACCAACTCAAAGTGACATAGTGACACTCTATCTGATCGCGTGTTAATGGTGGTAAAAAAAAAAACGTCAAATGGCCGCCAGTGTCGCTCTGTTGCCTCCACCAATATTCATGTTGAATTATTTATCACCGAAATTTATGTCGACTTAACATTTCCAGATAAATTATTTTTTTGGGTTGTGATATAAATGGCACGATGGCGTAGTAGTTATGGACCAGTGTAGTGACATACCAGAGTACTCGGTATGAACTGGTTTTGAAAGTCTAATATGGATTCTTTAATTTAATATAAGTGTTATGTTCCGTTTCGAGGCCCACATACACTCAACACTGGCAGGTGGTAAATCTTCTCTTACCTGTTGTTATCCCAGGTGACGTCAAGACCCGCCGTGTAGACTCTTATTATGACCTCTTGAGTGACAAGGACGCCGGGCCTCGAGGGGAGACGTGCTCACCCTGGCGACCAAAGAATTCCCCAAACTGTAAAAAAGAATAAAATAATAACATTACACACACATCTACACATACACATCATACACGATAATGGATTACTAAACTGTCGGTCAGCAAAACAATGATCACATTTTTCGTTCACTATTTCCCGCCTCCACCATTCTCCACCAGCCTCCTCCAACCACCCCCTCAAACCCAACCCTCTCATGTACCACCACCACCACTACAACGTTGAGAAATATCACCCCCTTAAAAGATGGTGTCCTACTGGCCACCAGATCACCGTCCCAGTAAACAACCTTACATAGCTTCTCTAAATCTGAACATTTGTAAACAATATGAGAGTCAGGTTGTGGCGCACGTCAGGGACCTCCTTTGATCCTCTCGTCCTGGGGGGATTAAAAAAAAAAACAGTGCAGAAACGCTGGCAGGTCCGACTTTATTATATGACTCGGTTAGTTGTGGCTTTTGTCCTGCATAACAATGATATATATAAACATAAAGTGTTCAGTAGAGGATGGCGGTGGAAACTTATTATGCCAGACCTTTTTTCCTCGTTTTTTGTCATTTGAAGGATTTAACTGATGTGTGTGTTGTTTAGATGGAGAGTTCATGTAATTTTATGGTGGAGGGGAAGGGGTAGGAAGGGAGGAGGAAGGGTAGGAGGGGAGGGGAAGGTAGGAAGTAGGAGGGAAAAGGGAAGGATGGGGAAGGAGGGGACAGGAATGAGGGAATAAAATTCCTGAAAGACAGGAAGCTTAGAGGGGTTAGATATAGAGGAATGGGGAAGTGGAGGGCGATGGAGGATCAGTGACAAGGGCTGTTGAACAATAAACTCAAGTAACAACTGAGAATAACTTAAAATAACAGAATCTACAGAAAAAAAGGCTCCCTTCCTCCCTACTTCCTCGATCTCTACCCTAGCCCCCCTCGACGTCCTCCTCCTCTGTTTTCTCCCGACCCTCCTCTTACCTCCGGATCCCCATCCTAGCTCTGATCCCTCCTCCAGCTCTCGATCTCCTCCTCCTACCTTCGACCCCCCCTTCCAAGTTTCCTCGCCCTCCTCTACTCTCGACCCCCTCCTCTTACCTCTCGACCCCTCTAAGTTCTCGACCCTCTCAAGCTCTTCCTCAGACCTCCTCCTCCTAGGGGCTCCCTCGACCTTCACTGACCTACACCAAGGACGAGTGTTGCCACTTCAACCTTGATTTGGCAGGGTCACTGTGCCTGTGGAGGGTGGAGGGGGTGATGTGGGAGGGTGGAGGGGTGATGAGGAAAGGAGTGGAGGGGTGATGTGTGGAAGGGTAGAAGGGTGATGGTGAGGGGTGAGGTGATGCATATGGAGGGGTGATGTGAAGGGTAGAAGGGTGATGTGGAGGGGTCGAGGGGTGATGTGGAGGGTCGAGGGGTGATGTGGAGGGTGGAGTGGTGATGTGGAGGGTGAAGGGGTGATGTGGAAGAGAGATATAGATTGGCGAAGGACAGCAGACAGAGATCCTACAAGCCAGCAGACAAGCAGACCTCCAACAGCGCTAGGAGCCAAGTTTATGACCACTTAAAGCCTTGTTTGTTCTTCTGAGGAAAATACAAGTCACTGTGGGTCGCTGAATGACGTCACTGACCCCCCCCCCACCCCCCTATGTTACCTGAGCCATGGTGGGGAGAGTCTCTTGGTATCTCTTCAGCCACCACCACCACCACCACCACCACCACAAAAACAAAACACTGTCTCAACACAAATTAAATCACACTTGAAATATATCATCATCTACCCTCAGTGATTTAATAATAACAACACTCCATTAATATATAAATAACAATGTAAATAACATTAGGAACCAAAGGTGAATTACGTCGACATTACGGTAATACTTAATGGGATATAATTACGTTGATATAATACATTAATGCAAGTTCGGATAATCTTTTTTTATACGGAATATTAAAATTGGCAATAATAACGTCACTTCCTAGGACAAAGAAAAGGAAACACACCACACACACACACACACACACACACACACACACACACACACACACACACACTACATCCTTGACTACCGAAGGGTCAAGACTAGTACCTCTCCTCTCGGAGCAGCCAGGTCAACTGTTGTTGGCCCATACCAACCCCCCCCTGAACCCTCCTCCACCGGAATATCAACAAGTTCTCGCCAGAGGTTACAATTTCATTTAGAGAAAGGAACGAGACCAGTGTTAAACAAGGGTGAACAGTGCTTAAGTCAGTGAGAACAACTCAACAGTAGTCGTACCCAAGTTAACCTTCACAGTGAGGTCCCAGGTACCCAGTGATAACGGCCCGTGAGACCCAACAACACCACCGATGTGTTAATCCGTCTACGGAGGAAGGCCTAAGACCAAACCTCACTCATATAACACCATCTGTGGGAATTACTACCACATGTCCCTCTAACACCATCTGTGAGGGTTACTACACCGTGAGGCCCCTCATACCATCTGTGAGGTAATTACTACACCGTGAGGCCCTATAACACCATGTGAGGTAATTACTACACCACGTGAGGTCCCTCATAACACCATCTGTGAGGAGTTACTACCACGTGCGGTCCTCCATAACACCATCTGTGAGGTATTACTACACCACGCCAGGTCCCTCATAACACCATCTGAGAGACTACTACACCACGTGAGTTCCTCTAACACCATCTGGGAGGGAGTTACTACACTACGAGTTTGCTGTTCCCTACATTAATCTGTATGTTCACGTATGTTCCTTTACCTTTCTCTAATGAAGGCTTTTGTTAAACCACCAATGTATGTAATAAGTCATTTATGTCCAATGTATATTTTCAGCCTTCGGGCTGCAGAATTTCAATAAACACTAATTATTATTATTATTATTATTACACACACACGCACAGCTTTTCAGCATTGCCTCTCACACTTGGGGAGAGTGGGGAGGGAGTGGGGGAGGGGGAGAAGCAAAGCGACAAAGTACTCACACAAGGCAAACAGCAGACAAACAGTAAACAACAACAGACAGACGAGGTAAACAACAACAGACAGACGAGGTAAACAACAACACACAGGCGAGGTAAACAACAACAAGTCGAGGTAAACAACAACAAGTCGAGGTAAACAACAACAACAGTAGACGTCGCTCGGGGAACAATAATACGGGCCATCACCTCCTCGCCTCAAAGTAAATTCCCCTGTACTCCCCAGGGTGCTGATGGCCAGTACTTCCTCCTCCAGGGTACTAGCGGCAGTAGTGGCCCTCTTACCCACCTCCGGCAGTACCTTACCGGGTGATCATGGCGCCGGGAACATCGTATATACACGGCGAGGAATATATCCAAATTCTAGGGCAACGGATATCATAAAATACGTCGTTGAGCGAATTTGCGTCTGGCGATGTATTCTGTAAGCGCTGTTAGGTAACGGAGTAAAAATAGGTGATGCACCGGCAGCAAATGAGCTTTAATTGTTTTGTTCGTTTAACCCAGGGAAGGGAGGGTCGTAAGGCTGCCTCTTGGCCACTCATTACTTAAAAGATTATTTTCGGGGGATTGGTTTCCCAGTCTGCCGTGTGTGTGTACAGTCGTCTCTCGTCTGGTAGCACAAACATGAGTGTGTGAACGAGGATCCCGCTCGTGTGAACATCTTATTTCATTAACCAACTCGTATTATTGGTTATTACATCCCCCCCCACTAAAGGGTCATCTCTCACCTCCCCCCAGCTGACCTTAGTTTCTCTCACCTCCCCCCAGCTGACCTTAGTTTCTCCGCCAATAACACCTGAGATAACACTGCCCACACCTGGCCAGGGTTAACGACCGCCTACTGTATTACTTTATTTCTCCCCCCCCGGGCCAATCTCTGCCTGCATTATTGACTAAAATATAAAATGGAGGTAATGACGTCATGGTGTTAGATCCCCGTGATTGGTCGAGTGGAGTCAAGGAAAATGCAGTTAGATCCTTGTGACTGGTCCAGGTCGCCAGTGAGGGGGAGGGTTGCGGCCAGGCGGAGGACACAGCCACACTGTGTGTCATGCTTGACAGTCTTAGTGGCTCGTCTTGTCCTCCGCCTGAGTGTCGACACAGCAGCGCGGGGACCGACGTCGTTCACCTACAGACAACACACGTCACTGCTGGTAGTTACTGAGAGCTCTCCTAAATTATAACACTGTGGTGGTGGTCAGGCAGTCAACCAAATATTGAAAAAAGTATGAAAAATCATAACATAACATCTGTTTACATTTCTGCTTGTTTACTTTCGTTTTGGCAGCACTGATGGGAAGACTGAACAAATGTTTAGAAGCTAGAGATAAACATTTATATAAATTCTTTAGTGTACGCGGGGGTTCAGCCGTCACTCACGAGGGCCCGGCTGTGACGCCCCTCCTCACCTTCAGTGTCGCCTGAGAGAATGTGGTTACCCATGGCAGTCATACATCATCCCGACTTGGGTCACCCGGGCTGACTCAGCGGGTATAACACTATAACGCGAGGCTCACAGGGAGGTACGGCGTCATAACACGCTCTCATGTCCTGGTATGTGCAGGATGCGTGACCCTGTGTGCGCGCGCATCGTGTTGACTGTGTGCTCGTGTCCATCGTGACCTGACGTGATGGCAGTGTCCTAGCACGTGGTGAGGCGTACACACCGGGTAGGCAGAACGTGGTGAGGCGTGCACACCAGGTAATCAGCACGTGGTGAGGTGTGCACACCAGGTAATCAGCACGTGGTGAGGTGTACACAAACAGCAGCCAGTACAGGGTGAGACCCACAGCACGGACTCCTCCTCCTCCCACTTATGACGCCACAGGCAAGTTCCCTCGTGTTATTCTACAGCAGCAACACTTGATCAATACAAGGACGCTGGTGCCCACCCCGTCCTACACCCCCGAATCCACACCCTCGCCCATCCTACACCCCGAGCTGGGTCCTGGCCCTGACTGCCGCCTACACATGCCCGCACTACGCAGCCAACACACGCCCACACCATCCACCCACACAAACACAATCCACACCCGTAGGACCATGAGACTGTATCCAGATTTTGCACCACATAAATATATCCACTATGTACAGACTTTGACTCACTATGTACTATAAACACTGTGTAATACTTAGGGCCCCTCAGAACTGGCACCTGATAAATACCTTTTGTAATCTCTGCTCTCTTGCGCTACTGATATTTAGGGGAAAGGAAGAAGAGAAATTAAAGAATATCACTATAAGAAAAGAGGATGTTCTTAAGAAGATAAATAAATTAAAGAAGACAAAATCCCCAGGGCCCGATGAAATTTTCCCTCGAGTCTTGAAAGAGTGTAGGGAATAGATTAGCGGACCCCTCGTAAATTTATTTACAAAATCATTAGACACGGGAGTTGTGCCAGACTTGTGGAAACAGGCAAATGTAGTACACATATTCAAAAAAGGGAGACAGAGCATCAGCGTCAAATTACCGGCCGATCAGTTTGACGTCAGTAGTGGGGAAATTTCTTGAATCAATTATAGCAGATAGCATCCGATCGCATTTAGAGAAAAGCAAATTAATCTACGACTCTCAACATGGGTTTACGAAGGGAAAATCTTGTCTAACAAATCTGCTGACGTTTTTTAGGAAGTATTCGAGGTAGTAGATAATGACAAAAATTATGATGTTATTTACTTAGACTTTAGCAAAGCATTTGACAGAGTACCGCATCAGAGGCTTCTGAGAAAAGTTAAGGCTCATGGTATCGAGGGGAAAGTATTAAATTGGATAAAATCATGGCTCACCGATAGAACACAGAGGGTCAGCGTAGATGGTGTTAAATTTGAGTGGGGCTGTGTAACCAGTGGGGTTCCCCAGGGGGTCAGTACTAGGCCCACTCTTGTTCACAATCTACATAAACGGTCTAGATACTGGGACCAGCAGTGACATAAGCAAGTTTGCGGATGACACCAAAATAGGGCGGCAGATTAATTCAGGGCAGGATGCAAATGCACTGCAGGAGGATTTAAATAAACTGCAGGAGTGGTCAGAAAAATGGCAAATGAAATTCAACACCAGCAAGTGCAGCGTACTTAACAACATCAACCTAGAGAAGTCGACTTGTGAAAGAGACTTAGGGGTACTTGTAAGCCCGGACCTACGGCCTAGAAAACAGTGCGTTAATGTTCGAAATAAGGCAAACAGAGTATTAGGTTTTATATCTAGAAGTGTAAGTAATAAGAGTGCAGAGGTCTTATTGCAACTATATCTTGCGCTAGTCAAGCCGCACCTCGATTATGCTGTTCAGTTCTGGTGCCCTTATTATAGAATGGATATCAATTCACTGGAGTCGGTGCAGCGAAGAGTGACGAAAATGATTCCGGGACTAAGAAACCTACCATATCAGGATAGGTTAAAGAAACTTAACTTGCATTCCCTAGAAAGACGAAGAGTGCGGGGAGATATGATAGAAGTATTTAAGTGGGTAAACGGAATCAATAAAGGGGATATGGATAAAGTTATTATAATATCCGAGCAGGATAGGACTCGTAGCAACGGATTTAAGTTGGATAAGTTTAGGTTTAGGAGGGAGATAAGAAGGAACTGGTTCACAAATAGGGTGGTGGACGAGTGGAACAAGCTTAGCAACTTTGTAGTAAGTGCTGGAACGCTGGAAAGTTTTAAAAGGAGGCTGGATAGATTCATGGATGATAGAGAGTGGTAGTAACTCTCGACAGGAGCTGCCGTGCACAGGCCAACCGGCCTATTGCAGACTCCTTATGTTCTTATGTTCTTACCGTTCACAGGATGAGTCTGGAGTGCACGATAAACTAGCCGCTGATTGGGGGCAAAATTCATTAAATTTCCACTCTCTCTCTCACACACACACACACGTTGCCGTCATTACCGAGAGTAAACTGTGGTGATTGTCAACAAGTCGGGTGTTGTTGTGCCAAGGACACCCGCCATTAAGCATCTCATCTCGTTTTAATGTCTCAGGATTTTGAGGAAATGAAACACCTGCACTAAAGACTCCCTGAAGGAAATATATTTTGTGATATAAAGCCGAGGAAATTAAATTTATAGTTTGGGTGAGTATTTTAACCTTTTGATGATGTTTTAAGCCTTTGTTAACGTGTGTGTTGATCTCCAGGGCCCTTAGTCTAGTGTTCATACAAAACCTCACACCATCTCCCTCCCTCAGTACCTCACACAGCGGCAGGCCAGCAGGAGAAACGTTCCACCATCCCCCACAGCAGCCACTAACCTCGGGATACAGGTGTACAGGTGTGACTCATGTGTACCTGGACAACACCTGTGCTGGGGGTGTAATTGGTACTGGCTGTGATGCTGTAATGACTCTCAGGTCCCGGGTATGATTTTTTTTTTTTAGTTAGAATGTTAGATTGTAATGGTACTTAGGGTGTTTTGTTGTGGATGGGGATAAACACACCCACACACACACACCCACACACACACACACCCACACCCACACACAGGATTATGTCTCACTACCCATTACCCACACACTGGGATCCACTAGTGACCCAGTTATCACTTCACACCTCTCACTCGATGAAAGGTATGTAAATAAACTAAGGAGATAATCGGATTAACCTTCCCTTTGGTGGCAGATGTCAGTATGGCCCACTGACCTTCATTTTTCACGTCAAGGTCACCATCACCATCACCATCACCACCACCATCACCATCACCATCACCACCACACACGGGAGAATGACGGTGTGGCGAGCTTCATTTACTTCTGGTATAGTGTAAACAAACATGGCGGAGTTAAGTCACTTAATCCATGTTGAAAAAGTGTTACGAACGGAATCAATAATATGACTAAACCATTTTTTTCAGATTGCATAAACAACTAAACCTAGCCTAACCTAACGATGCTATTTATATATTTGAGGAATTTCGATTACGTTTAGCTGGTTCGTGTCATCTGGTTTATAAAAAGAAATTGGAATAATGTTCCTGTTCGTAGTACATCTTCAACATAAGAGGATGGTAAATTAATTCAAAGAAAACAAGATGGAAAATAAATATGTGTGTGTGTGTGTGTGTAAGGGTAATGCCAACACCAACACACACACACACACACACACACACACGCACGTTCTTACTGCCAGTTACTGTGACAAAATATTTACTCAATAACACACATCAATAATGACGTGTCCCTCTCCTCTGATATCCGCTCCTCTTCCTCTTTCTCCTCCTCCTCTTCCCTCTTCCTCCTCCTCTTCCCTCCTCCTCCTCCCTCTCCCTCTTCCTCCCTCCTCCTGTTCTTCCTTATAACTATTGCTCGAGTTTTATGTTAGATATTTATTAAAAGTAAAATATTAAAAGATAAAATTACATCTACTTTGCGGAAACTCGTCAAAAGTTACCTGAAGTTTCCTTGTTCTTACACACACACACACACACACACACACACAGACACACACACACTTATAATGTCAAGAGAGATAAGTGAACCCAAGAGAGAGATAAGTGAACCCAAGAGAGAGATAAGTGAACCCAAGAGAGGGATAAGTGAACCCAAGAGAGAGATAAGTGAACCCAAGAGAGAGATAAGTGAACCCAAGAGAGATATAAGTGAACCCAAGAGAGAGATAAGTGAACCCAAGAGAGAGATAAGTGAACCCGAAATCGCTACAAATGAACCCAAGAGAGCTACCGCCACTTCATTCCCTCCGAACAATAATAAACAGAGATAAAGAAAAGAATTCACTAGTTTATTCTACAGAGTTTCGGCCATTTTTGTTTTTTATTGTATCGTGAACTGTTTGAAGGGCCATATTAGAGAGTGTGTGTGTGTGTGTGTGTGTGTGTGTGTGTAAGGGTTCAAGGTTGGTATGGCACTGATTTTCAATACATTCTTCACACACACACACACACACACACACACACACACACACAATGCCTGGTGTGTGTGTGACAATCAATGAAATAACAAGCAGAACTCCCATGTGTTGAAACTGGTGTGGGGGTAAATGACCTGAATTTTATCAAAAATTATAATCTGGGTAAAGGCTGTTGAATATGTAGACACAAGACCTTGGCAGGTGATCATAGACGGGGGAGAGGACACGGGGGGACGGGACGGGGGGACGGGGGACAGGATAAGGTGGTTTTTTTAGGGAGAACTAATGAAAACGAATGCTCTACGTGAGGTAATTATGTGGAATGTGTTTAGGATGAGCAGTTGAGGAGACGAGAGATCTGGATATATAAACAAAGTGAGATTACCTTGTGTAGTGTTTGTTGTTTTGTCAGTTAATGAGAGACACAGTTGTACAGGTGGTGATGTGTTAAAGAGGTGGATGTAACGAGTCAAGAGGAGGCTCCAGGTTCTCTTGTTTATCAGGAATGTTTCGTGGTTAGTCTCTCTGTATTGTTACAAGATGATGAGTCAGACTCGTGTAGCCATGAGACAGACTCACGCCCCGCCGCTACTCAAGACATGATCCAACGTGTGGTGATGACTCCAGCATGTGACGAGAACAACAACAAACACGAGAGACAAGATGAGTGAAACGAGGGAAAGGAGGAGAGAGTTGAGTGCCTGTTGAGGTGTGTTGTGTTGTGTGGTGGACGAGGACCTCCCTCTGGGTCAAGGACAAACTCCCGAAAGTTATTAGTGATGAAGTTCCCCGCCTCCGTGTCTTCCTCGTCAAGTTAATGAGAATGTTGAATAAAGCCGATTTTTTTTTTATGGAGGCTGAAGTCTTTAATTAAGAAAGAAGTGTCACACAGCAGCGTGTTGTTGACCTCCCTCCCTCTCCTCCTCCTCCTGCATTATCGAAGACCAAGATATTCTCTTATCCACGTTTTTGAAAGCCATCTGATGTGAGCGTGATGACGGACGCTGCTGGTACAGTATACACAAACACCTTAACGACTCTCTGGCTTCCTTAAAACATTTAGTTAATCTTGACAGACAAAAATCTTGGCGTGTGAACTGTGTTGTTATATTTGAAAACTTCCATGTTCGAGTTAATTGTTTTTCTATAATTAATTTCTTCAGAAGTTTTCTTTAGGCAATAAACTTACGGAGAATTACCTTACTCTCTAGACTATACAAGGTGACACAGCTCCCTACTGAGCAATGATACAGTCAGCGTTGGCGTGTGTGAGGAGGGCGGAGGTGTGTGCTCCAGGAGGGAGACAAGCAACAATGAATAGTAATTTCCTTAGAGTTTCTCCAACCATCAGAGGTATGCCAGATAACACTGTAAGCTGGCACTCCACCACCAGCTGTTGGACCCCTAAAGTCACTCAGGGCCCCCATGACCTGGACCCCTAAAGTCACTCAGGGCCCCCATGACCTCAGCCACAGCCCGAGTAGCAGGTGTGGTTCAATGGTCACCCGCATACCATTTGCTCTGGTGACTGAGGGAGCCACACAGTCTGGCCTTAACAACAATCCGCTTGACACCACCATGACCTTAGATACACTTCACCTGATACACTTCTTATCGTCCACTTCTGTGTTCAAAAAAATTCATTACAAGAATTATTATGAGAATGGTGAGAGATACAGGTGATGCGGCAGGTACAGTAGTTCCTCGTCACCTGTACTCACACACCTGAACACCTTCCTTACCTAAAAATAACCTCAGAATATGAAATCCATTTACAAGATACAAAATACCTCCTCACGTCCACGCCATGAACTGCTCTCCTCCTTCCCCCAGGTAGATCAAGTGGTCTGGCTATTGAGATACACAGCATGTTCTTAAGGGAAGGAACTGGTCCAAGGTAGAGTACATTACCCCATAGTACGTCAGTCTAGCTGTGTATTGTAGACGAAGTAGGTGGATGAAACTCTAAGTCATGTCGTCAAGAGTCTGTTAATGAGAGGAGGAAAATATTTGTATTTTTAAAAGTTCCTCGGAAAGACCATGTGTGTGTGTGTGTGTGTGTGTGTGTGTGTGTGTGTGTGTGTGTGTGTGTGTGTGTGTGTGTGTGTGTGTGTGTGTGCGTGCGGCTCGTAATCTTGGTCAGGAAACTCCTCGGGGTAAGAAGCGTGGGCGCCGCTGCCGCCTCGTTGACCAAAACTTGATTATATATTGAGTATTGGAGGACTGGCGGGGAGCTGAGCCCCTAGGTGAGGACCACCGCCCTCCAGTTACTGACTGGGGGTGAGTGGCACACAGAGGGTCTCCTCGCCAGTTACTGACGGGGGGTGAGTGGCACACAGAGGGTCTCCTCGCCAGTTACTGACTGGGAGTGAGTGGCACATAGAGGGTCTCCTCGCCTGTCACTCATCAAGTGTGTTCAGCAGACTGCCAGTGAGTCGGAGAGAGGCAGCCCGGGGCATCCTCAACTGCCTACTGACGTGGCAGAAGAAGACACAGAGGGACGCCCACACCATTTGGTGAAAGTCAATGTGGCTCCCATAGACCCGGCGGCCCGTTAGGGGCAGTATGGATGCAGCACACTGTATAGGCCTTCACTACACAGGGAACAGCTGCACTTGACCGCCTTCACTTCCTCATCAGTAAAATCAGGTATCCATTTACATCTGGGTGGACTGGGAGTGCCCCGGGATAGAGTCAGTGACCTTTGGAATTTACAGTAAGGTGAGTACCCACTTGGCCACTGCACCCTTCACCAACCAGGATTCTCTACAAACCTTTTTCACTGCTGACAGTTATCCTTGACTTAATATAAAAAAATAACTGATAACTAAATAAACAAATAACAAGTTAGATGGTAACAGAAAGCACAGACCCAGAGATAACTTTATTGCTTACGTTTCGTCACTAAGAACTTTATCAAAAGAATTCCTGAGAAAATCCTTGGTGACGAAACATGGGTAAGACAACTATCTCTCTGAGCCTGTGTTACCAGACGAACACACTACCATATAGGTGGATTAAGCTTCTGGTGAAGGGCAGATAACGAACACTTACCTCCATATACCACTTTCTTTCACTAAGTTTTGCCAACTAATTAGTTTCTTGAATGTATAATTGAATCGTAAGTTTTATTTCAGTCTCATTATAAGAAGAATACCTGAGCTTCCATGAGAGAGAGAGAGAGAGAGAGAGAGAGAGAGAGAGAGAGAGAGAGAGAGAGAGAGAGAGAGAGAAAGAAAGGGTGTGTGTGTGTGTGTGAACCGCCGCGTGTGTACAGTGTGGAGTAAACCAGCCAACACAACACAACTAGTACAAGGAAGACTACCTGGAGGACTACCTGGAGGACTACCTTTCACAAGTCATCACCTGATACAAGTTACTCCTGTTAAGAGATCTCCTAAGACCACAAGACAGTGAGATACAATGTTAAGTTGACCCTCACTCACTCACGTCAAGATGGCTGAGTCACTGTTTATGTTGTGAGGTGTGACGTCATTGTGTTTGTTGTGAGGTGTGACGTCATTGTGTTTATGTTGTGAGGTGTGACGTCATTGTGTTTATGTTGAGGTATGACGTCATTGTGTTTATGTTGTGAAGTGTGACGTCATTGTGTTTATGTTGTGAGGTGTGACGTCATTGTGTTTATGTTGTGAGGTGTGACGTCACTGTGTTTATGTTGTGAGGTGTGACGTCATTGTGTTTATGTTGTAGGTGTGACGTCACTGTGTTTATGGTGTGGTGTGACAAGAGGAATATTGTCAGCTGTAGGTGTGGTGCTGACAAGAGGAGTGTTGTCAGCTGTAGGTGTGGTGCTGACAAGAGGCATGTTGTCAGCTGCAGGTGTTGGCAGGTGGAGGATAAAGGGCAATTGTTACCTGGCTGGAGTGAGTTCGATAATTAGGGTCGTAATGCAACATATAAATCATTTGTAATGTGGCGCTGTCAAGGTAATCCCGCGCCTTGGCTCCCGACCAATCTGTGGAGAAGAGAAGAGAAGAGAAGAGAAGAGAAGAGAAGAGAAGAGAAAAACACACTTACCAATCAGTCTTTTGTTAGGGCAGAGGGAGGAGGAAAGATGGCCGCCGGTCTATGATACATTTGTACTATCCCCTGTACATAAACTTCACCTGAAAAAGAGAAAAAATAAACGAACTAGAGACAAAAAAAGAGACAAAGGGGAACCTACAGAGTGTTAACCTCCTTCAGGGGTTTTCTATTATTAGTGGCAGAGGTGGTAGGAGGAATAGCCAGGGTCTCAACATACTGAAGGCTAGGTAATCTCTCTCGCCTCTACACACACATCTACACAGACATAAGCCTGCACATACACACATACATACCTACACAGACCTACACACACACATATACATACCTACACAGACCTACACACACACGGTCCGTAATGGTAATCAATCTTGCAGCAGGTGTTGAGACGCCACGCCACCTGTCAGTCCTCAACACACGTTCCTCCCACCACAACACCTGCGGGTCTTCCCCTCTTATTATAACAAACGGAAATGCATCACTATAGTCCTCTCAGCTACCTGGAGTTATGATCTGGTCCACAGGTACTTTTTGACAGGTACACAGGTATTTTTTTTACAGGTACACAGGTATTTTTGACAGATACCAACAATGATCTGGTCCACACAAGTACTTTCACAGGTACAGAGGTACTTTTGACAGGTACCAACAATGATCTGGTCCACACAGGTACTATTGACAGGTACACAGGTACTATTGACACGTTACCAACCGATTCATTCAAATATCCCACCCGTCTATTATCCTTTATCCAGTCCTACTTCCCAACGTCAACCAATCAGCTTCATCCACACATTCCCTCCCAACGCCAACCAATCAGCCTCATGCACACTTCCCTCCCAACGCCAACCAATCAGCCTCATGCACACATCCCTCCCAACGTCAACCAACCAGCTTTATCCAATCATATCACTCACCCACTCGTCTACCTACACAACACTCACATCCACTCACTACATCCACTTTAAGGCAAGTCCCCAGTGTTACATTGTACAGTATTACTAACAGCAACACACACACACACACACACCCAACCCCCCCCCACACAAGATTATTTTCAACTTGTCATACAAATATAAATCAAAAATAATTCAAGACTAACTTTACGACACCAAGGATAACATTGCCTGGCTCGCCTTTACCTCAGTGAGTATAGGAAGGTACCGACTGAGGTCTTGGTGTGAGTCAGTCAGTGGTGAGGTGAGGGAAGGGAAAGGGAAGCCACACTAACAACGATGATGAAGAAGATATAATTGGATTTTAGATGTTATGTACAGAGACGCCGGGTGGTAATGTGAAGTTGAGAGATTATGAAGGTAGAGGGTATTAGAGGTGAGGTGAAGTGAGGTGAGGTGAGGTTAAGGAGCATCGGTAAACATAATGATGACATAAGCTGTGCCTCTTGACGCTTAGGTGGGGGGGACACGCGACGTTGTGTTATAAATGAATGATATCAACAGAAACGACAGTCACTTGGAGTCCGAGAGTCACAGCACGAACAGCCAAAAACAAAAACAGAGAGAAATGCGCAAACGTGACGGAGACGTAATTGCATTTTTTGTATATTCCGTTTGTGATAATAAGTTACCCCCTTTACAAAGTTTTACACACACACACACACACACACACACACACACACACACACACACACACTTCGCTAATGAAAGCCAATAGCAGTGAGGTCATTTGTAAATACCATATAGGGTGTGGGAGGGCAGGACGTGGGAGGGCGTGGCGTTGGAGGAACAGGGCGTGGGAGGAACAAGGCATGTGACAAGTGAGTTAAGTCTATGGTTAGGTTAGGTTAGGTTAAGTCTGTGGAAAAGTTAAGCCAGCGTCAGCAGGTATCACTCTTCCTCGCAGGTGTCAGGAGGTATCAGCGTTTCCTGCTCACTGTTAACGGGAGGTAAAAGGGGGGGAGGGGGTTATAAGGTGTGAAAGGGGGAAGGTAAGGGAGTGGGTTATAAGGGGTGAAAGGGGGAAGGTAAAGGGGGGGCGAGGTGAGCCGGAGATAGTGGCGCCAACATCCTGTACTGAACTCATACCACTGCCTCGCTTCCTCTAGTTATTTTCACAGGTCTTTGATAAGGTAGTGTGCGAACTGGTGCTGCTGGTTAGTAGTCCTGTGCTGCGAGGGGCCTAGTGCTGGTGCTGCGAGGGGCCCAGTGCTGGTGCTGTGAGGGGCCCAGTGCTGGTGCTGTGAGGGGCCTAGTATTGTGGCGAGTGCTGGTGCTGTGGTTAGTCCTAGTGCTGGTGCTGTGAGAGGCCTAGTACTGTGGCTGTGAGGGGCCTAGTTATGGTGCTGTGAGGGGCCTAGTTATGGTGCTGTGAGGGAGTGTTGTGGCCAGTGCTGGTGCTGTGAGGGGCCATGCTGGTGCTGTGTGCTGGTGCTGTGAGGGCCAGTGCTGGTGCTGTGAGGGGCCTAGTTATGGTGCTGTGAGGGCCTAGTGCTGGTGCTGTGGGGCCCAGTGCTGGTGCTGCGAGGGGCCCAGTGCTGGTGCTGTGAGGGCCTAGTGCTGGTGCTGTGAGGGGCCCAGCGCTGGTGAGGGGCCTAGTGCTGGTGCTGTGAGGGGCCTAGTGCTGGTGCTGTGAGGGGCCTAGTTATGGTGCTGTGAGGGGCCCAGTGCTGGTGCTGTGAGGGGCCTAGTTATGGTGCCGAGGGGCCTAGTCCTGGTGCTGCGAGGGGCCTAGTTATGGTGCTGTGAGGGGCCCAGTTATGGTGCTGTGAGGGGCCTAGTCATGGTGCTGTGAGGGCCTAGTCATGGTGCTGTGAGGGGCCTAGTCATGGTGGTGTGAGGGGCCTAGTTATGGTGCTGCGAGGGATGGTGTGAGGGGCCCAGTTATGGTGCTGTGAGGGGCCTAGTTATGGTGCTGCGAGGGCCTAATTATGGTACTGTGAGAGGCCCCCTATGGTGCTGTGAGGGCCTAGTTATGGTGCTGTGAGGGGCCTAGTCATGGTGCTGTGAGGGGCCTAGTTATGGTGCTGCGAGGGGCCTAGCCTGCGAGGGGCCTAGTTATGGTGCTGTGAGGGGCCTAGTCATGGGGCTGTGAGGGGCCTAGTTATGGTGCTGTGGGATAACCATCATCAATAGCAATTATCCCAGACCTGCTGTGTACTGGTCGTGAAGGGAGGGAGCGTTGGTTTGACTTGTTAATACACATATACAGGGCGATTGAAATTTGCATATCAAACAACTTGCTGGTTGGTGTAACGCAATGTTAACCTCTACCCCATGACACGACCTAACCTAACCTAATCTAATCAAACCTAATCTAATTTAATCTAATGAAACCTAACAATCTAATCTAATCAAACCAAACCTGATCAAACCAAGCCTGATCAAACCAAGCCTGATCAAACCTAACCTAACGAGAGTAAGTTAGGTTTACTTAACACTTCCCTAAACTGATCAGCGAGAGTTGAGTGAGGAAGGGAGGGAAGGGGCGAGGAAGTGAGGGAAGGGGTGAGGAAGAGTGAGGGAAGGGGCGAGGAAGTGAGGGAAGGGGTGAGGAAGAGTAAGGGAAGGGGTGAGGAAGTGAGGGAAGGGGTGAGGGAGGGAAGGAAGGGGTGAGGGAGGGAGGGAAGGTGTGAGGGAAGTGAGAAAGGAATGTGAATATTTTTTCTTCTCTTGACATACATTCCGTTGGCCACAAGAAATAACAAGTAATAGACTAAAGTAACGCAGGTAATTCTCTCCCTAGTGTGTGGTTACAGATCTTTTCCCTTGGATATTAAACTACAGGCGGCCAACGGTGATGGTCGTGGGGAGACAATGGTTCCCCCTCACTGTTTTAACTTTTCTCGCAAATTTGGGAAACGTCCGGTAGTTCTGTTCCTCCTGCAGGGTGTGTGTGTGTATGTAGCAGCGCGGGTCTCCTCCACCACGCCGTCGGGATATGTATATTCTACGTTGTTCCCGCCGCGTCGTGGCTTAACATCGTTCATCACGGGACTACTTAATGGCGGCAGATAGAAGGAAGACGTCACTTTTCTCCGTCATCGTCTTAACAACACTCGTTTAATATTCAGCTGGGCCGTCATCCCCATCACACAACCCAAACAACTTTTATACAGAACAAACGTTTTTGATTTCCGGATCCTTGAGGTAAGACGCAGTGCGCTTTTTGACGCGTTCCTGGGAGCCTGGCAGACGGCGGCAGCAGTAGAGCACTTCCAGGGTGATATCTGGGCCGCCCACACCGCCTTCGCCCGGGCATAGTGCTTTCATTGTATGGATGGTAACCAATGGTAGGGCTCTATGGGGCAATGACGTCACAGAGTGCCAGGTGATTGGTGTAGTAAACGACTGCACTTTCGCGGGCACACCGGGCACGCTGGATCAGTCTGGCTTATAATGGTGAAAAGTGTGCCTGGGTGGTGGGGGTTCGGGCTTGCTGGCGGAGGGAATATCCGTAAGTTAGGATCTGTGATACATTTCTAAACCTTGAATTCTATTGTGAAATAAACCGCTCGGTCCATTAGAATAAGTTTGACATATTGAATCTGTCTCACTTAACTTTTTCAAAAATTAAGTAGAGTTCAGTTCATTGACTCCTGTCTTAGGTTAAATATAATATAATATATATCATGAAACTGTAAAATTAAAAAGAACTGTAGTGAATTACTTTACCTGTACAAGTAATCAAGTGTACCGGGCCCTAGAACCATACCTGTGTCTACAACTATTAGTCCATGTTAACTGAGCTAAACTACCAGGCTCTACCCTTATGGTCGAGAGACGCCAGAGAGACACCCCTCAAGCCTCCCCTCCCCTTCACCTCACCACCACCTCCTCCTCCTCCTCTTAAGTGTACAAGTGTCTTATAATTTATCGTCTTATCAGAGTTACTGTGTTATCTCTCTACTCTCCATTTATCGTCTATTATTTTGTCGGTTTATCTAAACATCTATTGTATGTCCCGCGTCTTTTAGGAGTGTGTAGCGAGCAGACAGGCCTCCCTCACCTGCCTCCTGCACCTCCCACCCTCCCTGCACCTCCCCCCTCCCTGCTCCTCCCCCCTCCCTGTACCCCCCAGTCTATCCCTCCCTGTATTAAATAAATAATGCTGCAGTTAACGAGATTATCAACAGGAGGATAAGGTGAGATTTAATAAACTATCCCGTCTATGTGTGTGTGTGTGTGTGTGTGTGTGTGTGTGTGTGGCATCAGCAAGTGGTACAGCACATCAACATGCTCGGCCACCAGCCTGACAGCAACACGACATCCGGCAAGACAAGCTGACACTGCCACCTCAGTGTTTCTCCTTACACACACACACAGCTGCCGAGGGGATCTGCTGACAACAAATCGTATTGAGGACTTTAATACACAGTCATCGGGAACATAACATTATGCAGTCTGTTATCCACCAACCAGAGGAACTCCTGTGGCTGTGAATAGCGTAAATCCCTCCAACACTGGAACCTAACAGACAACAGATTAACTCGCCAAACAGATTAACTCGCCGAAAATAACACATAGTAATCGACGATATACCTTAGCCAGGTTAACGATGACACACACACACACACACACACACACACAAACACACACACATACACACACACACACACACACACCCTACTAACTGCTGACTAAGTAAAGAAGACACACTGGATCTCGTCTGTGAGGCAGTGTTCCGCGACGGTCTCTCTCTCGTCAGGGCTTATATGATTCGCTGCTAACCTGAGGAGGGATTTCTTGACCGATGCTAAATTGTGGTAATGTGAAAGGTCGGATGTTGGGGTGAGCGAGTCGTGGTGGACGTCAATGGGGGCTGTAGTCAGTATTTGTATAAACTGTTTATTGTTCGTTAGAGTTGTCAATTGAATTTATTTTCCTTGTATTTGTTGTGTCAATTTTATGTTTGATGTCCTTGTCGTGTGTGTGTGTGTGTGTGTTGTACGGTGGCGAGCAGTGGAGGTAACGCAATATTGAGGCGGATTGTTTTTGACCAAGTTTGTTCGATTTTTTTTTTGTCTGGCAATATTGAAAAAGTTGTCCCATTTGATATAGTATGGCACCTGACTACTGAGGTCCAGGGATATTAATCAAATCAACACAACAAAAAATAAATATTCAGCTGTATTTATCACATAGCTCAAGGCTTCTTTAGATTGTGGTAATTTACAATATCTCTGGACGTCTGTAAACAAGGGTTGTCCTCCGCTACCAAGACCCCCAAGGAGAGACGTGAAGGTCAGTGTTGTGTTGAAGCTAGATTAAATTTCTTATCTCCTACACCAGAGGCAAAAATATGAACGAGTTAACCTTTGAGAATCTCTTCACTGGTATTAACTGATGCGTGGAGTGAACATCCTTGACCCATGAGTCCTGAAGGGTTAAACCAAAGGGTTAAACCAACGTCGTCAAAGGGTTAAACCAACGTCGTCACACAGGGAACTTACGGATGACTGACACATTAGACATAGGTTGGGGGAGGCTAGATTAGGTTGGGGGAGGCTAGGTTGGCTTGGGGGAGGTTAGGGTTGGGGAGGCTAGGTTGGGAGGTTAGATTAGGTTGGGGAGGCTAGGTAGGTTGGGGAGGTTAGGGTTATGTTGGGGGAGGTTAGGTTATGTTGGGGAGGTTAGGTTATTAGTCTTCACACCTTTATGCCGCTGGTAAGAGAACAACAGCAGGATACTAAAGTCACAGGGGGTCGAAGAAAATGGGTGCCGGGGGGGGGAGGGGGGATGATGTGTGGCGCGCTGTCTGCCCACACACCCACCACCAACGCTATCCAGGGTGGGCGGGTGGGCTGGTCTACACTCAAGGGCGGCCTCTGATCAATAATGTATTTTGGTGGGCAGGAAGGTGATAAGAAGGGGGGGCGGAGGGAGAGGAGGCTACATGACCACTCCTTATCTCAGGTTAAAGACTCAGGAGGTCAGGAACAAGGCATAGTTATAGTCTCCCTTTGTTTTATAACCTAACCTAACCTAACCTAACCTAACCTTCCCCAACCTAACCTAACCTCCCCCAATATAACCTAACCTCCCCCAACCTAAGCTAACCTAATATCAATAAATCGTCTAAATAAAACTAAATATATAAGTTTATTTATTTATTTATTTTTTTATTTGGGGTAAAATACGGATTATATGATTACGGTTCGGATTAGTTATATAAAATTAGTTCCCGATTACTTGAGACTTGAATGATTATTATATATCTTAGTTACAGTATAGTCTCAGTTCCCTCTAGACGCCATTTTGGTTTTCATCTTTTGCAACACTGTTTAAGGGTACCAGTTAAATATTACGTCTAGAATAACAATAACAACCCACAACCACACCCACCACCACAATACCACCACACCCACACCACAAAACCACCATACTAACACCACAATAACATCCCACGATCACCACCACCACCACCACCACACTCCATCACCGCCACAGCATCATCACACCACCACCACCACACTCCATCACCGCCACAGCATCATCACACCACCACCACCACACTCCATCACCGCCACAGCATCATCACACCAGCACCACCACCACACGCCCACCAGACAGCCACAGGCGGTCTAATAATGACCTTTTTTCATCTCTGGAAATATTAGTTTCCAGAAATCACTCGAGGACCCATCACTTTCTTCCCTATTTCCCGCGTCATTTTATTTTACCACCTCTCCTTTCTATCATCTGTTCACTCCAACCTTGCAAGGCCTAGGGTCAGTTTATAACGGAGGCGGATTGGTTGGCAGACGGACGCGAGAAAAAATTACGACAGTTCTTTAGTATTAAATCTATCGACTATCGTATATACATTCTGATATTTTAATGGCTAATAACTATTCTGTGTTGATCTTTGATAATTTACACACCCGAGGAAACCTGTGAAAAGCTCTAGTAAAATAAATATCTTGGAAGAAAATAAGAAAAAAATATTACAATATTTCTGGGACATCCTCCGCCTTGCTGCGTGACGTCACATGGTGCAGAGGCATTTACGTCCCAGAATTTTTTCATTATTTAATGGGTTAATATCGTACTCATGAGGTCAGTACCGTACTCATGAGGTCAGTACCGTACTCATGAGGTTAGTACCGTACTCATGAGGTCAGTACCGTACTCATGAGGTTAGTATCGTACTCATGAGGTTAGTATCGTACTCATGGGGTTAATATAGTACTCATGGGGTTAATATCGTACTCAAGTGGTTAAAATAGATGGAAGATACGCTAAAAATAATAATTAAATTCTGAGGTGCTCTTGATGGCAGTGGCTCCCGAAGGCACACAGATTTGGTGGGAGTGACGTCCAAAATATTCATTGAAAAAGTCCCTTGGGTGCGGCCGGGCAATTTTGTATGGTGGACGAACAGCGGCGCGGAACCCGAACACTATTTTTGTTTTTAATACAGTGATGGGGGAACTGTGTGTGTGTGTGTAATAATAATAATAATAATAATAATTAACGGTTTATTGAAAAAGTTCTGCAGCCCGAAGGCTGAAAATATACATTGGACATAAATGACTTATTACATACATTGGTGGTTTAACAAAAGCCTTCATTAGAGAAAGGTGAAGGAACATACAGTGAACAAACAGATTAATGTAGGTGTTGAACAGCAAACACGTAGTGTAGTAACTCCCTCCCAGATGGTGTTAGGAGGGACCTCACGTGGTGTAGTAGTTCCCTCACAGATGGTGTTGTGAGGGGCCTCACGTGGTGTAGTAATTCCCTCACAGATGGTGTTATGAGGGGCCTCACGTGGTGTAGTAATTCCCTCACCGATGATGGTGTTATGATGGGGCCTCACGTGGTGTAGTAATTCCCTCACAGATGGTGTTATGAGGGGCCTCACGTGGTGTAGTAATTCCCTCACAGATGGTATTATGAGGGGCCTCACGTGGTGTAGTAATTCCCTCACAGATGGTGTTATGAGGGGCCTCACGTGGTGTAGTAGTTCCCTCACAGACGGTGTTCTATGAGTGAGGTGTGGTCCCAGGCCTTCCTATCGTAGACGGATTAACACTTCGCTGGTTGTAGGGTCGGGCCGTTATCACTGGGTACCTGGGACCTCACTGTGTGAAGGTCAACTTGGGTACCACTGTTACTGTTGAGTTGTTCTCACCGACTTAAGCACTGTTCACCACTGTTCACCTCTGTTTAACACTGGTTCCATTCCTTTCCTAAATGAAATAGTAACTTCTGGCGTGAACTTGTTGATATTCCGGTGGGGAGGAGGGTTCAGGGGAGGGAGTTGGTATGGGCCAACTTAACAGTTGACCTGGCTGCTCCGAGAGGAGCGCCAGGTACGTCTTGACCCTTCGGTGGTCAAGGATGTAGTGTGTGTGTGTGTGTGTGTGTGTGTGTGTGTGTTATAGTAGCAGTAGAGTAAGTAATCAGTACGTGTTTGTATTACGGTAAAAAAAAAAATACTGTTGGACAATTTTGGTACATGTTAACTGAAAAGACTAACATCAAAAGATTTGTTGGCTATTTTTTTACCAGACTCACATATGTTCCTCTTATTTTTAACTGTTGCACCGCGCATAAAAGTCACAGAAAAATATGATGATTTCTTTATGACTACAGGTTAAATTATCGTATTAGCCTTGTGGTCGATGGCGGGATAATAACAACATTAGAAGAGTTAATCCTTAAATGTGGTTTGTTTTCTCCCTTAATATAAAAAACTATAGAAAACGAAGATTAATGACAGACTATTCAACACGACATAATTGAGATTAACATGTAGGACAGAGGGTTAGGTTAGGTTTGGGATAATTAACATATATATACTCAGACAGAAATAGGTTTAAAAATCCAGACAATGGTTCACACGTAAACATGAGACAGCGATCCCTGGAGGACGTAAAATATCCTTGCAAGGGCCAGAAAATTCACCAGCAAAACGATACAGTATCCACAGAGGAGAAGGTTCGTCACGCGCCCATCAGCGAATCGTTTAAGGAGTATTTCGGTGTCAACACAATCTGGGTGGAGTGTTTGATCAAATGTATTTACGCACAGAATCCAACATGAGAGGCGCGCGATAGGTTTCGTTTAATACTAATTTATACCAATATTGGCAAGTAAACCGTAATCATCATTTAGAGAATATTTTGAGAAATTCGAGTTTGATATTTTGATATTTAGTGAAGTAGTGACTAACCTTACAACCTTCCCTGGCACCGTTTACCACTTGTGTGTGTGTGTGGTTCCTATACCCGTGAGTGATGGAAATGAGCTCGCAATTAGTAGTGACTGGCATTGCAATCAACAGTTACGTAAGTTGGCTGGAATTGCACCAGGCATGAGCATATAGCGGTCTTCAGAAGGTGCACTGGGGATCTAACAAAAGTAAAGAGTAATCAAAGAAAGACTGAAAGCGGCAAAAGACTGTATGTACTAATTTCTCCCCGACATTCCTCCAGTTGAGAGAGAACGAACCAAATGAACTGAACCAACAGGGAGAACTTTAATAAACCTACTTATTTAGGTTTTCACGATGGGTTTATTATTTATGTATGTATTTATTTTTAAGATTTGTATCGAGGTTTGTTTTTCATAGTGGTAATATAAAGATGACAGCAATGGTTAAAAAAAATACGAATGGTAGTGTGTGAGGTATTTATGTGTTATATTCCCACAATAAAATGATAAAACTCTACAAATTACTTACACAAGAGAAGAAATAGTGTATACTCTCACAACAAAAATACCAGGATTAATTAAGGCTCTTGCTGTTAGTTTAGTTCGTTAAGTTTGTTTTCGAGTTTCAGGAGACTCCCTGGTTGGCGCTCCACACCTACCTCGCCATTCTAGTGATACTCAACACAAACAACTAAATTTAATTCCCTACAAGAATCATAAGACTAGTGGACTCTGGTAGAACTGAGTTAAGAGGTCTGGCGCGGCACAAGTACATTTAAATTTAAGGATCTAGAATATTTTTTGTTGAGAGAATAGGTTCGTTTCCCACACAGACACAGTGACTTTGTTTGTCTTGTTTTGACGTCTGGTGTTGTACATCATCTTCACCGTCTTCCACCATTAAGGAAAAGTCAGAACTAAACAAACCTGATGATCACGGGCTTCATATCATTAACGGAACGCTGGAATTAAGCTGACAAAAATGGGGAACTATTCCTTCAGACGAGAACTTAGCACTTGCAGATATTACCAATTATACAGTTTTAACTCTGGCACCAGGAGCAGTTTCCCTCTGATAACATAACTTTCTGGCACAAAAAATCTCGATGACACGACCCAGGTTGTGTAACAACCCTGTGACGAGTTTTTGAGTCGAGATAACACGGCGTAGCGTCGAGGGAGTGAGGCGTGTGGCGTGGCGGCCTTACCAGGAGGTGGGTTACGTCTCTCTCAGCCTCGCCACTTTATGACGAGCTGCTCGTTATTTCCAGGTGATAAACACGGCAGCTAAATCACAGCGACGCTCGTAATAGTTCCAGGTTATAAACCTTGAATTTATAACACGGTTAAGAAAGTTGTAATCTTATTTCTTAATGTATAAACAAGGAGGCTGGAGTACCTGTGGTTATGTTCATGGCTGCACTGGTAGTGCTAAGTGAAAATCAAAGAGCCAAGCCGTAAACAATGATGGTGAGAGGAACAGGAGTGTGTGGGGAATTAAGATGTAGGCTTCCACTTTTTAGTAATAGTAAGACACGATACGATATGTTATTGAGTATAAACACGGCAGCTACTTTACAGTAACCTGGTTATTCCACTTGTTACCATTACCTTTATATATTACTCTCTGATTCCAGTTAACACATTACTTGTTACTGCTGATGTTATGGTGATTGTCATGGGTTGTGTTGGTCCTACCCACACAACCCATGACAATGTTTGTTTTACGGGAGATAAGACACCAGGTGAGCCGTGCCCTCATCACTATTTCATGAGTGGGTATGTGAGCCAGTCTATGGGGGGGGGGGGAGGGGCAGACCTAGACCATGGGTTAATCAAGACCTTCTCCTCCCATGTCTTGAGGAAACGGGACAACACAGAGTCCTTTACCTGTGTACTGTCAGTGAAAAGAGACTATGCTAACCCAAGGTTTTGTTATTCCCCGTGGAAAGATCACGTGTGAAAGCCTGGTTGCAATAAGAGCGATCCAGGCTGGCAGTGGATGTATCACTTGAGGAATTAAGGCTCTGTTAAGTCATGCCCATAGTCGAGTAATCATATGTGCGTCTCCAGGTTGAAAACTACCCTCTTTTAGAAGATTAATTTTATTACGGCGTGAACGTGAGTGACTCGTATATCCATGCAAATCGTAAATCATTGCATGGAAGCTTGACAAATAAATGTAAGTACAATTATCTGCCCGTATCTGTGATCCTATCTTATTATTACTAAAGGTAATGACTGATTGGTTATGATAAAGTATAACCAATAACTTAGATGGATGTTGATAATTAATGGAATTCATTAAATCATCATTTATCAAGTATAAATCATGGAATATCGGGTGGTGGAGTGAACTTCTACGTAGATACATTCTCATGTATAAGAAACCAGTGTGAAGGTATCGAACTCTACGGTAAGAAGTTAAGAAACACATAATATCATATCCATCCAGACATATAACAGCGTCAGTGATTTACTAATTGGTGTTCAGGTAAGGAGGAGCAGCCGGCCTCCTCCCTAGGGTCTGCGGCCACTACAGGTATCGCCTCACATCATTAAACTTAATTAATTAATGAGAGCGGCAGCGGTGGTGGTGGTGGCGACGAGCTCTCAGAGACTCACACCTCTAGATAATGAGTTGACGGGTTACTGATTACGGAATCACTTTGGGACTTATCTTGATCCTCAGGCCGATATCACGAGTGGTATTTGATTTACATATTTGTGTGTGTGTGTGTGTGTGTGTGTGTGTGTGTGTGTGTGTGTGTGTGTGTGTGTGTGTGTGTGTGTGTGTTCCTCTTCGTTAAAATTTCAAATTATCATATATTCTAAAATTTCTTAACTAGTAGTAAATAATTCATATTACTATATTCATTAATGACAAATGTTATTATTAACTTGACTCTGAAAACGACGAGTAATATAATATAACACACATAGATAACTCTTAATCAGAAACGTTATTTATGTGTTTTGTTGTCGTGTTATCAGTGTTATAAATCGAGTCTTAACCCAGAGCATCAGTGTGCAGGTGTTATCAAGGGGCTCACGGCGCTGTCTCCACTGTTGACAGGACGCCTGCTGAAATAATGTCACGCGGTTGTTAGTATTTACACAAAAAAAATAAAATTATTTGTATTCCTGGTGAAGTAGACGTTCCAGAGATGATTTCAGTTTAAATTGAATTAAACCTCTTAGTACGATGCGTTAAATTATTATATAAGTTTGATGATAAGGTAAGGGAGGGGTTAAGTCAATGTGCTCAGGGGGTTAAGAATGGTGGAGTGAAAATACTTGTTATGATATACAGAATGAAAAGGAATTTGAATATTGAGCCTTGGACGGTGGTGATTTTATGCCATGGAGAGGTGATAGGGTGTGGAAGAGGTGTCGGGTCACTGGCAGGGAACCATTCCTCCCAGGATTTAGGATAATGGACACAAGGGTGTGAGGTGTGTGTGAGGTGGGGGGGCAGTGCCTCGTTCAAGAGTGGCACCATTGGCGGGAAGATGGAGGTCAGTGTGGTGTGGGAAGCATGTGAGTGGTGGTGGGTGTTATCTCTTACCATGGACACTAACACAGGTCTCTCCTCTCAGCCAATATATCTGGAGCATAAATACCCAGGCAATACCTGTGCCTAAGAGGATGTGGTTGGACCGTCCCCCACAGGTGGTCCCTTACATCCCCAGTGCCCCCACACAGTGGTCAACAACACACAATTCTTTATACAGGTGGGTTCTTAACACAGTGCCCCCACAGGTAGTCATACACTGATGCCCCACACAGGCAATTCTTAACACACAATGCCCCATGCAGGTGAGAGTCATGCTTGCCTGGCACAGGTCATAACACCTGGTCTTTATGAGTGAGTCATGCCTGATGCACAGGTGAGTTGCACACAGCACTTCAGTGAGTCCTTAACACACCTGGCGCCCCCATACAGGTGAGTCCTTAACACACCTGATGCCCCCATATAGGCGAGTCCTTAACACACCTGATGCCCCCACACAGGTGAGTCCTTAACACACCTGACGCCCCCTACACAGGTGAGTCCTTATCAGCTAATTACACAAAGGAATTCATTTTTGTTGTGTTAATGGATCAATAATATGGTTCGTGTTCGAATCTTATAAACGAGGTAGGTCAAACGGGTGAATTATACGAGGTTTTGATTGGTCAGAGCTGTAGCGGAGGTGTGAGCCAAGGGGTGATGGATGAGTGACTGATGAATGGGTGACTGAAGGATGAAGGATGAGCGACTGTAGGATGATGGATGAGTGACTGAAGGATGAAGGGTGAGCGACTGAAGGATGAGTGATTGAGCATCTGGTGGGAGGATAAATAGACAGGTATACAGGTGAGGTAAACAGGTAGACAGGTAGACGGGTACCAAATAATATGAGGACTGAGGGTATTTCTGTCATTTCCCCTTAACATGTCATTACACACTGACAGGTAACTAGGCACCTGAGGTATATGTGTATGTTAATTACCAGCAGAGTGTAACCCTTGATAGTATAGCTGTGGTTGAAGGTGTGGTTGTAGGTGTGATTGTGACAGTGAACCACATTAATGTGTATTTGCTCAGCCTCCCGCGACTGCAATGTGGTGTGTGTGTGTATGTGTGTGTGTGTGTGTGTGTGTGTGTGTGTGTGTGTGTGTGTGTGTGTGTGTGTGTAAGCTTAACCCAGTTGTCTAACAGATAATGGCTGTCACTTGTAATTGTCATGTGGAATAATTGTGGTGATAATAGTGGCCGGCCAACTTGGGGATAAGACAGGTGTGTGGTAGTGATGGTAGTAGTGGTGGTAGTAGTGGTGGTAGTAGTAGTGGTAGTAGTAGTACATACTAACATAGCGTCTATGGTGCAGGACTGTGAGGTGGTGGTGGTGATGGCTGGCGGCACGAGGGAGACGACGCTACAGTGGCTTTTGACGAGGCTCAAGACTCGCCTGCCGGAGCTAACTGTATGTGTCAAGAACCACGCCGCCACGAACTCCTACGCCCTCTACCTCTCCGCTTCCTACGATGGGTAAGTACCTCAAATAAAACTCCCCTTTTCAGATACACGATTGGATGTTCCGGTCACTCTGATTCAATCCTCTTTCTGTTGTCGGTACAAATCTATCTAAATGGATCGAACACCTTGTCACCGCTGCCGCCACACTGTGCTCTTCACCGCCTGTGTAACTTGTAGACTCTGGCGCCATCATATCAGGAGAGACATCTGTGACAGCTTCATTATATTGAGTATTGCTTTGTTTACATTCTGACGAAATTTTCAATGGCGCCGAGACGGACATTTGTAACGTGTCAAGCTCCTGCCGCTGTTATTCTCTTTCATCGCTTAAATCGGTGTGTCCTCTTTAGGTGTCCTGTGTCTGTGCCGTATGTGTCTTTTTCCTAGGCTCCACATACAAGAAGGCTCCACATACAAGACTCCAACACACACGAGGTTCCAACACACACAAGGGTCCAACACACACAAGGCTCCAACACACACAAGGCTCCAACACACACAAGGCTCCAACACACACAAGGCTCCAACACACACGAGGCTCCAACACACACAAGGCTCCAAAACACACAAGGCTCCAATACACAATATGAGGCTCCAGAGAGATGCAGGTTTCAGTGATGGATGCAAGTGCTCCTTCCTAAATCCGCCAGTCGTTGTGGGCGTGGCTGAATGGATGACTTAAGCTGTGAAGTCTGGGTGGATGAACCAGGATTATAAGTCTAAGTGGATGACTGGCAAAGTGGCAGACTTACCCGACTTGGCAGACCTACCTACCTACCTACCTTCCCAACTTGGCAGAAATACCTCGCATATAATTCCTCCCGATGTTGTGAGTTTAGGATGCCTCGTATTGTGCCCCCTACCTCCTCTCTCTCTCTCTCTCCTCTCTCTCTCTCTCTCTCTCTCTCTCTCTATCTTTTTCTTCCTATTTTTCGTCCCATTGTTTACAAGTATGTGGTAGCGGTAAGAGGTTGTGGTGACCCGATTCTCTTTTGTTTTATGAATCTTTCTTTCTTTCTTTCTTTCTTTCTTTCTTTCTTTCTTTCTTTCTTCCATTTGTTTGTGCTGTTGTTATTAACATTTTGTTATGAATCCTTTCTGGGTTTTGTTCATTGTCTCTGTACAAGTTTCTGTCTTTTTTGCGTCTCTCACACACACACACACACACACACACACACACACACACACACACACACACACACACACACACACACACACACACACACACACACACACACAGGATTACGTCGTCTCGCCAGAGTTCAGAAGGTGGGCCCCTTCAATCCCCAAGACACTGAGGTCCTAAGATTAAAAATAAACCTAATGCATTAAAATATAAGAAAAATACTTTAATCGTTGCCTTGAATAAAAAAGCAAAGGATCTCTCTCTCTCTCTCTCTCTCTCTCTCTCTCTCTCTCTCTCTCTCTCTCTCTCTCTCTCTCTGTCTCTCTCATCAGGTGAACGTGTCTCTTCTCGTTCTTTATATCAAGGGCTGTTTGTGAGGTTGTCTGCCTGTCACGTTAGTTTGGGTTCCTCTTTGTTATCGCTGTGTTGGTCAGAGGAAGCAGCCAAGACAGGGAGTGTAGGATGGCATGACGTGAGAAGGACGGGGAGAAGCGAGGAGAATGAAGGAGGAGAATAATAATGGAGTTTGACTAATGGCAACATGTACAGAGCGATAGTTTAGGACTGACTTAAATACGGACAGAGATGACAGATTAGACCTAACCTAACCTAACCTAACCTAACCTAACCTAACCTAACCTTACCTAACCTACCATCCATCTTGCTTCCGTTTTGGCTTCTGACCCTACACTTCCTTGGCTGCCTGCCTGCGAGGTGGGGAGGGGCAGCACCTATAATCCCCGAGTTACTGCTATGTCTGGTGGTGGGGTAGGTGGGGTAGGTGGGTGGGGGTGGGTGGGGGAGGGTCCTGTGATGGTGGTCTTTTACTGCAGACGAACACACGAAAATGAGAAACTTCTAAAATCCTCTTCATTGAAAATCAGATGAACACGAGGAAATCAGAAGCATCTAAAATTGACACTAGAACACAATCAGACGCACTCAAAGAAATAAGAAACATCAAATTTCATCATCGGAAATAATCACCATCAGATCAAACACATTTCGGACAGTGAATTCACATTATCATCAAGCTCCTTATGATCTCAGCAAGAACCTCCCAAATTACCGGCACTAGTTCTCGACCCTGGAGCCAATCACCGACCTTCAAGAATATAAGTCCGCCACCACAGACCTCCGGCGTCAGGTCATAAAGATAAAATATGCGTTGTGGATATCGAAGTGTGTGTGTGTGTGTGGGTGTGGTGTGGGAGGCATGGGCAGGGGGGGCGTGTGTAAAGGGGAGCGTGTGCAAGGGGATGGGTCTTGTGGAAGGGTGTGAAAGGGGAAGCGTGTGCAGGGGTAGTGTAGGTGGAGATTCAGCAAGAGAGGGAGGGAAGGGAGGGAGGGGGGGAAAGGGGGAGGGGAGGGCAGGAAGGAGGGGGAAGGGAGGGAGAGGGTCAAGTGACTGGTGGTGACAACAAGAACCCTTACCTCCACTTCTAGACTCCTGAAGAAGGTCTCAAGCCAATCACTCGTGAGCCAGAAGAAGTCTTGGAGTGTCAATGTTGTTGCCTCTCAGCGGGGTGTTTGTGTTACCATCAGGACGTGCTTTTACCACCCAGAGCTTGTTTTATCACTCAGGTATTGATTTATCACTTAAACATTAACACTCAGAAATCATGTTACCACTCAGAATTGGCGTCATCATTCAGACCGACTATAAATTCTGCTATATAACTCACAACAGAGAAAAAGGGTGAAATTAGCCCCTCTAAATATGGGAGAGGAAGGTGATCAAAATATGGTCCATCCTAACTAACTACTAACACCAGAAGCTTAAAATCTGTTCTGTATGTTCATTGACCTAAAAACTATTACCTCATCAAATTTGGCACTGGTTAAAATTGCCACTCAGGATTGATGACCCATTAAAGTTGGAGAAAGTGTGTGAGGCGGTGGGTGGGTGAGGAGGGATGATTTACTATTTGATATTGTGGTTTCTGCTCTCTCTCTCTCTCTCTCTCTCATAACCTGCCCTCCTTTACTTCCCTCTCATGCTTCCTTTTTTCATTTTTTCCTCTTTTCTTCCTCCATCCCTCTCCCCCTTTTTTTCCTTCCCTCATTCTCTTCCTCCTTTCCTACATCCCTCCCTCCCACCTCTCCTCTATCCTTCCTTCCATCTTTGTCTCCCCTAAAGTCACCTAGCTAATGTCTCCTGATGGTGCTAACGTCAATAATTTTTCAAGAAGACACACGTGAGGCGGCGAAATGGAGCAACACACACACACACACACACACACACACACACACACACACACACACACACACACACACACACACACGTACTGCATCAGCTTTAAGACGGAAAATACACAGCTTGTATCCGAAACGGGTCATTACACAAGGTAATTATGGGGGGTATTGTCAGCCTGGGACTCAGCGGCGGACGTAATTGTCAGCTATCTTCCCCAAGCTGGTGGAGGAACTGAACTTTTTAACTGGTGAAGGAACTGAACTTTTTAGCTGGTGGAATAGCTGAACTTTTTAACTGGTGGAGTAGCTGAACTTTCTACCTGGAGAAGTTGAACTTTTGAACAGTTAGAGCAGCTGAGGTTTATATTTTTCCCTTCAAGCTTAGGGGGGGGTGGGGGGACGAGGGAGAGGACGATGGTATGGAACACACAGCCTCTCTCTACGATGCAGCTCCGGGCTTTCATCTTTCACACTTCTACAGGAAGGAACCACCCGACGATGAGCTACAGCCTCGAGGTGGTCCAGTGTGGTTGATACTTGTGTTAGGTTTACCACCATCGATCTACAGGACCTCATTAGCGCCCTGGTCCTTTGATAAAACAGAGACGGAAGACTGGGAAGAGGATGAGGTGGGGGTGGTGCTGAAGACTCGAGATAACTGGTGACATCTGCCGTGGTGAAAGCTGTTGTGATACTCATATAATAATTAGCTATGACGGTGTGAATATTAATGTGAAAGAATAATAGAAGATAAACGAAAGGGATTATAAATTAGACGGTTGAGCTTCCCGGAGTGCGTTAACGAGGGGCCCCGATTCTCTAAGCCTCACTCACTACTGGGACAATACGTAACATAATATCGATCGTCTTTTGTTTATCTCTCGACGCCCCATGCAAGTTGTGGGTGCTGTAGTGTGAGAAAATAAAATGTATTGTTGAAGGTAACAAGACGCGTAGACGCTTGTTAGCAGCCGACTGACTCACATACGCGTCATGAAATTCGATAAGACTTTGAAGACTACCTGACAAAGGAGAGAGAGAGAGAGAGAGAGAGAGGCAAGTGTCAGGTGCTCCTCAATAATGAAGAGCCTCAAGTCGTTAGCCTAACTAGAGGGGATGAGAACGAACCACTGTTAACTAGCTCACGTAACGACACAAAGATAACACTCAATTGCTCCTAAATTACTCTGAGAATTTACCTTAACTAGATGTGTTTTCGTGTCTCTAAATGGAACAAAAAATCACATGAAGTGTAGCCACCCCAGCTTATTTCACCTTAAGATTAACCACACCTTGAAGCTTAACCTCATCTAATCTAACTCGACATAACCTAACCTAACTTAATCTAACCTAACCTAAAACTGACCTAGCAATATGCGTAACT
>NW_024748870.1:4171633-4236811 GCF_018991925.1 Homarus americanus
TCAGTTATGTTAGGTCAAAAGAAAAAGTGTTCAGGTTGAAATCTAATGAACCAAAGGAGGTAACAGTAACTTATGTGTTTAATGTCAAGTAGAAAGTTCTTTAAAGGGTTAGAATTGATCATATCTTTAAAAAAAAAATCATATATAGAAGTCATTAGTGAACGAGTTTATATTAGATGATCGATAAATAAAAAAGTTCCAAATGTTCTACGATGAGTAAATGTTATTTTGAAGAATTAAGATTACTTACTAGATAAAGGAAATATAATTGGAACATTTTAGGAGGACTGTTTACCTTGAAGTAGGACAGTGCTGTAGAATATAATCACACGGTTTGTCTGGGTAATGTCGTGGACAGCCAAACACCCGGAGCATCAAACAAATACTAACAGGGAATTAGTGCGATAGAGATCCGGTGTACCTCCATGAGACGTCACCTGTGGAATGTCATTGGCATTTGTTGTTTTGTTCTCTCATTGGTCAATTGCTGTAGCTGCCTCTTGAAATACTCGACAGTGATTGGGTTAAGTGTGGTGGGGTGGGGTTTGGTGGGGTGGGGTTTGGTGGGGTGGGGTGGGGTGGTCAAGCAGCACGATACTTGTCATGCCTGCTACCTGTTTTTAACGGGTATTGTGCATATTCAAAAATGGTTAGTGATTTAATGAAGACTCAAATATTTTATCATATCCTGTCCCTATAAATAATTGTCACGAGAGGTGTTTTATTATTTACTGCATAAAATCAGAAACAATAAAACTTACTCACGAGTTTCATTCAATTAAATCTTTTCCGTGACCAACAGAAACTTGAGTACATTAACGCCTGACTCTACGCTGCCCACGCTTATCGATCATTCAAAACAGAGAACCACGGAACCTTTAACTTATACGATGCAAGTCGAAAATTACGGATTATAGATTAGAAAAAAAAACAGTCCGATACTGTGGTGATAGTCGAGTACATTGAAACCACCATACTTCCAGGTGTCATTATGAAGAACCCTGAGGTATGATTTCCATTTTGTTCAACTACTTTTAAAGGGTAAGAGTTGTTCGTTGTTTAATTACCAATCTGTTTTCTCTAACTTTATTTGTTGAACACTTAAATGCCTTTCATTATTAATAGTCTAATTTGCATATATTCCAAACTTTTCAATGGGATTTAAAGGAAGCGGCGTGGAGTTGCTTGTCCGTCAATAAATATGCTATTGGTTCTGGCATGAATCAATAGCAGAACTAACTACTAGCAGCTGGACATCTACTGCTCCCCTAAAACACTAGGAGCTATACACATGACAGACAGACAGGTGGAGGTGGTGGTAGAGAGATGTGGTGGTTGAGGGATATAGGTTGGTTGTGGTGATGGTGGTGGTGTGTAAGTGCTGGTGCAGGAAGTAATAGCAGTGACGTAGGTAGTGACGTAAATAGTGACGTAGGTAGTGACGTAGGTTAGGTGGTGACATAGGTAGTGACGTAGGTAGTGACGCAGGTGGTGTTGCCAGGTCGTCAAGGTGACTCGAAATATAATAATCCTCACTGACATATCCTTTAAAACAACACAATTGAATCGAAACACATCTGAAACAGCGCACAGTGACTCGAAGCACATCTGAAACAGCGCACAGTGACTCGAAGCACATCTGAAATAGCGCACAGTGGTGTGTTGGCGTGTGGAGGAGGGGAGGTATTGGCGCGTGGGGGTAGGTATTGGCGCTTGGAGGAGGCCAACACCAAGATGACAGTAAATCCCTCTAATAAACCTGTAAGCCGCCACCTCACTCCTACCCACCATTACCTAATCACACCTCTCGTACCTAGACTCGAATCTCTTGACTTGACACTCTACCTGTACGCCGGCGACCACAAATTACAGATAAGTGTGTGTGTGTGGGGGGGAGGAGGTTGATGGGGGGTTTTGGGGGTGGGTGGACGGGTTTTGTGTGTGGGGGGTAAGAGGGGGGGGGTTGTGTGGGTGGGGGGGTTGTGTGTGTGTGAAAGTCAGGTAGAGAACAGGTGGTTCTCATCTTGAGCCTGTATACCTGACCACCTATCGCACTGATAACGTTAAATTTAGTGCTGGGAGAAACCTGATTTACTGAGAAACACACGAGTACAATTAGCACTAAATATTTCCCTCGTCCGTGTATTCTACTCGTCCGTGTCTCGTCCGTGAATGCATTCCCGTTCGTAGATACATCACACCCTCCAACCGGAAGTTATATCGACCCAAACTCACACGAATAACGATAGATCTTAACGAAATTTAGCATATAGGTGTACCATAGACCTCAGCCCAGGTAAATGGTAACCAAATTCTGTCATTAAGGTAGAGAGATATAAACACTAATACTGTTCCATAGCTGAAAGTTAATCTACTTCCAACATCTTTTTCTTCTTCAAATTTCTCTTATTCCTTATACTTAAAATATAACTAATGACGATGGAAGTAACAATAATAATGTAATAAAAATTAATTGTATTTCAACCAATAAATAATACAATCACTGGTATATTATTGTTATTATTACTACTGCTATCATTATTATCACCATTATTCTACGCACGACCACCACAGTTCCCCCTCATCATAATAATTAATGCACTTGGCTGGGTTCCGTAACAGCAGTGAGATTTAGTAAGACTTAAAATTTAGTGGAGTATAAATTTTTGACCCCTTGTCTAGCCTCCTCCCCCCTATTGTGTATGCAAATGAGGCAGGAATATTCACAACCCATGTACGTATCTTGGATGACAGGCAAACATGTCGGTACTGTGTGCTTTTATACATACATACATACAGTGGTAACGTGGATAAAAACACACAGTAAAAAGAAAACACGGGCATTATTAAGGTCTCCTGTACACAAACACACATTATTAAAGTCTATACACACATACAACTAACATCTCCTCAACACACACACACAACCCAAAACACCATCTTGCCACCTTTTAACCACGCAAATGACCCCTTAACGAGGTACAGGTGAGAGGCGGCGCGAGAGAGAGAGAGAGAGAGAGGGGGGGAGGTGTAGGGTGTGTGGCGTGTGTGTGAAGGTGTAGGGGTGTGTGTGTGTGACGGAGGTGTAGATGTGTGTGTGTGTGACGGAGGGTAGGGGTGTGTGTGTGTGACGGAGGTGTAGGGGGTGTGTGTGTGAGAGGTGTGTGTGTGTGTGACGGAGGTGTAGAGTGTGTGTGTGTGTGGAGGTGTGTGTGTGTGTGTGACGGAGGGAGGTGTAGGGTGTGTGTGTGTGTGTGACGGAGGTGTAGAGTGTGTGTGTGTGTGTGTGTGACGGAGGTGTAGAGTGTGTGACGGAGTGTGTGTGTGTGTGTGACGGAGGTGTAGTGTGTGTGACGGATGTTAGGACGAAGCAATTAGTGGTTGATTGAATGAGCTGACGTAAGATAAGGTATGTTAGAGATACCTGACCTAATGGATCCTAATCTACCCTAACTAACCTAACCTCACCTCCCACCAACCTAACCTAACCTACACTAACACTGAACAACAAAAGGTCATAACGAAGTAACAACGAACGAACCAGTGACCAGAACGAACCCATACACTGGTAAGAGGTGACATGATATCGTAATAAATAACCTAACCGGCCTCTGTAACACCTCTGTAACACCTCTGTAACACTTGTAACACCTCTGTAACACCTCTAACACCTTTGTAACACCTGTCTGTAACCTCTTCCTTATCTTCTTCTCCGTGAATAGGCTTATCCAGAATCTCTAATGAACATGGTAAGGTTATGTCCTTATTTAATGGGTAGGCGTATATAGTTAATGGATAGGCGTATATAGTTAATGGGTATAAGCGTATATAGTTAATGGGTAGGCGTATATAGTTAATGGGTAGGCGTATATAGTTAATGGGTAGGCGTATATAGTTAATGGGTAGGCGTATATGGTTAATGGATAGGCGTATATAGTTAATGGGTAGGCGTATATAGTTAATGGGTAGGCGTATATAGTTAATGGGTAGGCGTATATAGTTAATGGGTAGGCGTATATAGTTAATGGGTAGGCGTATATAGTTAATGGGTAGGCGTATATCCTCACTCAATCACTGTGGTGCGTGACGTCATCCCCCACCTAACTGGCGTAGGGGGATACTTCAACAAATGCTTCTTCCACTTTATTTCTTTCCTATAAAATCGATTAAATCTTTGTCAATGTTTTTATCTTATTGAATACAGAGTTTATTCCTCTCGTATATTTAGACATTTTGTTAAATTTATTGAGAGATTAGATGTGGGTTTTTTTTTTTTTCAAGATTGGGAAGAAAATATGGATTAGCTGATGTTTGGTAATTTTATGTTTACTTCATTTGATGGGTTAGGTTAGGTAAGGTAGGGATAGATTAGGTTAAGTTAGGTTAGGTTAATTTAGGTCACGTTAGGTAAGGTAGGGTTAGATTAGGTTAAGTTAGGTTAAGTAAGGTTAGATTAGATTGTTAGGTTAACTTCAGGGTGTTTAACCTTCAAGTGAAATAAGCTGGGGGGACAAATATTCAGGCGATCAAAAAACACAATGAAATTACGCCTAGCACTGTCTCTCTGAGGTCGTTAGTTGATATAACACAGGAGTCTATGATATAACACAGGAGTCTATGATATAACACAGGAGTCTTGAGTCTATGTTTGAAACCTGATATATAACCGAGGGAGGTCAGGCAAACGAGCAGCTCAGGTCAGGAAACGTTAAATGGGTTATCGTGGGTCAGGGTCTATATGCCGAGGTTAGGACGTCTTTTGGGGGAAATCGAAAAATCCTTGGCAGTCGGACCTTGACGTTGGTGTTTAGGATTTTGAGGGTATTTTGATCCACACTAGGCATCAAGGGGTACTAAAGGGCATACAAGGCATTTAAGGGCATCTTCAACCACACCAGGCATCAGGAATACTAAGGGTATAGGGGACCAGTAAGGGTCATCCACCACCATCTAGGTCCTCCCAGGTGGCTCAGTGACCCTTAAAATAAGAGGCGATACGCGTTTTCTCCCTGAGTGACCTTCTGACCCCTCTAACACCGCCACCAGAGGTCATTGTAGGTCAAGTCTCCCAACACTTCTACACTCCCTTGTTAACTTAGTGGGGGAGAGAGAGAGAGAGAGAGAGAAAGGTAAGTAAAGAGACAAGAGACAGTAAATAAAGAGAGAGAGAGAGAGAGAGAGAGACTTCTCGTAAGATTTAACTGATGGGAATCTTGAGAGAATAATTGAAAGTATATCCAAATCACTTCATTATTTACACGGGATTAAATTGTAAATAGAAAACAAACTGCCATTCACAGAATGATATACCTCTCTCTCTCACTCACTCTCTCTCTACACACAGTCATAAAAACATACCCAAGTTCTAAATGGTTATATATTAATATCCGGGAATTCCTCATCAAACTATTAACATAATGTTTAGATGTGGACAGAATTCCTGGTACACTTGGCATCTACCTGTGGCTCATATCTAGGTCTAATAACGCTGTTTTGTCATCACATATGGAGGAGCCACAAAATACAAAAAAACATTCCGTAATACAAAAACAAAACCGAGATAATACATTAAAACTGTAACCCCTGTCACCTAATGATCCTCAAGGAACTAAAGAAACAAAAGTACAGTAATATCTCTGTTAGCCGGAACTCTTCAATACCCGGAATTCAATTGGCTTAAGTTTTCCCGGGAAACTCTCTCCATTCCTAGTATGTGAACAAGTGTCCGAGATTGAAAATCAGGCGCATTTTCCGAGAAATTTCCGAACAAATTCTTGAAACTCTCTCCAATGTTTTTCCGGGACTGGGAGCAACGTCTGAAGGTGAAATAATGCAGAATTCTGGAAAATTCCGTGAAAATTTTTCTGCTCTGGGTTTAGTAACAAATTCCGAGGACGAAATAATGCGCAATTTCCGACAAAGAAAATGCCCGGTATCCAGAAAATTCTGGGGATGTTTGATTTTTCAGGGTTTGAGAGTCATCTCGTTACCCAGAATTCTCTCATCCCCAGAAGAACTTTGCACCAATTATTCCAACAAACGAGAATATCACTACTAGCAATTTGCTTTCCACTGCATAAAAGGAAATGCATGAACTTTATCTAGACCCGAAAAACATTTGAACAAAAAACTTTTCAATTCAGCTTCAATAAGATATACCAATGTCCTCTCCTCCACTAGCCCATGACTGTGGAACACTAACCGCTGGACCAACAGGATACTAAAAGCAGTCCTAGACTTTGTTATATTTCACACAAAGTCTGTTCAACGAGCTTATGGCGCCGTGAACCTCTAATGGGGACTACCTGTATCACGTAGGTGGTTAGAGTAACGTTTTACCAAATCCAGCTTCGAAACACGAGGATCCATATATATTTCATGATATATGATACAGGTAGTCCCCATTAGAGGTTCACTGCGCCATAAGCTCGTTGAACAGACTTTGTGTGAAATATAACAAAGTCTAGGACTGTTTTTAGTATCCTGGTGGTCCAGCGGTTAGCGTTCCCTGGTCACAGTCATGGGCTAGTGCGCCTTGGGTTCGAATCCTGGCGGGTTGAGGTGTTGATTGTATGTAGAAGTCCGCGTGCTATTGGGCTATATATATATATATGCAAGTAAATCACTGTGGGTGCGCGTGATCTAGGTATATGCTGATAATCACAAGGAAAGAAGAAAACACGAAGTTCCCAAGCGCTTTCGTGTAATTCACATCTTCAGGGGTGAGTACAGACTAAGGAAAAGTGCAAAACAAGGTATATATACAGAGGAGGGTGAGATCACGAAAGCGCTTGGGAACTTCGTGTTTTCTTCTTTCCTTGTGATTATCAGCATATACCTAGATCACGCGCACCTACAGTGATTTACTTGCATATATATATATATATATATATATATATATATATATATATATATATATATATATATATATATATATATATATATATATACCTCCCCAGTCTTCACATGATAAACAAAACTTTGCATTTGAACGGAACAAAGATATACACTAATTTTTTTCTTCACCTAAAATAAGTATGCATAAGTGTTGCAACGAAATTTATATACAAACATTTTTAGCTGATCCTGGCAATAACTCTACGAAGCAATTGTACTAAAATACATACATAAATCATCCCTCCATCCACAGTAAACTTTACATGTAATTTAAACAAAAAAATTATATAGGTACAATATCTTCCATCTGAGAACAAAGTTTGCATGTGTTGCATTGAAATACATAAGTATTGTACCGAAAAATATACTTGAACTTTAATTGCTAGATCATAATTATATGAGGTGAAAAGAAATACATATGTACACTGTACAGTATGTCATCTGCTCATGAAAAAAATTGCATTTATGCTATACTAAAACATATGAACGTTACTGCCATCTGAAGAACAAATAGTCTGTACCACCATAAACCTTATTTTAAGTGTTATTTATACTTTTAATTAAATTTATACATTGTAAGCAATCCTTACCTCAACTTAAAGCTAACAGTGTGACAAGACTTGATTTACCTCAGTACACCGTTAACACCGCTAGGGTGCTTGTACTGCACGGTCCGCGGGGTCGGTAAGATGCTCGCAATAAAAACATATTTGCTCCCTGATAAAGTAAGACTCAGGATTCAAAGTTTATCCCCACTTTATACAGTGATGGACAAATTTAACTTTTAGTTTAAAGCTCATTAACTCTGTTTATTTCAAAGTAACTTTAAATTTTGTCTTAGCCGATTTTAGTCAAATTTTAACCTAACGCAAACCATAAATCTGGATGAGCATATTTAAAACTGCACCCTAGTATAACCTAACCTGGTATAAAAAACTAAATATAATAAAGTTTCATACAATTGAACCTTGTACTTACCACAGTCCACAGACGCCTCTGAAGTTCTGACCTGTAAAACCATAAGCCAGCGTTATTAACAAATAATTACTATAGTAAGCTGGTTTAACATAATCTTGTTAAACAACAAACCCGTCACCAACACCGTAGTTGTACTTCTTTGACACCATTGACATGATAAAAAACAAACTTTCCCTCACTAAGAATTTTAAAGTAATGCCATACTTCAGTTACTGTGCCAATGGCCTTCATCCCAGATAATAAAAATAAATAAATAAATCACTGATTAGTTACTAATATATGATTTCTCACCTTTGTAACTAACTAATACTATTCTCGTTAAAAATAATCTAATTTAATCTAACCTAACCTTCCTAACCTAACTTAATCTAACCTAACCTTCCTAACCTAACTTAGTCTAACCTAACCTTCCTAACCTAACTTAACCCAACCTATCCTTCCTAACATAGGTAAATCACGTCAACCTAAACTAACCTTGACTGTCACAGTGTGTCCTCCCTGACACAGGTCACAACCTTCCACAATCACTAACAATATCACAGTTGGGGAAATCTTTTGGTTCTTGTCTGTGGTCAATAGTAAGGTGCCCAACCCTGAGACCCATGTAATGTGTCTGGCAAGTTTAAGGTCTCTAACTGCTTCTGGTTTGATGCTATGGTTGAACATAGACAGACAGACAGACAGACAGACTCACTACATCAAGTTGCATTCTTATACAAATGGTTTGTGTGATATTTACTCAACTTGTGTAGATATAATACAAAATACAGTTACCCGAAGTACCACACACTTCAAAATTATTTATCATTCTATCATAATGTTTTATTTACATAAGAACATAAAGAGTCTGCAATAGGTCGGTTGGCCTGTGCAGTGTGCATGGCAGCTCCTGTCGAGAGTTACTACCACTCTCTATCATCCATGAATCTATCTAGCTTCCTTTTGAAACTTTCCAGAGTTCCCGGACTTACTACAAAGTTGCTAAGCTTGTTCCACTCGTCCACCACCCTATTTGTGAACCAGTTTCTTCCTATCTCCCTCCTAAACCTAAACTTATCCAACTTGAATCCGTTGCTCCGAGTCCTATCCTGCTCGGATATTATAAGAACTTTATTTATATCCCCTTTATTGATTCCTTTCACCCACTTAAATACTTCTATCATATCTCCCCGCACTCTTCGTCTTTCTAGGGAATGCAAGTTTAGTTTCATTAACCTATCCTGATATGGAAGGTTTCTAAGTCCCGGAATCATTTTCGTCATTCTTCGCTGCACCGACTCGAGTGAATTGATATCCATTCTATAATAAGGGCACTGGAACTGAACCGCATAATCGAGGTGCGGCCTGACTAGCACAAGATATAGTTGCAATAAGACCTCTGCACTCTTATTACTTACACTTCTAGATATAAAACCCAATACTCTGTTTGCCTTATTTCGAACATTAACACACTGTTTTCTAGGCCGTAGATCCGGGCTTACAAGTACCCCTAGGTCTCTTCACAAGTCGACTTCTCTAGGTCGATGTTGTTTAGGATGTATACATTATCAGTATTTGTTCTTCCAATATTAAGTACGCTGCACTTGCTAGTGTTGAATTTTATTTGCCATTTTTCAGACCACCCCTGCAGTTTATTTAGTTCCTCCTGTAATGTATTTGCATCCTGCCCTGAATTAATCTGCCGCCTTATTTTGGTCCCCTCCCAACTCAGAAGTTTCATCACTCATAATTTTTAATAGTAATGGTGGAAGAGAAGGTTAACAACAGAAGTCTAACCAGCCTAACATTATCTAACTTCCTAACAGGGAGGCTCTGCCCCTTGTACCCTCCAGCATATAAGCATAAATAACTTAGTGTGATATCTGGCAACAACGGAAGCAATTTCCATGAAGCGGCATTGTGTAATTTTAAACACTTACACGTCCTATCAACTAGTCCATGCTGACAGATGAACTCTTAGAGACGGTCTTCATCCTCTACAAGCAGTAGCAGAATATTCTTACACTGTAATCTTTCATAACTCACCAGACCTCACCTTAATTACTACAATTACTTCCTCTTTTATTCTCCTAAAATAAAATAAAATTCCTTTCATAGAAAAGAATGATTCCTATAGTGTAAAACTAAAAAAAAAAAAAAAATATCTCGCAAAAAGTATTCCTTCTACATTCTATGTCTGTTTCTTGGGGCAATAAAGTTTTATCTTCTATCGATAAATTTCTTCAGGTAACAGCTAAGGCTGGAACAATATCTTAAATATTACCAACAACAGTAAAAATACTCACTGGAGGTCTTGCTGGTGGTGTCATCCCGAGATCACTTTTTTTTCACTTAACTGAGATCACTTTATTTTCAACTAACCGAGATCACTTCTTTTCATTTAACTGAGATCACTTAATTTTCAACTAACCGAGATCACTTCTTTTCATTTAACTGAGATCACTTAATTTTCAACTAACCGAGATCACTTCTTTTCATTTAACTGAGATCACTTAATTTTCAACTAACCGATATCTAATTTTATCATCACGTAAACGAGATAATTTATTTTCACATTAAAGGTGGAGGAGACAGCTAGCACCATAAGGACTATGAAATTGCACCAAATATTCATAAGGTGTTGTTTGAATGATACCCGAGTAATACAATGGAGGCGACAACATTGTAGTATTAGTGGTAACCCTGAAGCAGATGACTAACACCAGAACAAGTTGTTCGATTTCGTTGAAACTTTCCACAAATTCTTTGGATGATAGTAAGTAGAATTTCCTCATCCTTCATACCCTGCCCACTCCAGGTGATTTATGATCGTAGAAAGGGAAAACTTAAACAAAAATACTTGTAATTAAAATAAAGAGTTGTCGTATCGGTTTTATAATTATCATCCAAAAAACATCGGTGGAAAAATGAACTAAATCGAACAACTCCTGGTGTTAGCCATCTGCTCCAGTAGGCCGATTACCAAGACCACCAATTATCACTTAAGTCATAAAAACGCTCATTAAATATCTCAAAACAACATTACTCACAATATTATTCTTTTAAAATAAAGTTTTAGAAAAGTTTGTTTACATCACAACTGTTAATCTTGGCATAATACTTTAAACTTTCTCACCTTTACACACCAGAGATTGTATCTGTAATGTTTGTAAGGCCATTATTCTAGCAATGTTTTACAAAGTAGCCTGGTAGCTGGCTCTGTGGGAGACAATAAATGGTGTCGTCAGCTTGGCTCTGGCAGGAGTGGTGACTGATGGACGGCCAGCACTCAGAGAGCTCTCGTTATTCTGCTAAATTCTTCAACCTTTTACTTATTCTATCTTATCAAGTTTGTTTTTCGTTGTATTATATGGAGAAATAATATTAATAAAATAAATATAAAGAGATGGGAGAAAGAAATCTGTCAGGTGTCATAATATATCTTTGTAGTATTAAATATTTATTATCTTATGGAAATATATGAGTACAAATTGAACACGTTTAGAAAATCATAATTTAACTGTTCATAAAATATATTTTCGACGATCTAGTGAAACACATATCATTATATTTATACATAAAATATTACTATTAATACTGAAACTAATACTGATATTAATTTTATCACAACCACGGGAAACTTTTCGTGTTTATACGACGCGCTGTGTAGTATGGCAAAGACGTGGCGGTACGTCGACGTCACTCACTTGTTAAACCTGACGTAAAAATGGATTGTGAAGAAATTATTTTAGGTGGATATATGAGTCTTGTTAAGTCTACACATATAACATTATTACATAGATGGGATTTGTACATTTAGCCTTAGTGTGTGTGTACAGTATGTGTGTGTGTGTAAGTATGAGTGAGTGTGTGGTGAGGGGCGGGGGAGAGGAGTTATTCAGGCCCACCAAAGACGCAGTTTTGTAAGTTCCTCACCAAGACTAGTAATTAGCCACAACTTACCTTGTCCAGGTGAAGGAGGAGGCATGAATCTACTGGTGCGCTCCTCCCTCCATCATGCAAAACACTGGACCTGACTCATAGAGGTTCGTACGTTCCTAATCGAATCACGTAAAGATTAAACACCCTCATTTTATATCACCTTAAGATTGACCACCCCGAAGTTAACCTAACCTAACCAAGCCTAACTAATCTAATGAAACCTACCCTAACCTAACGTAGACTAATTTAACCTAACCCAATTTATCCAATCCTAAACTAACATAGCCTCCTGTTCCGGGGTTCGTTAGTTCGAATCCCGGGCGCTCCCAGTTCATCCAGCTGTAAATGGGTACCTAAGTTTACAGTTTGGGAAAGTGAAGGCGGTTGAGTGCAGTACCGGCCATGCTGCTTAACCTAACCTAACGCCATACTATTTCGACAAATTGATTTACTCCTTCCTGACACCCCGATTCCCCCGATATTTTAGCCCGACTTCCCGTCCTTCCTCATCCCTGACGCTCAAACTAATCAAGGGCTGTGACACCCTGACTTTTCTCAGCCCCGACGCCCCGACTTACCTCCATCCCGGCGCCCCGACTTTTCTCAGCCCCGACGCCCCGACTTACCTCCATCCCGGTGCCTCGACTTTTCTCAGCCACGATGCCCTGACTTTCCTCCGCCCCGACTTTCTGTCTGTAGTCGCGAGGCGGCAATCTTGACCCTACTTGGTGCCTCTTAAGTCCTGAAGACGAACCTGCCTCATCACCACTCTCCTCCCTCCCCATCTTCTTCCCTCCCTCTCTCCCTCCCTTCCTCCCTCCCTCTTTCCTTCTCTCCCTTACACACTCACTCCAACCCACCCTCACTCCTCCCTCTTTCCCTCCCTCCCTCCCTCTCTCCTTCCCTCCTCCCCCCCTTCCTCCTAACTCTCTCTCCTCCATCCCTACTTTACTCCAGTCCTCCCTCCCTCTCTCCCTCACTCCATCTTTTCCTCCCTCCTTCCCTCCTTTGCGCAAGGACCTTCCCTCCCTCCCTCCCTCCCACCCTCAGGTAATCAGCGTAATGGGAAGGTGGTTTAGGTGTGACTCCTACCTAATGTGAACACCCACACACTGAGGAGGAGGAGGAAGAGGTGGTAGTGGAAGAGGAGAAGAAGGAAGAAGGGAAGGAAGTAGAGGAGGAGGTGATGGTGGAGGAGGAAGAAGAGGTGGTGGAGGAGGAGAAGGAAGTAGAGGAGGAGGATGCATGAATGAGTGTATGACTGCATGAATGAATGATGATAATTTCAATACAATAAACAAATATGTTCCGTAAATTTAACTTTCTTTGTGAGTAAATCTTTATTTTAACGAGGAATCGAATATTTGTTAACATTTTGAGGTGAAAGTTACATATATTAGTCGGGAAAAAATTAATGCATTATTTTTTTTTTTTGTCTACAGTAACAAAAAAAATGAGAGAGAAACCTTGACATCGATTCGAATTCCTAAGAAAAATTGTGTTCATCTTGTAATCTTTTATAATTTTATGTAAATATTCATCAACATGACCAATTAGGAAGAAATTGGATGTCTCTGAGTATTTCTAAAATAAACTGATCATTATTCATTCTATAAAAGGATAAGGTATACTGTATTTTACTTCATGATCATTCCTTTTTACGAAGACAGAAATCGGACATCTCCAAGCATTTCCAAAACAAACCAACAAATGTTCGTCTTATAATTGCTCAAGATTCATTCTGGCCATTAAGTCGAAGCAGCGCAGTAATCCTGGCCATTTAAGGTGGACAAGACAAACTGAGGGTTGTGTGGTGAGGGTCGGGGAGGGAGGCCGGGTGAGGTGAGGTGTTTGCTGGCGCGCGCTCTTAGCTTCGCCGTGTTGACCAGCTCCGTCACCCTCCCTCCTCTCCCTCCCACCTACCCCACCACACACATTAACCCCAGACAAATTGTTATGGAGCGGCCCCCGAGGATGTTGGCTCAGCACACACCACTGCAGCGACGTGTGAGCTCGTTTACCTGCCTGGGCGCGGGGCGTGAGCCTATAAATTCATGTTCTTTAGAGGCTGCAGCGAACTGTTGTCAGGAGTAGCGCGCCGCGACTGGGAGGTTTTTGCAAGGTGTTTAATGTTCTATTATGGTGATTTGGTTACAGTCAGTAGTTATCTGAGCCGGAATATACATGATATAGTGCTTAGAAACAGTTGAGTTTATTGCATATATAACTCAGCTTATTATTTATTTAGTTTTATGATTTCCAGTGTGTGTTGGGTAAGGTCCCTCTTTACTCATTTGCTATGCTCTATACCAGGTCTTGGTCAAGTCCATATATGCACAAGAGAAATCAGCAAATGACCAGTTTCCGGTGTGGCAAGTCCTCGTTGAATGATGGCGTGAATTTCTAAAGAAACTTGATGCAAATTGCAAGACAAAAGATGTTGTTCAACTTGTAGTACTGTACCGACCGTGAGAGGGGAAAGCTAATATTCTCTCAACCATAAATACCGCCACTGCAGCAGACGGTAGGTACTGGGGAGGTTGAAATAATAAATAATAATTCGCCTAGCCTAACCTAATCAAACCTAACCTAAGTGGGACGGCAAACATCTCGTGAAACAATCATTCGTTTGGGTGGGATGACACCGTCCCAGCCAGAGGTTTGTGTCTTCTTAATGGTAACCTTTACATGATGTGGACACGAGCCTTGAAAAATATAAATCACTTATAGTAAAATTTAGGCCCATACACCTTAAAAGAGCAGACGGGTAGGCGAACGTTCGTCTGGCATAGCTTACCTTGATCGCGTTACTGTAGGTAGGAAAGCCAGGCGTAATTCATTGTTTTTGTTGGCAGTGATTTTATGCTACACGAATGAGAGTTAGTACCCAATGAAGTTTACATCATCGGAGTTACGGTAAAAAAAATTTAATTCTGGTGCCATATTTGCTTTCATTAACCTATACCGTATATTCAATAACCCAATTAGATACGTCGGCTTCACATTCCCAGCCAGAACGGAAGTATGTCACAGGAATCTATATGAAAATCCACATGTGGTTGTGTGTCTTTTATAACACTGTAGGTAAGTCGTTTCTGGTATTTTGTTCTCACTTTATGGGATCATTTCTCAGGGTTGACTGCGATGCAGAAATTTAAGGTTATATTGCATCCCTGCGCTTTTAAAGACTAAGGATCGTAAGCGCGTAGAGTAGAGAGTACTAGTCATCGATCAACCATTAAAAGTTAATTGAGATACAGGTAGGAGTGAGTCCTGGTGCATTACCTGGTGAATTATGTACAAGATAAATGTATTTAACTTGGCTTTAGTGAACTTTGTTGAGTTGCCAAACTTTTAGCTTAGCCTCATATGGTCCAGGAGTCAGTGAATTTGGCAATACGCTTCCTGGGAAAAATAAACCAATTTTTTAACCCACTGAACCTTAAGAAAAGGTTAAATAGCAAATAAAAACACGGGTTTATCCTCACTAGATCTATATATGCATCTGGGGAATCTACCATTGACTAAAGCGAAGCGTCACGTTGACAAATAACAAAATTAGAGAGGAAGGCCAACACGACCAGCTAAGTTGAGGCCACCAGGTGCCCTCTCACAGATGGTGTGTGGGGTGTAAAGTCACCATCTACCTCTCTGCACCGCCTGGGACCCTGTGGTGATATATGGATAGAGATTAATGGTTCTTTATTAGGGCTGTAACGCATCAAATGTTATCAAGAAGAGAATCGTCTGGTGTACACGAATATAAGATAAGGCGGAGGAATAATTAGCTTGCGTTAGGCTACAGACGTGAAGACTAATTAGCTTGCACCGTTGGGCTACACAGATGAAGGATATAATCAGCTTGGACTAGATTACAGAGGTAAAAAATAATGATTCTGCTTTAGGCTACAGAGGTCAAGAATGATTAGCCTGTACTAGACTATAGAGGAAATAATAAGTAGCCTACACTAGACTACAGAGATGAGGAATTATTATATTGTACCAGACTACATGTGAGATATAACCACCTGTATCTTAGACTACAAAACAAATATTTTATCTTAAGCCACAAGACTGAACTAATCAGTATTATTGCAGGCTACAAGATAAATAAACTATCTCAGGCTATATTACAGGAAAACACAAGCTGTATCTAAGGTTACAAATAATTATAATCAGCTATATTTTAGACTACGATAAAAGTAATTTATAAAAGGTTACAAGAATCCAATATTTTATCGTAAACTACAAGATAGATATAAACTACAGGATAGAATTAAATCTTAGCTTATAAATAAGAAATATTTTAGGCTACGACAAAGAGCAAATTCATCTTGCACTAGGCTACAGGGCTTCGAGGTGTGGTCAAACAGGCCCAACCAGCCAGTAGCCAGAGAGATGTTGATACTCGTTTTACGGGGAAATGTATCTAATTTTTAGCACAGAGGGAATGACCAAAGTTGGGTGTATGAGAGACGAGTTAATGAACGTCTGTGAGCACTCTGGCGGCAAGATTAAAAGAGATGTTTAAATGGGAAAACCCCGGAGTGTTGACCAACGTTACAGAGAGAGATGGAGGTGTGTGTGTGTGTGTGTGTTTGAGGAAAGTGATGGCTGCCAGGCTGACTCCACCAGATGGCGCTGTGCTGAAGTTCTCATACTTGGGTAAGAGAGGAAATGAGACATGGAGACAATAGTTTTGTCTTTGGATAACTCGTTTGATACTGTAGTTATCATTTCACACTGGAGAAGAGACCTGGATACATCAATTTCATCTTTCATCACCAATTTTTAGCTAGCTTGCTGTAGTCGTTATTAAACAAATAAAATAGCCTTTTCAATTTGTACACTGTCTCCCTAAATCATGCCAGTGGCTTGTGTAGGATCCCTTCATTATTCCTGATAATTCTGATGCACACCTTCAACTGGTAGACCGTTCCAAGGTCTACCAGCCCGTGTGTAAAGAAGTACTTCCTTATATTCGTTCTGCATAACTTGTGGAACTAGTAGTTATGCCCCCTCATTTTGTTTGTGCGTGACATCACAAACAAATGTCCTAGATTCACGTTTTCCATCCATCCCTTTCAAGATTCTGAATTCTTCAATGAGATCCGCCCTATTGTGCCTTGCCTGAAGGGTTGTTAGTCCTAAGGCCTACAGTCTACTTGGATAATCAAGATGACATGGTTCAGGAATTATCATAGTCGCTGTGTTAATCCTTTCCTAGGGATGTTAGGTCTTTCTGGAGGTAAGGTTTCCATGCCTGTATGCTTTATAATTCCCAAATCTGTTACTCTCACATGTTGCGCCTCTTCAGTGAATGATATATCACGACACTAATTTTACCCCAACAATATTAATTTACCCCCAAAACACCTGTATACTAACTTCATTACCAACACAAACATCAACACCACTAAATTTACCGCCCAAAATGTCTTGAACAGGTTTCGTCACCATCCTCCTCCTCCCATCCCATTACTGAGAGACTCGCTGCTAATCAAGAACTTTCACCAGTGTAGAAGCGAAAGGAGAATTAGGAAACGGTAGAGGGTAAATAAGGTGAAAGTGAGTAAAGGAAAAGATTAAAAGGAGAGATAATAAAGAGGAGGGAATGAAGAAAATAGAAAATAATAAAAAACAGGGAAATAATGAAGAATGTAGAGAAGGTTACAAAACAAGATAAAACAAGAGATAAGAACTAAAGGGAAAAATGTCTATTCTTTAAACGTCACATTATATTAATTTTCTAGTCTGACAGACTGTAAAGGATGTAAGTCTGAATATTTATCATTTACTTGTCCTATTTAGCATCGTGTGTGTGTGTGTGTGTCTGTTTGTTGGTGTGAGCGTGTGTTCTGTTTGTTGGTGTATGTGTGTGTTGTAGTGTGTGTGTGTGTTGGATTGTATTTCAGTTTACTAATGAGAAAAATTTCGGCATTCTCAAAGATGTCATGTTCTCAAATGGCCACATACTTGAGTAGCCTTTGTTCCCCCCTCACCATTCTTACACAGCCTTCAAATTTAGATCCCTTGTACCCAAAATGTCCAATTTCTAAAGAAATTACAGTACAGTATATGTCAGGTCAGCTTCCACAAACTTTAAATGCATTATAGACCTTCTCAATCTTGGCTGACATTAGTGGCTTCCACCATAAGGCCAAGCACAATACAGTAGTTAGTTGATATTATGTTCAAAGACTGTATTACTGCACTTGTACACACATAATATCCAATATCATTATCTTCCCAAACATACGAAGGAACAAATAAAACATAAGTTCTACATTTTATGGCATTTATTCAAAAATTATATTGCATTGCCTTATTCAAAATTATATTGCACTGCATTAGATATGCAAATCAATTTCCCTTTTTTGTAATCGAGAATTAAATCATAAGTTTGACTTCATCTTGCTGTCAAAGCACACTTAAAAAATTAAAAATACGAAATTTCCATCCCATCAGTAAAAACGGCTACTGCATTACGCCAGACACACTTAGGACTAACACCAGTATGTGAACCTTTCAGGTCCTTTTAACAAAAGTTCTTATGGCATTCAAGAAATGGTGCAACATTGTGTTACTAATGAACCAAATACGGTAGGTGTAGCTAAATACAACACTTATTATCTAACTATAGGAAAAGATATACAAAAAGTATAATTATCTGAGAGTACAAAACATCACATTAGGTAAACCATTATCAAGAACATCAGGGCAAAAACAGCTCAAGTAAAAAGATCCGAGTTACAAAGACTCTCAGAAAAATTTATTTTGACTTCTCAAAGCTTTAAAAGTTAAGAAAACATTAAAATTCATCATATAAGATCACAAATACCAGGTCAGCGCCCAACAGGTGGACTTACTCACAACTGTCAGCAAGTAATCACTTTAGGATACAGTACAGTACACTAGTAGGTTAAGCTCGATTCCCTCCACTTCAATCGTGTGGACTGAAGGTAACATTACAAGACATCAGGTCCCTCACATGTGTCCTGCCCTCACTTTTTTACCTTAGTGATTACTACAGCTCCTCTAAACATTATGTGTCTGTTAATCTTTAGTTTTCATGGTTTGTTATTAACGTGTTGTCTTATTTAATGTCTACAACTGATTTACAAGTTACCTCACATCTGGTCAGTGAGTTCAATTTAATAGTTCATTGTTTTGCTTAAATAAATACTCCTAACAGGCACCTAGATTTATCATTGCCTCTCAGGAGTTTTCTGGACACCATCTTAAAACAGAATTAAATGAAAATGATCCTTATAACTGTGACAAATACAAAACATTACACAAACAGCTAATACAGTACCAAGAGTAGCATCATAACACTTATTAGCAGCAAGTTTTAGGTTAATTTACTTGTTCTATAAAAGTGACACCCACACACAATAATGATTGGCTTCCCCTTCATATTGTCAAGATCCTATTCTTGGTAATGAAACAAAAAAAAATACTACTCCTTAAATTCATGTGTGAACTTACACTTGTCCAACATTGTTTACCACTATCCAGCAAGTGTAGTCATTCATGATACCTTCTGTCTGTCTTTCACCACACACATACTCACTTTGTCCCCTTCATCCTCTCAGTGTCCATGTACAGTCAAAGAAATCAGTCAGTTATGTTACACTAATTTAGGTGGCTCAGACTCGAGGCTTCACTGTAACTGATGGGAAATTTTACCCCCAAATTTCATCATGTGTTTCAGAACAACACTACTGTAGGTGGGCGTAAGGCGACTTTTTTCTTTGACTGTACGGTACATCATCACACACAGGTATATTAGTTTTACATTCGGCTATAGATTAAGAGCCTGAATAAAATCTTACAACCTCATTCCAAGTATTCCCTGTAAATTTTACAACCTTAAAGAACAAAAACTAACTCTGAACTTGTAATTTACTAGATACTGTATATGTTTAATGTAGGTTTACCTTCTTAAATTAGATTTATCCTCGTTGAATTTTTCTTCAGTTTATTGTTTTACTTTCATTTCTGTGCATTAGAAGTATAATAATACAATGGTTTATGTCCTATTGATGTCTGCCTTGAACATATTAGGTCCACCCTAAAGCGTAATGTGCTTTGTCATACTTCATCTTGAGCACAATGTTTCTATCAACATGATTGAACACCAGTTGTACCTTGAGTCCCCAATATTGTACACCAGTTGTACCTTGAGCCCCCAATATTGTACACCAGTTGTACCTTGAGCCCCCAATATTGTACACCAGTTGTACCTTGAGCCCCCAATATTGTACACCAGTTGTATCTTGGGGCTTCATTATTGTCCAATAGCATAAACACAAGGTTCAGCCATAACAGCAGTAAGGTAAAATGCATTGTTAGACATGTCGGCATCCTGTTTTTCACGTACGTTTTACAGTTTCACAAAGTAGACATTGTTTCAATGCAGTATTACAAAAACATATACTGCAGGTTCACTCTTAATTTGTTAACTAAGATTATTAATGGATTATAACAGTAAAATAAAAGTCATTTTACTGTTGACTGAAAGCTTACAAGCCAGTGAGTATTAATGGTAGTGAGTCAGTTTCAACATAAACAGCCTTGTGAGTAATTATTCATAATCTGCATAGATACTTTAAGGACCACACTTTCTTTTTCTTGCTCATTTACTTACGCTAATTTCAGTCAAAATAACAATCAATAATAGTTGAACTAGTACTGACGCGAAAATACTGTCGAAGTTTCTAGAGTGGAAGGTCGGTAAGGTACTTCTTAATGACATCTTGATCCCTCTGCAACCATGCAGCATTGAGACGTATAGTTTCCAAGCTCTGCTGCACCGTGCGCTCCGTCCCAGGAATCTGTCGCTCTCGGAAGAACGTCTCCACCTCAGCCGCCATCTCTTCAGTTGCAAAGTTTTCCGTGATGTACTTGATAAGACGAGTCACCAGGTAACCACCCTGTGCAAGTAAACATAAAATAAAATAGACTATAATGGTCATCTTTGTGATCTTTTTATTCGAGAACCCTATATACTTCCTAGACTACACTAAACAATATACCAATCAGGAACCTAATACAGTATTTTGTGTAAATGTGGCCTAATGTGACAGAAAGATGTGATATGATCCACACAATTGATTACCTTAAATGAAGTGCTGAAAATGTCCACCACCATGTTGCAGGTACAAATTTATTCTTGGCAGCATGCTCTGCGGGGCATTTCTTGGGGAATATTACCAATTGTGTCACCGATAATTGCCTGTTTCTCTGAACTGCTTCAACAGTTTCCATATCGATGATTTTGAAGGTTTTGTACGACCACCATAGCGACTTTTATATGCAATATGACATTTCCCAAAGGATGCATTCTTGACGTAATGTTCGACGAGAAACAAGTGTTCTAACAAAGTGAGCGCCATGGCATGAATGAGTGAAAACCGCAGAAAGCCACTGATGGATCACGTGATAAATCATGTGAAACCTGATAATTCTCAGGACCATGTAACATTAGGCTACATTTACGCAACACAATAGGTTCCCAACTGATATACCTGTAAGTAGTCTTTAGCGTGTGAGATTTATCTAGGGTTATCGAATAAAATAAATCACCCCGTACTTCATTTTTAACTGATATAATGGAGCAATGAGGCATTTTTACATAACTATCTTAAATAATTACAACCAATATCCCCTAACAAGGAATGAACCAAGGTCTACAGCATGCAGATAAGGGGCACTGTTTACAATAATGGACAACGCATATAAATCACTATAATGAATACCAGAAGAGATCAAATAGACATGACCGACTCTATAGATAATGACTTCATAAAATGGATGCACAGAAATTATCTCTTTTCTATCATCCCTAAAAGCATCAATGATCATTAACACAATAGACAGTACAGTATTGATTTTATATTCAAATTACAGTAACTACAGTATACACAAGTTAAATTACTGTAGAGGCAACAGCGCAACAAACTTTTCATAATAAACTTGAAAACTGACCTCGTATCTGTCTACAAGCTCCTGATGGTGTTTCTTGAAGAAGGCCCAGGCAGCAGAGCGTCCTGGAGCAGTCATGGCCACACTGATGATCACAAATATGGTGTCCTGATTCCTCACTTCATTCTGCAACATAATATACAAGATCGTGAAGAAATATTCCCCAATCCTAGAGACAAAGTGCATATCACACACACACAGACACACACATGCACGCGCACACACACGCACGCGCACACACACGCACACACACACACACAGAGGCATAACTTTAATAGTAGATTGGAATAACATGCAATAATATATTTATTATGGTAGTTTGAAGAGACAAACTTCCGAGACTCACCGACATGGCAAACTGAAGGACGCGCTGGATGAGGTTAGGGTCGCGGGTGGCACCAAGTGATCTGGAGATACGGTCCTTCTCCTCGTGTAGGTCTGCCTCACGGTACAGCTGCAGAGAGAAGTACAGGTCAACATTGTACATAAGAATGAAAATTAATTAGCCAATATATTGTAATATTACACTTTACCCCATCATTTCCTCCCCTTGTTAACTTATTGGCCATTCATGAGGTCAGTCTGTTCTTTGTTATTTACTTACAACCTCCTTGGTGCAGTGATGATGGTCAAGTTTATCACTAATAGAATTAACACATAACCCAATAAGGTGCTGAGTGTGGCTGGAACTTTCATCAAACAGACTCTCTTCCTAAGCTTATGTACTGTATATTTCAACATGATTCCTCAGTGACACCAACAACTGCTAACCTTTATCATCTGGTCGTAGGTCTTCTCATCAGCCTGGGAGACGACGGTCTTGTAGACGGGTGAACGGAGGTCAGCCGGCAGGGTGGTGGTGGCAGCTACATGGGCAGCCAGTCGCTTCTTGGCCTCGGCCACGACGGCCTCATCACCGTACAGACCCAGCTGACCCAACACTAATGACCGCAACAGTGTGTCCAGGTGCTCTGTGGTCAACACCAAGTTGGAGGTGATTAGCAACTAGCTATCTTGGAGCCAACTAGTCAAGTATTTAAATAAACCTGATAGTCTGTGGTTGAAAGTCATTCGTCAACAGTGATCTCTCTGTCTCTTCCTTTCACCATGTACAGTACGGGTCAAGACGGGTCAGACGCACCTGGCGCTGCTCAGCAGCAGCCACGTCAACTGTTATGTTGGCCCATACCAACCCCCTCCCCTGAACCCTCCTCCCCACCGGAATATCAACAAGTTCTCGCCAGAAGTTACTATTTCATTTGGGAAAGGAATGGAACCAGTGTTGAATAGTGCTTAAGTCAGTGAAAAACAAATCGGCAGTTGAGTCTTACCCAAGTTAACCTTCACACAGTGAGGTCCCAGGTACCCAGTGGTAATTTCCCTGAGACTCCAGGATAGAGAGGCCTGGGACTACACCTCAGACCACGTGGTGCCCCATGATGCTACGACACCACATAGTGAATGAGTTGCTACAGCATCATGTGAAGTTCCTCATAACACCACCTGTGAGGGAATTTCTACACCACGTGATGCCCCGCATAACACCATCTGTGAGGGAATTACTATGCCATGTGATGCCCCTTATAACACCATCTGTGAGGGAAATACTACACCACATCAGGCCCCTCATACACCATCTGTGAGGGAATAACTACACCACATCAAGCCCATCATAACACCATCTGTGAGGGAATTACTACATCATCAGGCCCCTCATACACCATCTGTGAGGTAACTACTACATCATCAGGCCCCTCGTAACACCATCTGTGAGGGAATTACTACACCACGTCAAGCCCCGCATAACACCACCTGTGAGGGAACTAGTACTCCACGTGATGCCCCTCATAACGCCATCTGTGAGGGAGTTACTACACTACGTGTCTGCTGTTCAACACCTCAGCTTACATGATCTACGTGTGCAAACATTGATCTGTATGTTCACTGTATGTTCCTTCACCTTTCTCTAATGAAGGCTTTTGTTAAACCACCAATGTATGTAACAAGTCATTTATGTCCAATGTATATTATTATTATTATCTCTCCAGTCCTCTCTATCTCTCATATCTTTCCTTCCTTCCTTCCCTCCCTCTTTCTGTCTCTCACTTCCCATAGGTGCATCTCCCTCCCCACACACTAATCTCCCTTCACACACACTAATCTCCCTTCACACACACTAAATCTCCCTCCCCACACACTAATCTCCCTTCACACACACTAAATCTCCCTCCCCACACACTAATCCCCCTTCACACACTAAATCTCCCTCCCCACACACACACTAATCTCCCTTCCCATCTCCTTCACACACACACTAATCTCCTTCCCACACACACACTCTCCCACACACCACACTAATCTCCCTTCACACACACTAAATCTCCTCCCCACACACTAATCTCCCTTCACACACTAAATCTCCCTCCCCACCTGTCTCCTCCACACATCTCCCACATAATCTCCCTCACACTAATCTCCCTCCACTAATCCCTTCACACACTAATCTCCTCCCACACACTAATCTCCTTCCCACACACTAATCTCCCTCCCCACACAATCTCCCTCCCCACACACACTAATCTCCCTTCACACACACTAAATCTCCCTCCCCACACACTAATCCCCCTTCACACGCACTAAATCTCCCTCCCCACACTAATCCCCCTTCCCACACACTAATCTCCCTCCCCACACTAATCTCCCTTCCCACACACTATTAATCTATTTAGACTTAATTAATCCAATTAGTTGCCATCTTGCATCATCAGTTTATGGGAGAAATATAACTTTGGAACCTTTGAGACTCCTGGCCACAAGGTACAGTGGTAAGATGAGTGGGTGAAGGCAGGTGAGGAACAGGTGAGGGGGGGCAGGTAGGAACAGGTAATGTATTCTCACACTGGGTGGCACCTGGGTGATGACAATAATGAGGTAGGTAGGTGTGTGTGTGTGTGTGTGTGTGTGTGTGTGTGTGTGTGTGTGTGTGTGTGTGTGTGTTCCAGGATGTACACAGGACCTGACCCTCACAGGTACCTCACACTAATTATAAAGTTTGAGGTCAATAATTCGACCCAGCAGTGATAGCGAGGAGGGTGGGCTGACGTCTGTGGGAGGGCGGGGCGCTTCTGCCATCCTACCGTATCCTGGTCTACCATCCTACCCTGCCCCTGTCTGGCCATCCTACCCTGTCGTTGTCTGACCATCCTACTCTACCCTACCCAATTCTGCATTACCCATCCTTCCCTCTCTTGTTCATATTCCTGAACTAACACTGCAGGCTTGAGTTAGGTCAGGTTAGGCAATGCTACACTGGATTAGGTTAGGTTACAGGTATGTTAGGATTGTTTAAGTTAGAGGGAGGAAGGGGGGGAAAGGGGGGAGAAGGGGAGAAAGGGACACTTTACGACCCACTACCATGGACGGCTCCCTAGTTAACCCGCATAATTAATCAGAGGAGTAGTGTAAACGGTAGTTCATCATCGGCTAATGACTAGCACTCACCCGGCCAGCGAGGTCAACTTGTCCACAGTCACGCCAACCAATATACTGTACAGTATTGTGCCCCCCCCCCCCCGTGACGCCGAAATATTTATTGTATACACCCACAAGCTGTTTGGGTTTTTATATACTGTACATTGTCTAGTTTAGTTCATTAAAAATTCAAAGTCGTATTAAGTGACTCACCATTGTCAATATGTGGCTTTTTACATCAAGTATGTGTTATTGTTATTGTTATTATTATTATTATTATTATTATTATTATTATTGTTATTAATAGTTATTATTATTATTATTATTATTATTATTATTATTATTAGTTGTTATCATCATCCTCCAACAACACAAATTAAACCTACCTCACATCACACACGTATTTATAACACTATTAACACGCTTTAACATGCATGGAAATGGAACATGCACGGCAGGAAATACAGGTACAGTAGTAGTAGTACTAGTAGTAGTAGTAGTACTAGTAGTAGTAGTAGTAGTGATAGTAGTAGTAGTAGTAGTAGTAGTAGTAGTAGACCTCACAGGAGCAAGGAAAGTGGAGGACATCAAAAAAGTGGTGGGACCTGGTAACATCGGGTCCACAAATGAGGTACCACCAAACGCCAGCAAATCCTTCCTCGTGAAAGCCAGATCGTATGATGGGCTGTGAGTTCGGCGAAAGTGAAATCAAAATAACTAAGGAATGGCCAAAAGACATCAAAACAGTAATTGGCCTCTGGTTTCAAGACCCGATGCGTAGGGAAAGGTGAGCAAGTGGGTTAAATCAAAAATGCTCTCGGTGCTAACACCTGAAACCTGTCGCGACGCTGCGGCATTCCACACTGGAGTCAAGCATCGTTGGAACTACCTGATCATTACCATCCCCTGAGATCGACCCTCCTCCACCCTTTGGAAAAGCAATCAGTGTCAAGTTCATTCCCAAACTAGTGAAACACCACGACTTAACCCCAGTAGAAAGAACACTTCTTGCACTTCCACCAAGACTGGGAGGGATGGGACTAACTAATCCAGAGGAGATTGCTGACTCTGAACATCAAAATTCACTTAAGCTCACGGTAGCCCTCACTGACCACATAATAGCCCAGAATGCAACAGGGGAAGTGGACACCAGCGAAGTTAATAAGATCCGTAGATCCATTACAACAGATCGGCAGCACTGCCAAAATGACATGTTGCAGCAATTATTGCTGCAGGTTCCAGAAAATCTGACAAAAAAAGTAGCTATAGCGCAGGAGGTGGGCGCCTCGAACTGGTTAACTCGTTGCGATAAGGGCAAATGGTTTCAGCGCAACAAACAAATTTACAGATGCCATTGCTCTAAGGTACGGTTGGCCAGTAGATGGTTGCCCTCCCAATGCGATGTGTGGCCTTTATTCTATGATGGCGATCACGCCATGGTTTTACCAGAAGGGGGCTTCATATGCATGAGGCATGGCGGGGTAAAGGATCTCACAACAAATATGTTGAAGGGAAACCTGCGGGACGTCATGGTAGAACCGACCCTCAGCTTCCACTGGATGGCGATCCTCCAACACGGGACTTCAAACATCTAAAACGTGTGGGCGTCAGTGCGCTGGGGAATTTCTGAATGAGGACAAGCGAGCCTTCTTCGACATCAGGATTTTTGATCCCATGGGCGTTTGTCACCGTAACCTAGCTCTCGATGCTGCACATAGGAGGAACGAGAACGACAAGAGAAGGGCATATGGGGAGAGAATTCAAAATGTCGATCAAGGCAGCTTCACTCCGCTAGTGTTCACAACCTCTGGTGGGATGGGCCCAAGCGCAAGATGTTTCTACGCCAGACTCGCGGAGCTGATCTCCGAACAGAAGCAGCAGCCCAGAAGTTATGTCACAGCCTGGATGAGATGTCGACTGTCCTTCTCTCTCCTTCGGTCGGCTTTGCTCTGCCGCAGGGGAACGAGAGCTTCTGCCCCTACTCCGTCAACTGCTGCAGATATCGACTATGAGGCTACAGTCACCGAATGCCGCATCGATCTGCGGCTCAACTAATTTAACACAGATAGGATAGTTGCTTATGTATTAGGATATTTAATATTAAGGTAAATAAATGGTGGCGAAGGTGTGGCTATTGGGGGAGGCTGGAGGCCACGTAGTAGTAGTAGTAGTAGTAGTAGTAGTAGTAGTAGTAGTAGTAGTAATAGTAATAGTAATAGTAATAATAATAATAATAATAATAATAATAATAATAATAATAATAACAACATATATACACTTGACTAAAATAACATTAGGCTACATTAGACTCGTATTAGATTTGGCTACGTTAGGTCAGGTCTGGTCAGGTTAAACAATGCTAAAATAAAAAACTCAACACTCACTCTCTCCAGGTTTGGCCTCCCAGCCCAGTTTTTGTCCGATCTTGGCGAAGAGGTGCCTGACGAAGGCGGCGAAGGTGGGGTGGAACTCTGTGTGGGAGAGCAGCTGGTTGAGGCGAGCTACACAGTTGTGGACGGCAGACCACACGGTGTAGTCCCTCTCGTCCTCGAAGGCCCGCAGCACCTTTAGTACCTCCACGGTGCTGGTGTGACCCGCCTGTACCTGTACCACAAGACACACCTGTTAGTACACCTGTACCACATCTGTACCACAGGGGGGAGACACACCTGTTAGTTCTACCACCCTGTGCCACAAGGGAGAGACACACCTGTTAGTTCTACTACACCTGTACCACATCTGTACCACAAGGGAGACACACACCTGTTAGTTCTACCACCCTGTGCCACAAGGGAGAGACACACCTGTTAGTTCTACCACACCTGTACCACATCTGTACCACAAGGGAGACACACACCTGTTAGTTCTACCACCCTGTGCCACAAGGGAGAGACACACCTGTTAGTTCTACTACACCTGTACCACATCTGTGCCACAAGGGAGAGACACACCTGTTAGTTCTACCACACCTGTACCACATCTGTACCACAAGGGAGACACACACCTGTTAGTTCTACCACCCTGTGCCACAAGGGAGAGACACACCTGTTAGTTCTACTACACCTGTACCACATCTGTACCACAAGGGAGAGACACACCTGTTAGTTCTACCACCCTGTGCCACAAGGGAGAGACACACCTGTTAGTTCTACCACACCTGTACACACAAGGAGACACACTATTGGTTCTACTACACCTACTTGCCACATCTGTACCACAAGGGGAGAACACACACCTGTTGGTTCTACCACCCTGTGTGCCTGAGAGACACACACCTGTTAGTTCACCACATCTGTACCACAAGGGAGAGACACACCTGTTAGTTCTACCACCATGTGCCACAAGAGACACACCTGTTAGTTCTACCACATCTGCACCACAAGGGAGACACACCTGTTAGTTCTACACATCTGTGCCACAAGGGGGAGACACACCTGTTAGTTCTACCACACCTGTACCACAAGGAGACACACCTGTACCACATCTGTACCACAAGGAGACATCTGTTAGTTCTACCACACCTGTACCACAAGGAGACACACCTGTTAGTTCTACCAAACCTGTACCACAAGGAGACACACCTGTTAGTTCTACCGCACCTCTACCACAAGGAGAGACACCTGTTAGTTCTATACCTGTACCACAAGGAGAAACACACATGTTATTTCTACACCTGTAATACATCTATACACCAATGAGACACACCTGTACCATATATGTACCACAAGGAGACACACCTGTTAGTTCTACCACACCTGTACCACAAGTGAGAAATATCTGTTAGTTTTACCACATCTGTTAGTTCTCTCACATGAGGGGGAGACACCTGTTCTACCACACCTGTACCACACAAGGGGGAGACACCTGTTCTACCACACCTGTACCACATGAGGGGGAGACACCTGTTCTACCACACCTGTGCCACACGGGGGGGGGGAGACCCCAGTTCTAAACAACTCCTGATTTATGTACTGTACAGCCCTGTAAATGTATTCAATGCATATTATATCATTATGTCTAAATCAAATGTAAGTCTGTATATTTTCAGCCACCGGCTGCAACTCTATTAATAAACCGTTTATTATTATTATTATTATTATTATCACCTGTACCACTTGGGCCGACACCTGTTCTACCACACCTGTACCACATGAGGGGGAGACACCTGTCCTACCACACTTGTACCACATGAGGGGGAGACACCTGTTCTACCACACCTGTACCACACAGACACCTGTTAGTTCTACCACACTGTACCACACAAGGGCGACACACCTGTTAATTCTACCACACAGACACACCTGTTAGTTCTAACACGTGAAGGAGACACATCTGTTCTACCACAACTGTACCACACACACACCATTCTACCACACCTGTACCACACAAGGGAGACATGTACCACACTTGTTAGTTCTACCACACCTGTACCACACAGACACACCTTTCTACCACACCTGTACCACACAAAGGAGACACACCTGTTAGTTCTACCACACGAAGGAGACACACCTGTTAATTCTATTACACCTGTACCACACAAGGGAGACACCTGTTAGTTCTACCACACGAAGGAGACACACCTGTTAGTTCTACCACACGAAGGAGACACACCTGTTAATTCTATTACACCTGTACCACACAAGGGAGACACATCTGTTAGTTCTACCACACGAAAGAGACACACCTGTTAGTTCTACTACACGGAGACACACCTGTTAGTTCTACCACACGAAGGAGACACACCTGTTAATTCTATTACACCTGTACCACACAAAGGAGACACCTGTTAGTTCTACCACACGAAGGAGACACACCTGTTAGTTCTACTACACGGAGACACACCTGTTAGTTCTACTACACGGAGACACACCTGTTAGTTCTACTACACGGAGACACACCTGTTAGTTCTACCACACCTGTAGCACATGGAGACACACATGTTCAACAGAGGGGGAAGAGAGACGTCAAATTCTTATAATATTGCAAGTTAACTTTCTACCCTAACTGGAGGTGTTAGAGGTACGACTCATATACGCTACGACACACAGAGCGGCTCAAACTTACGTCTAAACTCCACTGAGAATACCAATACCAGCGGTGTCTTCTTTAGCCTAGTTAAGAGAAACAACTTAATAATGTCTGTTTCCTTGAGCATCTTTTAATGTTTTTTTCTTTACACTGTATTGAAGAAAAGTTGTTCAGTTATCGAGATTCGTTCAGATCTGTTTCAGGAAATTCGATATTGTAACTTAACGTTATTTAAAGTACGGTAGAGAGTAGGAAAGGTTCGAGTTTTTAATTTCCAGGGATGTATTTGAACGAGTCTCGATTATTACATTTCCTGTACAAGGTGTGACGAAAAAATATTAGACTAGACCGCATAAGGAACGTTCAATATTATCAATAAATGAACCATAAGGAATCTTTTACAGCTCCAAGACTATGATGGGCAGCCAACACTGAGCCACAACCTTCCCAACCAACTCTCATTTATTCTCCATTATTGTTTTCTCAGGCAGACGATACAGCCCTGCTTGCCTTAACGCCCAAACTGAACGATCACTCCCGCTAGAATCAATCTTCGCCTCCCTGGGCTGATAACAAATGCGTGTTGTATTGTTGTTATTCATGAGTCATAATAGTGGCGGCAAAATTAAAAATCAAACCGGCTGGGGCCCAGTGCGTTCGAGCGTGTCTCTGTCCGTTGCAAATCCGAATGACAATGAAAAGAATGTAAAGTGCGATGCCCACGCCAGAAAATCAATACACTGCTCTGATGATAACAAATGTTGCAGCATTTCCATGATTCATAAGCTGTATTCGGCGGGGGAATTGGTCTCATTGGCGGGGAGATGTGTTGGAGCCCGGAGTCGGGTACCTCAACAAACAGGGCGACCAGGTAATGGATGGGGTGGTGATGGTGCGCGACGGCCTTTACCCGCCCAAAATGACGCCGTGCCGAGAGGCCACACTCCGGGGAATTTGTCTCCGTCTGCACCACAATCCATTCACATCCCTGGGAGGTCTTAGTGCAGTACACCCTTGCTCCACAAACATTCCAACACTTGCATGTCATAATGGACCTTGTGTCATAATGGACCCCATGTCATAATGGACCTTGTGTCATTATGGGCACCATGTCATAATGGACCCCATGTCATAATGGGCCCCATGTCATAATGGGCCCCCATGTCATAATGGGCCCCATGTCATAATGGACCCCATGTCATAATGGACCCCATATCATAATGGGCCCCATGTCTTTATGGACCCCATTTCATAATGGGCCCCATGTCATAATGGGCCCCATGTCATAATGGGCCCCATGTCATAATGGGCCCCATGTCATTATGGACCCCATATCATAATGGATCCCATGCCATAATGGACCCCATGCCATAATGGACCCTGTAATGAGACAAATCTCACAAGAAGAAGATTACATATACAGTAGGTAGAATATTGATAGTGTAAGAGTATAAAAGAGAGGAAGATTTTGGTAGCGTGGCCGTGATAGTTATACGTCAATACACATCTATTACGTCTTAAGGGCGACTTCTCAAACACCGCTTCGTTACAACTCTTTATTAATTATGACAATGACATGAACACATTAATAACACCTTCGTTACTAGGACATTATATTTACGTTACTAGGACATCATATTACGTTACTAGACACTCTGATTCTCGGACACGAACCTGAAATGAATACACTTCCCACGTAAGTAACTCATCCCATGGAAAGCTCTGACAAAAACTCACGTGACCTAGGGGAGGCCTAGCAGGTGGTCCTGGGTTGTCTCTGTGGGAGACTGCTTAGCTGGGCACCGGTGTATCGAGGGCAACTCGCTACCGACCGGAGGCGACCGGAGGCGGCTTGCCTCCGGCCCCTGACTTCTCTCGAGCAGGACTGGGGACGTGGTAGCTGGCCCTTCTTGGTTACAAGACACACTCTCTCTCTGTCTCTCTCTGTCTGAGCAGAGGGAGGACTAGGACGTCCTATATATTGGGAGGCGAGCCGTCAGGTTGAGCTGATCAGGGGGGCGGCGAAGGGTCTCCTTACATTTGCCCTCGCTAATGTAGGGTCAGGTCTGGACTTTTTCAGAGACTATAAGTTGTATATTCTGGAGAAATCTTCAGATGGGGCCGTGTGACATGAGAGGCCCTGGTTGATTTGTGGCTCGAGGGTTACATTTGACCTGGCTAATGTGAGGTCAGGTCTGGACTTCTTCTGCGGTGTAGGTTATTGTGTATATTGGGAGAGAGTCGGCCGGTGCCTTCTTACATGTTTGTTGGGGCCGTGTGACATGGGAGGAGAGCCAGTTGATTTGTAACTCCTTGAGTGGTTGCGAGGGGTACCCTTACATTTGACCCCCCTAATGTCGGGTCAAGTCTGGACTGTTTCTGAGATGTAAGCTGTGGTCTGACAACCCATCACTACAAGCCCATGTTATAATAGACCCCATGTCATTATGGAGCCCATATCATTATGGACCCCATGCCATAATGGACCTCATGTCATAATAGACCCCATGTCATTATGGAGCCCATGTCATTATAGACCCCATATCATAATGGACCCCATATCATAATGGACCCCATATCGTAATGGACCCCATATCATAATGGACCCCATGGCATAATGGACCCCATGTCATTATGGACCCCATGTCATAATGGACTCCATGTCATAATGGACCCCATGGCATTATGGACCCCATGTCATTATGGACCCCATGTCATTATGGATTGTCATAATGGACCCCATGTCATTATGGACCCCATGTCATAATGGACTCATGTCACCCATGGCATTATGGACCCCATGTCATTATGGATCATAATGGACCCCATGTCACGGACATATATAAGGATTTACTCATTATGGACCCCATGGACCCCCGCCTGTTAATGGACCCCATGTCATTATGGACCCCCATGTCATAATAGTTGGACCATGCATATAATGGACCTTTGATGTCATAATGGACCCCATGTCATTATAGACCATGTCATTATGGACCCCATGTCATTATGGAGCCCATGTGTCGTTATGGGCCCATGTGGAGCCCATGTCGTTATGGAGCCCATGTCGTTATGGAGCCCCATGTCATTTCATAGACCCATGTCCTTTATGTCATTATGGAGCCCATGCCATAATGGACCCCATGTATATGGCCCTGTCATGTGGATACATGTCCTCATGGACCCCATGTCATTATGGACCCCATGCCATAATGGACCCATGTCATTATGGAGCTCATGCCATAATGGACCCCATGTTATAATGGACCCCCATGTCATTATGGACCCCATGCCATAATGGACCCCATGTCATTACGGAGCCCATGCCATAATGGACCCCATGTCATTATGGACCCCATGGCATAATTTTCCACATGTCATAATGGACCCCATATCATTATGGGTCCCATGTCATAATTGGCTATAATGGGCCCCTAGTCATAATGGCCCCATAGTCATACTGGGCCCCTTATCACAAGGGTTACAATAATGGGCTATAATGGGCCTGTAGCCATAATGGGCCCGTAGTCATAAGGGGCCCGTAGTCATAATGGGCCCGTAGTAATAAGGGGCCTGTAGTCATAAGGGGCCTGTAGTCCGTAGTCATAATGGGCCCGTAGTCATAAGGGGCCCGTAGTCATAATGGGCCCGTAGTCATAAGGGGCCCATAGTCATAAGGGGCCCGTAGTCATAAGGGGCCCATAGACATAAGGGGCCCTGTAGTCATAATGGACCCATAGTCATAATGGGCCCATGGTCATAATGGGCTGCTTATCACAATGGGTTCCAATAATGGGCTATAATGATAGATCACATTTATTCCCCAGTATTACAATACAATGATGTCACCGGGAATGAGTACAATATGATGATCATCCAGTGATGGCAGAATAAGAATTTTTAATGACGCTGTCATTGTTAATTTGCTTGAAAGGCCGATACAGGACCAGCTGGTTGTTCTTAGATGTTTCATGTGTGGAGGGCTGCATATAGTGTAGGAGGGGTGGCAACAGCATCTTTCCAGGGATGGCACATGTCCACCTTGGCACGAGTCAAACTACCGGTAACTCAAAGGCTTTAACTTTCTCGTGGGAGCGCTTCACTACACGTTACAACATCTCCCAGGTGGGGAAGAGTTATTTTGGCACTTTTTTCATGTTTGTATGTTTGTCTTAAAGAGTACTGTATTCTTATATCTTTTTCACTGCTTGCCAGAATATGTTTGCCAATCTTTAAGTGATTGTAGAGTAGCTGTTATGTCAGGCTACTGTCGTCCAGGGTGAGCATGGCCAGTTCAATATAGTTAATCACGTATATATTCTCTCTCTCTCACACATTTTTCAGCTCCCCTCAGGTGGAAACAGGAAAATTACAAGTAGTAGATGGTGTACTGGGGTACTTACCATAGAGAACAGGTCATCAAACACACCAAGTCGATCAAGAGGTGGAAGGCAGTTGGTTCTCATTGCTGGTATGAGTTGAGTCAACAACTCTGGGGTGTACTGTGTCCTGCAGGAGACCAACATGAGTGAATTAGATTATGAACAAGGAGGAAGATGTTGTCCCCTAAGCCTTCCACAGTCAGATAAATTAATCTAGTTAAGAATGACTGTATGAAGAAGAATCAAGGAACACACACACTCAGCACACACGTTCTGTAACACATCCATCCCCATACGTTCAGTCAGCATGATGACCTTCTAGCCAGGGTGTGTACTGCTGTTGTTTCCTGTTATGTCTATACTAAAACGTGGTAATCAACAAATGGTCCTTCACACCTAAACCAACCAAACCTAACCCCACCTAAACCAACCAAACCTAACCCTAACCTACACATTTCTCAACTTTCCCATTAAGTATACTTCCTAATGTACTGCATAAGAGTACCTAAGAAAAATCACTAAGGATATTCACCCGCTTACCTATAGTATCCTACAGTTCCTGGGTTTAACTTCACCCAAGTGTTTTCAGAGATGCCTTCCAGCACCACCTGTGTTGTCTTGCCCTCCAGCAACACCTCCTGCACTGCCTTTGATGGGTTCTTCTCTGTTGAGATATTGATCGGTACCATCCACTGGCTGTTGTCTCCTGTAATGGATATTGTACATCATGTTGAGATAAACGGATTAGTGAGAACTCTTGAGTAAACTATCTATCATTATCTACCTTCTCTATACAGCACATATCTTGTATCGCCTGAAGATTACACACTCTAGCTTATTCCACCTGAAGATTAGACACCCCAGCTTATTTCACTTAAGATTATGGAACTACAATATTTATTAACCACAAACACCACCAGAATATTCAAGTCTCAATTGTCATGTTTGTATCTATTACCTACAATGATTTCATGGTCACTATGGTTTATAATCTCTTCTTATATTTTGAAAGCAATAACCCATTGGTTTAACCCTTTGAGGGTAATGGTTTAACCCACAGAGACAACAGTCTGACTCTTTGAGGAAAACAGTTTAGCCCTCTGAAGAAAATAATTTAACCCTCTCACCCTCCAAAGATTAAACTCTAAAGCTGCACCTCACCTGTGGATCCATCAGCAAGGAACCTCTGCTGCGTGAGGGTGAGGACTCTGTTGTCTCCGTCCTGGTGTGAGGCGACGGAAATCATCGGGAATCCTGTCTGTTTGGTCCACGTGCTCATTACTTCGGCCACGGGCTTACTAGACGCCTCACTCAGCGCCGTCCATAAGTCCTCTGTGTAGGTGTTGCCGTACTGATGACGTGTCAGGTATTTTTTCATGCCGGCCCTGAAGTCCTGAAACAAAATGTATTAGATATATTCTGTCAAGTTCATTGTTTGTGGTGCAGTGCAAGTTGTATTATTTTGTTATAAAGTATTATTGTTCGATATTTAGCAGCTGCTGTGGCAATAAAACCAAGTATATACTGTACCTCATCTCCCAGGTAAGAGTGCAACATGCGGATAACGGAAGCCCCCTTGGAATATGAAATGTCGTCAAAGATCTCATCCACCTCCGATGGATGACCAACAGGTACTTCAATGGGATGTGAGTTCTTGAGACAGTCTAGTTCCAGCGCCCGGATGTAGGTGTTGGTGACAAACTGTGTCCAGATATCGTACTCTGGGAACAAGTGGTCAACACACAGGAACTCCACAAAAGTAGCATAACCTTCATTCAGCCACAGATGAGTCCACCATTCCTGTCATCACAGATTCAAGAAGTTAATTAATCTCATGAATAAACAATTATTATAGTATGTCAATAGCAAGATATCTTCATTATTATACTGTATTGTGCTTAAAACATTAACTTCAATATTTCAAAATAATAATAATAAAAAAAAAACACTCACCATTGTAACAAGATTACCAAACCACTGGTGGGCAAGTTCGTGTCCAACAACAAGTGCAATCCACTGGCGCTGGCTGGCACTGGTGTTGTGGGGATCAACCAAGAGACAAGTTTCCCGATAAGTCACTAAACCCCAGTTCTCCATGGCACCTGCAGCATAAAAATTGGGGTATACGTAGTATTTCCTTGAATGAAGTTTAGTTGGTTTTGTAGTGATAGTTACAGGAAACACGATACAATTATGAAACTTGATGTACTGTGAGAGTGATAAACCCATCTTAGGTTAGGTTATACTGCATATCTATCACTTCCTCTATCACACATAAGCACAAATATTGACATAGGATAAATAAATCTAATACAGTACTAAACTAAAATACACATATCAATTGCATGTCACAAGTAAAACTGAAAAAAAAATATGTAACAAGTTTCAAAGATCATTATCCACTGATATACATTTTTAACATACCATAAAGCAACTCTGTTCACTGATAAAAACCATCACTTACCAACGGAGAAATCAGCAATAGCGATGAGGTCCATCTTAGGCAACGGATAGGCAATGTTGAAATACTCTTTGTAATAAGGCAGGACCTTTGTGGCAACCTCCAAGGCAAACTTCCCTTGCTCTTGCTTCCCCATCGGAGTGTAAACACGAACCTGACAACACATCATATCAAGACCTTAACACCTGGACTTATCAACAATGCATTATGTCATGGGGGAAGAGACTTGTAAGGAGTAAATAATGGGAATGTACTGTACAGGGAATGTCACAGTACATGAGGAAAGACACAAGGTTGAAGTCTCAGATGGATGTGCTTAAGAACAACACCCAGTAGAGTTTATGGGATGAATAAAATGTAAAGAATAAGACAAATATAAAAAAGATCTGGAAGGAATGTTGTAAGGGAAGATGACAAGGGTGTGGTATGGTGGTGAAGACATACAGTATTTGCAGAATGGGAAATGAAAGATTAGTAAAGAGAGATATAATACAGATATGGATGGTACACAAGAGAGAGAGAAAGAGATGACTGAGAGGGAGGTGGAAGGATGGGATGAGGGAGGTAAAGTATTGCCAAGACACTGAGGATGTTAAGACAAATAAAACATAAGGTACTCTATATAATATTTCTTAAATATAAAAGAAAAAAGTACAGGCAACTCTCTTAGGTCTATAATTATGTTTATCTCTTAGGTCTACAATTCTATATCAACGTTAAATAATAATACAAGACATCACGAGGACGAACGGTGAAGCAGCAGACTTACCTTGATGCCGTCACTAGAAGTGTCCTCCACGTAGTCGTACTCTCCCACCACAACGGCCACCAAGTATGTTGACATGAGGGGAGTCGTGGCAAACTTCACCACATGCAGGTTAGGGTCTGATTCATAGGGCGTTCGTGAGATCTCGGGCTGTAGACATCAATGAAAATTATCACTAAATTACCCCCCAGCAGAGAAAAAACGATAATTAATATTGCCAGCTCTCTATGGTCGTCTTTTGACCAGCTTAGTAAAATAGAGTTTGGGTAAAAAAAAATGAAATGCAGCTCAAAATTTAATGACAAAAATAGGAGATTTTTGGTATGGATTTAAACAGCTAAGAAACAGGAAACAAATTAGTTTACATTAATGCTAAGAATATGAAAGAAAATATAAATTCATATCAACATAATATTCCTTTAATTCATTTATGACACATCCAAGATAATTATATATGTATGCATATAGTATGTATGTATGTATGTATGTATATGTATGTGTGTGTGTGTGTGTGCTATATCTGAATTGATCATACACAAGTCATTTCTTACACAAACTTAAACCCACAATTTGTTTCATACGAGCAATAACCTGACATAACTTGCATTAATAATAAACAGACCACAAGATTTTCATTTTGATCTTGTGTAATGAAAGAACCAAACCTTGTGTATGACAAAGACAAAACCCAAGTAAGAAATAACCTGTATATGAAATGACCAGTGTCCAAAAGTGTAAAACTAATGCTACAATTACCCCGTGTTAGTTTGTTAGTTATTCTTAAGGTAAGTTTGGTAGATGATTTACCATACAGTACAGGGTTCTCACAATATGTCAGATACAAAACTTCCTGACATAAGACTTTTTTTTTCCCCCGACTGTGAGAACCGTGTTATAACTTAAGTGTCTAGGTCATGAAATTTCCCTACCATATTAGATAATGGCACTCTGTCACACGGCACAACAAGTGTAATGTCAAAAGTGGCCTTTAGTGCTGGCTCATCCCAGCAGGGGAAGCAGCGCCGGGCATCTGTTGCCTCAAACTGTGTGACGGCAGAGTAGCGCTCCTCACCACTCGCCCTGTGTGAACATGAGTGGAACTTACTATACCTGACAATAATCTACATCATAAATATAACAAGACCAACAGATTATTACATGGCAGAACTACATTAGTGTGCTTCAACAGAGTAAATTGCAGCTTTATTGTACTAAATCTAACATAAACATCAACATATGATAAGTATCTAGTCATTAAAATTAGTACTAGGGATGTACCGATGTCTCGGTATCGGTGGTACCGGCCTATTTTGGGAGTATCGCTATCGGCCAATTTTCAGCTGATACTGCCATTTCCATTATTACACCTACAGTATGGCAGATCTTACCATGAATGAAATACTCTGGAATGCAACTAGCAGTTGTATTTATTTTCTGTAACACATACTATTCCAATCTGGGGTCAATAAACGTATTCATCTTTGTTCATTATACAATATTTATACAAGATGAAACTGAAGTGCACAGAACCTAGACAGTCTGTGCAAACTGATGACTTCAGGGACTTCAATTTTGATAAATGTTTAGACCAGTTAGTGATAGAGGGTGATAGTGAGCGTTCAGACACAATAGTACCAAGATCAATTCCAAGAAGTTCTTTCGGATTAAAAAACACTGTAATAACTTCAATTGTCAGAGCTGAAATGGACAGATACTGTACTAGACATTACAATTGCAAGCACATGAAGGAAATCCTTTAGATTAGTGGAAAACCAAGACGAATATACTGAACCTTCAACATTGTCTCTTTCTTCTCCACAATCATCAGTGGAAAGTGAAGGATTATTCATCAATGGTGGTAATGTATACACTCATGTCTTTAAACTACAATTTGAGACTTTTTAACTATGAATACTGAATACTATTATGGAACTCAAGATCGTGTAAATGTTTGCTTGAAACATTTAATTCCAATCTAAGCTTTTGTGTTGAATTGTTCTAGAAACTGTACCTGTGTATTTTATAATGAGCGTTTTCTAGTTCAAATACTGCCATTCTACTAAATTACTTTCAATTATTTGCTAAAATGGAATAAGATTTGAAAATATACGTTATTTTTGTTCAAACTTGGTGGTACAATGTATCCTTATGTAAGTTAGTACAGTAGTAAGGTTACTACTGTCTGTGTTTTACCTACAGATATTTTACATTCCAAATAAAATTAAGGTTTCTGTCGAATCAGCCGATCATATCTCATACATATAGTTAGCTGTCTTTAAGCTTTCCTATTATTTTTAAATAATTTTTATTTTTCTATTAGTATCGGTATTGGCGTGTAAATGAGTATCGATCGGCAAAAATTTGGGTATCGGTACATCGCTAGTCAGTACACGAGTCATAATGGTAAGCTAAATTATTTCTGAAATAGGAGGAACACAGATGTAAAGTACAATGGCATCGTTAACTTAACAATCACCACAATAGATTCCCCTTATTAAAATAAAGTGCAATAGTAGTACATTAAAAGAACCAAATGCCAAAAGCTCACAAGAAAGTAAGTTCCACTCATCTCACATCACCTTGATACAGTACACTATAACTTTCTGTCCATCATCAAGCTGCTACTTCACATGTGACGTTTACTACATCTCAAACAGCGACTACCCAAGTTCTGCTTCCACAGTTTAGTTGTCTGTTTACGCAATATTAAATTTTTCATATATAAAACCAAGAACACATTGTCACTATTTACGATGCACTGAATAAAATGAACTTTGAAAACCGTGTGATATAAATAAGACTGAATAAGTCCGAGTATTTCACCGTGGAAAATAATTCCGTATAATGTATATCTATTGAGAACCATTAAGAGTTATCTAAAAATGTGTATCAAATTATCCTATGGAGACTAATTTATAAGAGATCCAATCCATCAGGCATCTTTTCTAACTTCTTGGAGAGGGAGATTCTTAGTAAAATAAACATCAAACATCTACAGTGCAGTAATTACAATCTACAACTAAATACTGTTATATTCAATCTACTCGTGTGAATTTTGTTAAGGTTTCATATCTTCATTTGCTTGATAGTAGGGTAATGTGCCACAGACTACCCAACATAGAACACACATTCACCTCATTTCTCTAGAACCGTGGTGAGATTTTTCCGAGTGGAACTTACCATATTGTTCAAGGCCACACAGTAAGAGGGGACAATGAGAGTGACGGTAAATAAAGCCCGGAAGTCACAATCATCCCAGCAAGGGAAACATTGGCAAGCATAGTTGGTACCTGACTGTATGATAGCCATGTACCTCTCCTCACCCGTGGCTCTGTTAGGCCCCGTAGTAACTCAGGATTATTGGTGGCACTATTTGCTCATGTACCATAATACTAAACAGGCATCCCTCGAGTTACAGAAAGGTTACATTCCTGAACAACTGTCTGTAACTCGAGCTTCTGTACCCCGAGGGATATCTGTACCTCAGCTTTAAATTGCAATACTGAAACTTGTGGGCATGAAACACCTTAAATTATTACCATAGATAAATTTGGTCGAGTACAAATTGCCCATATTATACAGCCAAGCTAATAATCACATTACACCACTGGAACACAATGTATATTTAAAAATTCATACCAATATTGTACACTGAATATTTCTTCTACACCTTTTTTCACTCCAATTCAACATTATATCGACAAAATTTGATGTTTTGTATTGTAATTATCTGTTTGCAAAGTGAAACAACATTCTCAAATGAAATAACAACTGACCGGTCTGAATTGGAAAACAATCATTTGATGCGACATTTATATTTTGAGTGCGTCAGTTTTCACATGAATTACATAAATATACACAAGATTTGACAAATGTAAATTGATTTAGCCTTACTGCAAATGAAATCTAAAGAAGTAAAATGTGTTGTTCCCAAATTTCTGATGTCTTAAATAATCTAACAAGGCAGTTTGCTGTCTCAGGGTGTCTGAAAATGTTATTGGAACCTGTACATCATACTTTTCTGTGATTGGTTACTCCGTTTAAGCCGAGGCAATGTTAGAGACAGAATTATCCATGTTTCCTCACTTCACTAGAACAAGGCGTACAAGCGTGTTGATGAGGAGGACAAGGAGCGTCTTGTGGACAGTTACTTGACAGGTGAGGACTACTGAACTCTGGCTAGATGGCTGGACATAAAAAGGACTACAGCCTGGAGTGTTAACAAGATATATGTCCAGACTGAGAAAACTACAGCCATTACAAGAGGAGAATGGATGATGACATGATGGACTTCTGTATTAGGGTCTTGGAGGCCAATCCCATGATCACTCTGCAGACACTCAACTCCAAAATTCACAAAGTCATGTCAAACAACCTACACACTCCACCGGGCGTTTCATCTGTCTCTCATTACTTTGAAAAAGGTGAAGAATTTACCCATGAATGTAAATAAAACACAAGAAAAATCTTTAAAAATCGTAAGTAGCTACAGTATATCCTACAAGTTTGATTTTGTTTCTTAAAATATATACTCACTCCAAAAATTATCTTTACAGAAGGGTCCTATGAATATCACAATGAACACCACGACTCCTGTTGTCTCGGTAAGGTTGTCAAAATCCTTTGACCGTTGTGTCATAATGTCTCACACAAAATCGTAATGATACTTTTTGGAGCGAGAGTACCTACAGTATGGTGCTCTACATTCATAAATGTGGTCTTATGAAAGAATACATTTCTTATAAACAGACTTGTGTAAGAGAGCTAGTGTAATATTGTACAAGTACTGTATAATACTTTAAGAAAGTGAATATAGTAATTATAAAATTTCCCTATCTGAACTCACAGATGTGTGGAGTGGATGTTTCAAATGGGATTTATGACACACTGAGTCTATGTCGAAGAGAGTGGGTTAATCTGTATACCCCTCAAGGTCATGAGAACAGAGCACTGAAGGATATGGGCTCCTAGAATTGTTTGGAGACAGCAGGGAAGAAAAATGTTACTCATCATAGCCATCAGTGACCAGGGAGGTGTATTTACTATGAAATTTCCTGAGGAGGAAAAAATAGTGATAGAACCCACGATTTTTTTAGAAAACCTCAGTGTAGTGCTGGGGATGAGAGAGTTGTCATAATGATGGACAATGCTCCAGCACACAACAATGTGTGAAAACCCTGTCAAGAAGCTTACCCCATAAAGCCCTTTCTTGAATCTCATTGAGAAGTGCTTCTCTAAAATGAAATGTGATGTAAAGCAGCGACTGAATGAAATTCAAGAGTTGTTAGATGATGGCGTAGCAGCTACAGCTGCAGATCACACCATGAAGTCATGGAGGGAGCACCATCTGCAGCAGATAACAGAGTTGGTCGCGGGCACCATCACCCAGCAAGACACTGCAGCCTACTACAGTCACTCCATGACATTCCTACAGCAGTGCCTAGCAGAGGAGAATGTTTAGGATGGCTAGGATGTGAGCCTCCAATGGCCAACACAATTGCTATACAGTATATATATACAGATATAATATATGTAATAAAGATTCATACTGTTTACTGGAATATCAGTGACACTGAGGTATTAAAGAAAATGGTGAAGTCTATTGACTGTAACCCCCATTTAAGACTCTGACAGAAAACATTTTAAAGTCTCTAATCATGATTTATGACTCATTTTCACCACATAATGTATATATTTAATAAGACTTTAACAGAAACTGTACTACAACGCAACAATTAATTTATGTTTCCTTTAAGCCAATGGCAGTTTATCCTAAAAAATGTTGTTTACGATGGAGAAATATCCACTTTGGATCACAAGTGTCCATTCATGGCTGTATTTGTCAAATCTGTTTAGTTATACTGTACTATATGTCACTTTAGCTGGGACTTTGCCAATCCAAATGTTATATGTCGAAAGTTTTCTTTAAGTCAAAAAACCTATTCTATGATTTTTCATGCAGTACATCTCACTTCAACATGAGAAATTTTGAAATAAAATTAAAATTTTCAAACATTTCATTGACTTGCCAATTTTTATTGAAAAAAAACAAACATCAATTTTGAGTGAAAAAAGGTGTGATGTACAGTTGAGTCTGGATTTACGCGGTGCCTTGCCAGAATTGAAATGCTTTAATTACGCGTTAAATTTGGTCATTTATGCGGAGAGCAGCTGGCGGTCCAGCCGCGCCATTTTGGATTCAAACCTCCCACCATGTTTGACCAAAACGGGGGTAAGCGGCGCGAGTAAGGTTGCGCAGTATGTCGCTGTTGCGTTATCGGTGACGTCATATGACGCATCGGACTGTGATTGGGCCACGCATCCTTACCTCCCTCCCCCGCTAGCTGTGATTGGTTCAATGTAATATGACGTGCCCTGCCACCACAGAGAAACCGTTACCCGAGTCAGTCGCCCTCTTCCCAGTCACCCCGTGTAAATTGTGTTCTATTGTTCCCGCTAATCTCGTAAGAATAGCTTCCGCTGGACCCCCACCACCACCACAGAAAAACCTTGCATTACCTGGACCCAGCCGCTCCAAGCCAAAGAAGATACAACGTGTCCTAAGTTGCGAAGTTAAGTACAAGATCGTGCAGGAGTTGGAAAAAGGTACGAGGCAAGTTGATCTGGCGCGCCAGCATGGCGTTAACTAGTCTACAATCCGGATGATCAAGAAGGATGCCGCCAAGATAAAAGAACAAATGAGCATCACAAAGTCTGCAGGTGCTTCAATGGTGAAGTACTGCCAGAACAAGGTGCTGCTCAAGACTGAGAATTTGCTGGTGAGCTACTTGATTCGTCAGGCAAGACGGAACATGGCGGTGGACACGCACTCAGTTCAGAACTACGCACGTGAACTGTACGTAGCAGTGGCACGTAAGATGGGAATTGCAGAGCCCAAAGCCTTCACTGCTTCCTCTGGGTGGCTACAGGGGTTTAAGAAGAGGAACAAGATCACCAACATTAACATTGCTGGTGAAGGAGCGAGTGCTGACCGTGTTGTGGCCAGTGATTTTCCTCCATTCTTACGTGACATTATGGAGGAAGGACAGTACACCGACGACCAGGTGTTCAACATGGATGAATCTGGTCTGTTTTGGAAAAAGCTACCTACCAAGACCTTCGTTGTCATGTCTGCCAGCAAGTGTCGGGGCAGGAAGTTGCAGAAGGAGCGCATCACAGTCCTGTTTACCACCAATGCCTCCGGTACCTGTAAGCTCAAGTTATCGGTGATCCATATGCCTACAAGAACATGGACATGACCAAGCTAAATGTCCACTGGCTAACCGCACGTAAGGCGTGGATGTTCACTGCTCTGTCCCTCTCCTGGTTTGATGACTGTTTCCTTCCCGACGTCAAGAAATTCTGCGAGCAACAGAATGTTCCATTCAACATTTTGTTGCTACTTTACAACGCACCAGGACACTCGCCCCTACTGTTGGATCGTCACCCCAACGTAAAAGTGGTTTTCCTTCCTCTCAACACTATGTCGTTAATCCAACCCATGGACCAGGAGTTGATATGCAACGTTAAGGCTGCATTCTCTACAAAGAAGTTTAAACTCCTGAACGACTGTACCAACACCAAGGATGAGTTGCGTAACCTGGGTGACACCGATAGAGATAGCAACGACGAGGAACAAGAGTTGGCGGATCACGAAGTTCACGTCAAACAGTTTTGGAAGAAATTCAACGTCAAAAAAGCTGTTGATTTCTTGGTGGAGGCATGGGGGCAGCTGTCTGTGGCAACGATTCGTCACGCATGGCGGCATGTGTTGCAAGGTATCCCAGGTGGGAGGCAGAGTCAACCTGTGACTGGTGAGGTACAGTCTGTTGCAGTGGACCTTGCAAGAGAAGCTGCACAGTGTGTTACAGCTGCAGGCTTCTCCGAGACCACCAACGACGACATTATGGAGGTGATCAGGGATCCGGAGGTGACTGCCGTAAAGATGTTGAAAGACGATGACGTCAGTGAAGATGCAGGTGGTGAGGCAGCCCGAGAACAACGGACATTAACACATGGTAATGTAAAGGATGTGCAGAGAAACTCAGGCTCGTCCTTTCCAGCAACCCTAAAGATCACCGCTATGAAGTCTTCAATAACCAGCTGTTGCAGACTATGGAGCCGTACATCAAGATGTATCACGACCACATCAACACTAGCCGTCAGCGTAACATCACAGACTTCTTCGCCCGCAACCCACCACAGCCAGCCCAAGCCAGTGACGATATGGACTTTGAGGGATTTGTCAGGAGGCCCTGACAACTGTGGTGGATAGTGATGGTGATTCACCTGAGGGCCAGTAATCTGCCCTCTGCCTTGGAACCAGCCCCCATCAATGTATGCCGACCCATCTTCTACTAACGTAAGTGTTAAACCTAACCTAACCTTAATTTTTTCTAACCTAACCTAACCTAACGTAAGTGTTAAACCTTGACTTTTTCTAACCTAAGTGTTAAAACTTGATTTTTTCTAACCTAACCTAACCTAACGTAAGTGTTAAACCTTGACTTTTCTTTTACCTGGTACAGTATATTATACTCTTATTGATATTTTTCTTCTTTATTATGTGTGTGTGCGTACCATCATAAAAATAAAATTAAGATAATATTTTTACTACAACGTACGTACTGTGTCGCAAAAAGTGGAGTTTGGGGGTCGGCCCAGTCTCTATTTCAATTAATCCCATATGTTCTGTTATTTCATTTACGTGTTTCTCATTTTACGCGGGCCTCCACGGGTTCAATTGACCGCGTAAATGCAGACTCAACTGTATACCATTATGAAGCATTTTTAAGAGAAAAGTATCAAATACAAATGTTAAATAAGACAAATTAATGAGAGAATTATAAAAGAAAGTGTGTGTAGAAACATGACAGTAAATGAATAAGAACTAAAGTAAAGTGATCAAAATAAACAGAGAAAGGAGAGAGGGGCCAATGGAGAGTGAATGGTGCAGGTGAGGTGTTCCAGACATCTGTGAGTGAATGTGTCTCAAAACAGAACAATGAGAAACAACTGAATCACAGAACAGCAAATGGAAATCTTTGTATTCCTCACTATATTTGAATGGGTTAGGATTCTTGAAAATAACCTGTTAAGTGAATATTCGTATATCAAATAATATAACATATGGAAAAAATTAAATCTTGTTCCCAATGACAAGAAACTCTTAATATTATACCTAGAAAAAACTACAGCACATAGGTTCATAAACAACAAACATACCTAACTACTGTACCATAATTTAGTACCTAACTACCATAATTTAGTACCTAATTACTGTAATTTAACAAGTAGCACATTAAAAAATTTGGATTACCTGAAGAATCATCGCCCCAGCTTATTTCACCTATCGATTAAACCATCCTAAAATTATTTTGGGAGGATGAGGTTAGGTTAGGATATGTTAGGTTAGATTTAGGTTAGGATAGAATAGGTTTAGGCTAGGTTAAGTTAGATTAGGGTGGTTTAATCGTTCGGTGAAATAAGCTGGGGCGATGATTCTTCAGGTGATCCAAAAAAATTTTAAACATAAATTTGGTACATTACCTAAAGGGACCATAGCTTCTGTACAGTGAGAAACAGGTGTAAGAATAGAACGTTCATGTGGCGAGGGGTACCTGTACTGCAGTATTATTATTTATGAATTAACAAAATGAGGATTAATTCCTTGTTATGAAGTAAAATCAATGGTCAAAGAAAATAATTGTGTCACTAAGAAGCCAGAACATGAGAACCACTTTAAATCTCTGTACAATGGAAGAAATGTTGGGTCATCAAAACAGAACGCCCAGATTTTAAGATACACGTCCCTTTAAAAACCCAGATTTTAAGATACATGTCCCTTTAAAAACCCAGATTTTAGGATACATATTTCTTTAAATACCCAAATTTAATATATATCCATTTAAATATCCAGATTTCATTATACTGCATATCCATTTAAAATCTAGACATTCCTTTTCAATGAGCCTGTACTGTATGTAACCTACAGCAGACACGAGGCATTAGTGGGCAACAGGCCAGGCAAGAAATAACCAACGTCAGTCATCAGTCAGCGTTCATCTACCGTACATTCTTCCAAACTCTCCAAAAATGTTAAGTGGAATTGATGAATATTCTGTAAGCATGATATAATATTTCTAAGCAAGCAAATACTAGCTATGGTGTACTATCTAGCTGTTATTGTATTTAGTTTAGTGAATAAGAACTCATTGTCTGGGTCATTTGTCAATATTTATGGTTTCTTGGTCTACTGAATTATTTTAACCGTGTCTACAAGAACCACGGGAGAGAAACATTATATACACAACTCGATTAAGCAAAATTGAAGAGTATATTGGTTGTGGTAGCTTGGCCTTAGGTCTGAATATTTAACCCCAAAGACTTGTCCATATACATGCTGAACTGTATACCTGACTGTCTATATACATGCTGAACTGTATACCTGACTGTCTATATACATGCTGAACTGTATACCTGACTGTCTATATACATGCTGAACTGTATACCTGACTGTCTATATACATGTTGAACTGTATACCTGACTGTCTATATACATGCTGAACTGTATACCTGAACAGTCTATATACATGCTGAACTGTATACCTGACTGTCTATATACATGCTGAACTGTATACCTGACTGTCTATATACATGCTGAACTGTATACCTGACTGTCTATATACATGCTGAACTGTATACCTGACTGTCTATATACATACTGAACTGTATACCTGACTGTCTATATACATGCTGAACTGTATACCTGACTGACTATATACATGCTGAACTGTATACCTGAACAGTCTATATACATGCTGAACTGTATACCTGACTGTCTATATACATGCTGAACTGTATACCTGAACAGTCTATATACATGCTGAACTGTATACCTGAACAGTCTATATACATGTTGAACTGTATACCTGAACAGTCTATATACATGCTGAACTGTATACCTGAACAGTCTATATACATGCTGAACTGTATACCTGAACAGTCTATATACATGTTGAACTGTATACCTGACTGTCTATATACATGCTGAACTGTATACCTGACTGTCTATATACATGCTGAACTGTATACCTGAACAGTCTATATACATGCTGAACTGTATACCTGAACAGTCTATATACATGTTGAACTGTATACCTGACTGTCTATATACATGCAAAACCAACTGTAAACTTGTATGACAATTTAACAGAATAAACATTACTATTACAATCATCATTATTATTAGCCCTTCACTGTATGCAGCCTTCACACTACACAACTGTATCTGTTGAGAGATTTGTTTTCCATAGCAGTAAATAATATATACATACACATCAATTTATACTAACAAAAACCCTAAAATCCAAAGAAACTCATTATTGAAGTATCATGGACACCAATAACATCAGTCCTGTTGCCCCACATTAAAATACTTACGATGTGTATCTGCTCCTGTACATGCCTTTCATCTTGTCGTTGAGTTCCCCATCAAAGGCCACACTTAATTTGGCCGATCCGATGGGCAGAGTTTCCTCGAAGGTTAGCGTGACCATCTCATTTGTGGTAGAAATCTCCGTGGAGGCTGGAACGAGATCCTCACCAGACGACAATTTAACCTTGATGTCTCTTAAGGTCAGGTCCAAGGTATTGAACTTGATCTGTTTAGTTGCCTCCTTAACCTGGAAGTACAGGGAGAGGTTAATTTACTGAAGGAGACCCGTAAGACATTTCTAATTTGAGCAAGAGGTCATGAAAGGTCAGTAAAATATTTAAGAAAGTAAAATGTTAATAAAAATATATATATATACACATAACATCGACCAGAAATATTTACACAAATTATCCATCTTGTAAAACAAATACCTTGAAGAGTTATGTACTGAACTATAAATATAAAAATAATGACACGTATATAAAAAATAAGTATTGTACTGTACTAACGAACAAGCATAAGACTGCGTACCTCAATATCAACTTCTTGAGAGCCATGAAACACACATTTTACAAGGTTTGGCTGGAGGGTTATTTTGTAGTGGGTGGGTTTCACATTCTCTGGAAGGCGTTCGAATGGTTTTGGTTCAGGCATGGTGGTGGGCAGCAGTAATCTGAAGAAAAAAAACACAATTGTTACATTATATTTGGTTCACCGGAAGATTAGCCACAACACATATCAACCATGAGACTAACCTAACCTAATACAGTACAAACCTAACCTAATACAGTACTAACCTAACCTAATACAGTACAAACCTAACCTAATACAGTACAAACCTAACCTAATACAGTACTAACCTAACCTAATACAGTACTAACCTAACCTAATACAGTACTAACCTAACCTAATACAGTACTAACCTAACCTAATACAGTACTAACTATACCTAATACAGTACTAACTATACCTAATACAATACTAACCTAACCTAATACAGTACTAACCTAACCTAATACAGTACTAACCTTACCTAATACAGTACTAACCTAACCTAATACAGTACTAACCTAACCTAATACAATACTAACCTAACCTAATACAGTACTAACCTAACCTAATACAATACTAACCTAACCTAATACAATACTAACCTAACCTAATACAATACTAACCTAACCTAATACAGTACTAACCTAACCTAATACAGTACTAACCTAACCTAATACAGTACTAACCTAACCTAACCTAAGAGATAGTGTTTGAGAGTTTAATCATCGAGTGACTTAGGTTAGGTTAGGTTAGGTACCATTAACAGTTTATACAACATTAAGACTTCAATAACAATATACATATGGTGTCTATTAAATACGTTCAGAAATACAGACTTGTTGTATATCACAGTAATACAGGAAATACATAACCCCGTAGACTGTAGTTAAGGTCATCAATCAGTGCAGTAACTACTAAACATAACCCCGTAGACTGTAGTTAAGGTCATCAATCAGTGCAGTAACTACTAAACGTAACCCCGTAGACTGTAGTTAAGGTCATCAATCAGTGCAGTAAATACTAAACATAACCCCGTAGACTGTAGTTAAGGTCATCAATCAGTGCAGTAACTACTAAACGTAACCCCGTAGACTGTAGTTAAGGTCATCAATCAGTGCAGTAACTACTAAACTTAACCCCGTAGACTGTAGTTAAGGTCATCAATCAGTGCAGTAACTACTAAACTTAACCCCGTAGACTGTAGTTAAGGTCATCAATCAGTGCAGTAACTACTAAACTTAACCCCGTAGACTGTAGTTAAGGTCATCAATCAGTGCAGTAACTACTAAACTTAACCCCGTAGACTGTAGTTAAGGTCATCAATCAGTGCAGTAACTACTAAACTTAACCCCGTAGACTGTAGTTAAGGTCATCAATCAGTGCAGTAACTACTAAACTTAACCCCGTAGACTGTAGTTAAGGTCATCAATCAGTGCAGTAACTACTAAACGTAACCCCGTAGACTGTAGTTAAGGTCATCAATCAGTGCAGTAACTACTAAACTTAACTACATCAACACAAAAAGATGTATAGAACTTACGCCAGCAACAGTGACAAGCTAAACGTCATGTTCGTCTCCTAACTCTTTTAACTCACTTGGGACGCTAAATATACCATAAATAAGCTTCATGTAGTTAGCTGATGATCCATTACCTGTATCTGCGGCAGAATAACGGGTTAAATGTAACTTAAATTGACCATTATTGACTTACATCCAACACAGTCAACCGGCAACACTTCTTACTAGACAGCAGGAGAGAGTACCTTACTGACGCTCCTTATTTACGTATGACTCTGGTATATTTGACCAATTCTATCAAAGATCCTCTGTATCTTAGTTTTGATTGGCGGAGAGTATGCCACTGCGACTCATTCATATGTTCTCTATGATCTGTTGTAATATGAAACTCGAGATGCGTCAGATCACTTTTTTAACTATTAAATATTGCCGAATTTATCTTCTCAGACATAAAGACAAAAATTATTAAATGTTTTATATGTATTGATTATTTCTGTCATGAATTAGAAGTAAATATTAATGAAGAATGTCCAGTCATGGCGATTTCTGCCGAGCTAAAATGACAGAATAATTTTGAAATTTTTGGGATGATGAAGTGAAATTAATATGACGTCTTCTTGATAGAATAATGAAAAGGTATCTTCTAATATATGTACTATAAGATTATTTGGGAATTATTATAAACGATCATGACAATTTTACAGAATATATTTTTCTACCTATTTCCCGCCATCTACGGTCCTTTCTGAATTATAAAATACATCGGAACAAAACATAATTGCGATTAATTTTATGCTAAATAATATCAAGGATATTTAACCACATAAAATATAAATTGTTATCTCGAAAATTAATTCAGTATTTACTTAAAATTACTTGTCACTGGACAATAGAGTTCAAAACGCTGTTACGTACAGTACGTCAATAGGTGTTAAATCACACTCAGGTCTTACCGTGTTGCGTCAGTGGCTAGGCTGGGGTCACCTTAAGCTGGCATAACACGACCAGTCATGTCTGTTACAAAAACACGACGCTACAAAAAGACCAACTGCCATGTCTACCACATTCATGGTCACCTGTACCCTCACTTGCTTTACGTTCACCCGCCCTAGCTGAATCATAACCTGAATGTCTCATTAGACTTATGTCTTAACTTCACTGATAAGCCTCCCGCCTCAAGAAACTGTTAGATGCCTTCAGGTGCCAAATGTAGTGTCACATGGAGTCGAGTAATTGGAATGAAAGAGAAACACGCCAGGATAATGAATACCATATCAGGAATCTAATACGATATTTTATTAAGAAAAATCAAGAACTGTGTAACCCAAACCGAGGTTTACACATGGGTAACATATGTAGGTTATCCTAGTAATGGACAAAGTCTGAATGAAATTAAAATGAGATTTGAGCAAGGATTTACTGGTGAATTTGGATCTCGAAAAAGATGAAAAGTTATGGTTCCTTTTGTTTGTGAAGGAATATACTGAAAAACAGTGTTTCTTCAGGACTACTGCAAGTGTTAGCAGGGAGAAGACACCAGACAAGGTTAGTTAGTTTACACCGACAATAATAAACGAAAACGTACTAAGTTTTACCACAACAACGAAAGAAACCTTAAAAGTTTACAAAATCGGGAAAATGAGACACTGGAGTTGTATCTCTGGTGATGGTAGAGATATTGATCGATGAAAATGAGAGTAGGAGGGTCAGGGAAAGACAGACCCCGATGATTGAGTGAAATTAGGGGTTAACTAAACACATGTACAGAATCTGGGAGTGGTCGCCAACTGTCAGAGCTGATGGTGCTAACTTGAGCGATCGATTAACATGACAGAATATCCACATTCAAACAACAGGAAAGTCAATACATTGTTAATTTTAATATTAATTTATTTCATTAATCTGAATGATTTTAGAGATAATCATGACGTATAAATGTATCAACAAATATAAACTGAACAATATGAACATAAAAACAAATAACATGTATAAGGTCAACAATATAAGGAAAGTGAATCAGGAATATCATTTGTTTCGTGGTCAGTAAACGGTTATGTCTTCGTTAATCCTCGGTCTTCCTCTAGCCAGTTCACTGTCCTTCGTGGTTTAGTATATGGCGTTCGTGCAGACCTTGTAGGAGACACAGGCATTAGGACAACACTTCTGGTGATCCTCGCATGGGTAGTCCTTCACACATGCCTGTAATAACAAATGCTTTTAGTAAGGTAGCAAGATAAACAATAAAAATTACAAATATAAACAGTCATCAAAATATTGTTGCACGGAAACAGTTTGTAATTTAGAGATTAGGTTGAGCATCAGACAGACAGATAGACACATACCCCTGTACTCGGGTACTGATCACAATATGGGTCGACTGGTGGGCAGCGACCGGGATGTGCTGGGGAAAAAAACATCACTCAATCTTAGCCATAACCCCCGTCACCTTCCTCACCCAAGGTATAGGTCGTGTATTAAAGTGTAGTCAGTTAGGCGATTCTGGGTTACTGCTGGTTAATAAAACTTTCTAGCGTCTGTTCCTATAAGACCAAAAGTAGACTCCAGTTAGCAACAAACCGATCTTTTATTGGACTCTGGATAAACTTTGGACATTAATTAAGTTACCGAAAGAACATAATTACTCATAAAAGCAAATAGAGTATCCGAAACTACAAGTGTACTTTTAAGTAAAGTATTAAGAGTGAATGTACTCACGATCACAGCAGACGTAATCAGGAGCGCCGGGGTACGGGTTTTCGTTGGGACAGAAGGCTGTACAAGAATCGGTTGGTGGGGGGACTCCTCCCAGCACCACCACCACACACGCGGCCACGACCATCACTGGAAGACTCTGTAAGGCGAACACACAGATATGAGGCGAGTTTAGTGAAACACACATCGAGGTATATTATGTTCCCACCCTGCAGCTAACGAACTGACTCGTAAGACAAATAAATAATGTGTAAGTGAACCATCAAACTATTTATATCACATTATAAATACTATTTGAAAAGATAACTAACAAGAAATAAATATTCACAATACTACATAGGAAAACAAATCAATAAACGCACACACACACACACACACACATATATATATATATATATATTGATAAAATCACACGGGAAAATGGAAAACAACGGAGTACCTTAGCTTTCGTCTTTATTCAAGACATCTTCAGTTGCCTCTGAAGATCTGAATAAAGACGAAAGCTAAGGTACTCCGTTGTTTTCCATTTTCCCTGATTTATCTTAAGATGGATTTCATGATATATATATATATATATATATATATATATATATATATATATATATATATATATATATATATATATATATAAAGTCGTGTAATATATTGGAAAATAATTGGGTATCTTCCAGGGTAATATAGATAAGTCAACAAAACGGCTGAGTGTAAATAAAGAATGAGGTGAGAATTACACTAAGGTAACAAACCATGATTATGGATTGACTGGTCAGGTGTAGCTGGACTGAGATACCTGCACCAACGGTTGTCTTGCTGGGCCTTCCACACCGCTTATATACAGCGTTTGACCCTCCCTCCCTCCCTTCCTCCCTCACACCTCCCTTTCTCCTTCACACCGCCTCCCCTTCTTCCCTCACACCACTCTCCCTCTCTCCCTCCCTCCCTCCCTCACCCCGTGTGTGTGTGTTGTGTGGAGGAGGGCGGGAGTGAGGTCCTCACGATAGTGTGTTTGCCTGACCTGACATAAGTCATGAATAATCATAACACACACACACACACACACACACACACACACACACACTGATGGAGAATTAACTAAACATCTCTGTACAAATTGTTGGTATTGTTCCCAGATTTACCGAGTGACAGAAGGACGTTATAGAGTATTTTTGTTCCAGTCTTAACCAAGTGAAATTAATATACCACGTGAATTTATATTTAAAATTGTACAGTATGTTTTAGCTTCACAAATAACACCTGGGCACAAGTAATTAACACCTATCAGGTAACGCCTCCTTATCCTCGCATAACAAATCAACAAATTAAGATGTAACTTTTCCCGTAAATTTATCCAATAAAGGTTAGTGATCTATTTTAATCGGTATTTTGAGTCTCGTAAATTTCACCGACGAGTCAAATATTACACTGAGGTCAATTTTCTATGTTCAATACTTTGTGAAACCTTGGCAGTAGGCCTATAAAGTTTATAAACAAAAATACGTCCAAGTTTGGTGGTCACAGTAAGAGTACAGAAGGCTTACTGGTAACAAAATTGACAACCTAGGATTTTAAACAACTAACAAAACATAACCCAAATAAATTTTACACCAAAGTTAACAACAAGGACAAAGTAAGTGTTACATATACAGGCATATCAGAGAATACATCTAACAACGAAAAAATCGTCTTCAATTCCTGCAACTTGAGCTGGGGGAAATTTTATGACACAAATATTGTTATAACTGGATACTCGTGACTCGGTATAAAAGAACCGGCTACGTACCCTTAACAGAGGATCAATCCGGGTAACAAAAACACAACAATAAATCAGAATAAATTCTAAAAAGCGTCGACAACACAAAAATCGTATAATGGTAATAGTAGTCTGTAGTGTCATCATAACAAACACTGCCCCACACTTCGCGGAGAGGGAATAAAAAACAATAATATACCACTAAACGATAACTATAACACCACAATAACAATAATAACAACAAAAGTCAAGATAGGAGACAGGCGCTGCAGAGGAAAAGTAGGAAAAGAATATAACCAAAAGAACAGTGTTATGAAGGTTCCAGGAACTTGAGGAGGGTGGGAAGACCTTTGACGTTATTGTGAGGCGGATCACTCACTCAAAGTTGCCAACTGTTATTTTTCATTCCCAAATTGGCATAAATTTGGTAATGAGGAATAGTGATTTGGTATTCTGGTAATGGAGACGGCCAAATTTGGTAATAAGCATATCTGATATCTTAATCAGTGATTCTCTCAAGAAATCAGATCTACAGCTGGTATTTCCAGTAAGTTGTCAGTATTCAGTCATGGCTATCGACCACAATCGACATAATAAAGTGTAAATGAAAAGTTAAGGCTAGACCGCTAGAGTTGATGAGGAAAGTGATTAATGCTGAGAATTGTTGTCTGCTGGTTGATGAGTCAACTGACATATCTAGTGAGAAAAACTTAATGTGTGTGTGTTAAAGATTTTTTTACAAGACCATTGGACAAGTGGTAACTGTATTCTTGGGACTGTTACCAGTCAGTGAATCTACAGGTGAAGCATTATTTACGGCTACTTGTGATCTCCTCATTAACAGTGGGTGTATAGAAACATTTTATTTGGTAGATATTATTCTTTTAGGAAATTTGGTAATAAAACTCTGAATTGGGTAATAATTTCTGGCAGATTTGGTACTCACCCACTCACAAGGGCTGGCAACCTGCCTCACTCCCTGGGGCCAAAATCTAGGAAAGCGGCAAGACAATAAAAAGGGGATTGGTTAAAACCAGAGTAAGTTCGTTTGAACTTCACTGTATTAATGTCACTTCTGTATTTTTTGTACTTTATCAATAAATATGTAATGTGCGTAATTATACATACAGTATCCACATTTAACAAAGTTTTACGAAGAGAACGAGAGTGAGGTAATAAGAAAGAAAATAGTTACATTACACTAAGTGAACTTTTCCTAGAATATTAAGTAACACAGCTTCCAATTGTCCAAGTTACACAACCGAAGAAACCAAATCGCCTGGGGCAGTGCAATCGGTGTTTGGGCTCTCACACTTATTATGAGGCAATAGGTCGTTCATAATTCCATGGTTCAAACTACAGAATATTAATAAGCACTTCCAAGGACATCACTCTACAATGTGCATGCAGTATGTGGATATGTGGATGCCCATCCCACTAGACGCCACAGCCTTAAGTTAAATAAGGTATCAGCGTGTCCCAATAGTGAAGGGTATAAATACTTGCCCCTGTGTAGATCTCAGTTTGGGTTACATGGACCTCGATTTTCTTCATATATATATATACCCTTCACTATTGGGACACGCTGATACCTTATTTAACTTAAGGCTGTGGCGTCTAGTGGGATGGGCATCCACATATCCACAGTTATGTTATTACAGTACTGTACTGCATTTCAACAACTAAGGTCTTTAAGTGTATAACAAGGTTATTAAAAGAATATTACATCAACACTAAAAAGAAATGAAACCGAACTCTCTCTGTTGAAAATCAGACGTAAGTCTGGTTGTCACCGAGATGATTGACATTTACTGTAAAGTATTATATGTAAGTAACCACAGAATTTGACTTATGAATAAAAAGAAAACTGTATACTGTACAATAAAGATAAAAATAAGAACAAGTAAGTGTAGGAGTATATTGTGTGTGGAAGACGAATGTTTATCTGGGAGCAGCTGGGAGAGGGGCGCCTCCCTCCCCTCTCTCCCACAAGATTCCTTTAACACTTTATGCAATTCCGCCACAATTCTCATAAAATTTAGGATCATTTGGTGCCAGGTCGATTAAATATTATCCGAAGAGAATCGGCTTTCCTGAAAAATGAATTCCACACTGAACATGAAGCATTTCATACTCATTTGTTTACAAAGAGTAAACAGTTGATTGGCTTACAACAATGTCTGTCTTCAACACTTAGTAAATTAGTACAGTACAGATGTGTATTATCATCACTTAATAAATAATATTGCAGTGTATTTATCACCACTTAAGTAATATTGTAGTGTAAAATATTATGTACCTGCATATACCCTGGTTTATTCATTAATCATTTGTGTATATTTACAAGTAGCCAAACTGAGTCTGCATATAACACTCAAAGGTAGTGAATAAAATTTTTAAGAAGGTATCTTCATATCAAATACACAGTGTGTTATAGTGACCCCTGGTGTAAGCTGGTCTACTGAAAGTTCTCACAAATGCATCTTGAGTAAATAACCTTCTGATACAGCTTATTGTTTTATTTTCCAAGTCATATTACAAATTACATACAGTATTTTATTTTGTCTCTTTTAGTGAAGATGTTATATTAATCTTGATGAACCATAAACCATAAGACCAATCATAGGGGAATAAAATACTGAATCAATAAATAAATAAACCTGACAAATGTAGCAACACCTGATCAGCCCCAGCTTGCTTTCATACTCAAGTGTCTTAGTTCTCAGTAGGCCTATAGCAAATCTGATTAAACCACTGTACAGTATTCAGTAAGTGCTGTTCATTTCATATGAATTTTTTTTTTAAATCTTCATTTTTTTTTCTGGTGACCAGAGCATCTCGGTCTGAAAAAAGCGAATTCCGATATATTGAGGTCCGATTTATCGAGGTTCGATTTATCGAGGTTTTACTGTATTAAAAAAAATGTGACACTGTCAATACAGTGTACTTAATACAGTGCCAAACAAATTAATCTAATAAAACATTTTTTTCATATACTGTGTATACAGTAAACTGTGCACTGTACAGTGTGCATAAAATGTATGAAACATTTTGAAATGCATTTCAATGCTTAGGAAAAAGTATGAAACTTAAGCATGGCCTCAAGAGTTTAGTGTCATAATTTTCCCAAATCAGGCACTACTAATTGGCAATTTAAAGCAATTCTTTTGTTCATCTTATTTAATCACAGAGGATAAAGGCACCTTTTTTTTTCCTAAACAGGTACAGTACAGTACATGATTTGGCATGATACTGTAGATAGTGTACAGTAACTACCGGTAACACAAATTTCTCATAAAACAATTAACTATTTAGGAAACACTTCACACTACAGTACGTTTTCGTCATAATGCAATTAATTAGCAGCCCTCACAAGCCCGCATCTTTCCTTCCATCATTCATTGTGTGTGACGTGATCTCTCTTTGCCTGTGTGTATTTGTGCCAACCTTTCATTATTACGTTCGTAATGACATCCAAGCGTTCTGCTGAACCTTTGTACTACACCAAAGAAAATACGAAACTTTTGAGACCAAGCTGGAAGTTATAAAACGTCATGAACATGGTGATGGTCCTACAATGATCGGGAAATATCTTGGTTTGGCAGCTTCTTTTGTCGCCCTGACTTCCCTCCCATAAGGTAATGTATAAAAGTTATACAGTATTTTGTTAATGTTTTAGGTAGTAAATTACAGTACTGTTGTGTACTATTTATCATTAGTTAGGTAGGTTTTTTGTTGTTTGTGAACTGATTTCATGTTTTTGGTGTATGATCTTGGTGTTTTCTTGCCATTGAGACACGGACCCCTATTTTTCCCATATGTTCTTTTATTCGCGATATGAAAAATCAATCAACGAAGGGGTTTTCTCAGGAACCTAACCCATTTGTATGGAGAGGATCAATGTTTAATTTTTTAACATGGCGTAGATGTATTCTGCGAACAATTAAATGGTAAACTTTTAAATTGGTACAGTATTCTCCCACTCTTCTTTACACATGCATTCCACAATTTCTTTTATTTCTTAGAAGGGAAATTTTATTCACTTTACATTTACGTTTAAAGTTTAGGGATGCATGTATATTGTGTTAAGTGAAGAGTACGGTATTTGTGTCATTTCAATACTGTCAAACAAGGAAAAGACTACATGATAATAGCAAGCTGCTGTAAATTAATTGTTCTCCAACTATGCTGTGGTCATTATCATGGTAGCCAATCACAAACCCACATGAAACGACGTGGACAGCTATTATTTTATATACTGTATCCAAAATGAACAGACCATAGGAACTTGTCATGCAAGACTATCAAAATTATGTACATATTGCATTCTATGTAACATGCAGCCTCTGATGTAGCACTTGGGTTGTTTTTGTCTTTAAGGATATGGTAATTAGAGGTGCTGCAGCCAAATACCATTGTAAAGGACCTGGGACTTAGGGATAGAAATCCCTTACCAGGCTAATCAGGATCTTAATAAAGGAAAGTCAAGGACCATAGTTTTCCGAGGAATAACAAACAACCGTTTGAGATTGACATCTCTTTACTACAATAATATAACAAAACTCCGACACCACTCAAAAAACATTAAATAAAAATTAAGGCAGTCAACAGTTCATGGAGTCAAACAATTAATGGAAGCAAACAATTAAAGGGAGCAAACAATTAATGGGAGTCAGCAATTAATAGAATCAAACAATTAATGGGAGTCAACAACTGATAGAATCAAACAATGAACAAATATTTCCTACGGCAGTGGCCCTGGGGGAAGGTTCTGGAACACGGTGATGCACACTCAGGGTAGGGAAGCGTCCGTTCAACTCCACACTCGAGCGACGTCTTGAAATGGCAGGAGAACACAGGGACACAGACGGAATGAGATGAGCTGGCAGTCGTGGTATGCGGTAGTGGTAGATGACCAGAGAATTGACAGTCGATAGGTGAAGGTCTGGGAACACAGCCCATGAGTCCAGGACCTATGATGAGATCACAGCCAGTATTTGACGGACAGCCGGGTAGCTAGATAGTGACTGTATGGCGGCTGGGTTGAATCTGCCGGTGACCCAGATAGACACTGCCGTTCTCACCTCTGTCCAACCGCCCCAAGTGTCGTCTGCACCAGCAAACGAGGGAGTAAGCAGCGGTAACGAGCAGGAAGATCTTTTCCGCCCCTATAACCATAGATACTATATCCAGTAGTATACAACATTCACCTCCTGTTCTACAGATTGCTGGTTTGTGCTGCCCTGCACCTCTAGTTGAACCAGCAGTATATAAGTACCCATATTTAGTATGCTGTATCTGCACTGTCCCTATCATATTGTTAGACCTCTTGAACCCATTTCAATTTTCATATAAAATAATGGTATGTACTTTATGAAAAAGTGGATCAGTTTATTTTTATTTTTTTATATATTTTTTTACAGTTGTGAATTATTTAATATATTGTGTACAGGATATCTAAATTGATTTTAAGAAAATGACAAATGATTGCAACATTTCTTCTTTTATTAAGAAGAGTTTAAACTTTTCTGTAATTCTTGGCAGAATAGATCACAAAAATCAATAAATTAAAGTGTTAAGACTGATAACGACAGTGTGCTACTACATAGCACTATAACTACTGTATTAAGTACAGGTATATGAAAGTCTGTAATACTAGCTGACTCCCACTTTGGCATCTTCATCAGTTCCTATCAAAGCCCAATTTATCCATTATCCAGGGTCATGAAATCTATCTGCCTTAATTTAATGAAAATAGTCTTCAAGGCTTTCAAATACTGTTACCCGAAATCAATGGGCAAGTTTCAATCACCAAGAACAGTATATGTGAACAAGACAGCATTTAAAAATGGACTTCTGTCCTGAATTTTGTTTGAAAAATCTGGTAAGATATGTTAATACTGTAATTATAGTACATATCTCAGTGGCAAATGGATCTCAGTCTATTGATAAATACTGGAAAAAAACAATTGTGTATACTTCAATATTAAAAGTCTAAAGGTTACTGCTGTCAACTTGTTGCTGAGAGAGTACAATGGATTTTGCAAGAGCTGTAATATTTCCAGCACCGAAGCCAGTTGCACCACAACGTTGGATGATTTCCAAGAAAAATGTGTCTTCTTCAAAGATTGGCTTGGTGAACACTTGCATGAGGTATCTGCAAAAAAGTTGTAATAGTTATTAAAAATAAAAAGTAAACTTAAATATTTAATTGTAATTACAATATGTAGTTTAATTTGACTACAATACATTTTCACCGATCACCTGTCTAAACCAAATATGAACAATGGCCTATTTTTCAATATGCTCGGTGTATACTGACTTCAACCCCTGCACTCAAATATTTAAAGTTCAAGAAATCAATCTTTAGTATAGTTACTGTATTAAACTAATCATAGTTCGATGCTGTGTCTCAGAGTATGTTGATGACTTCATTCGAAACACACCTCATCTACCTTTGTGACACTTCATTTAGTACTGTACTGCTTACCTCTTTTGACCAGGCATATCACTCTCTGCAAAGACATCTTTTTCTAAATCCAATAATATTCCCAGTTCTCGGAATAGCTCAATTTCCTCCCCATGGCCTGTATCTTCAATTTCTTCCAGTTTGATACCCTGTTGAGTAAAGATGATTCCCATGTCTAAATTTCAAAGCCCAATTTGTTTAGTTTCTAGGCCTGCAGACTTTTAAATAATCATATTGCTACAGTATACAGATACATCATCATTTTTAAACAGCAGTGTATAGCGAATGCAAAACTCACCTCTTGATAATAAACTGCTGGAGGTTTCCTAAACAATACTCCATTATCATTCATATATTTGACAGTGGCTGTCATAGTTTGAGAGTGTAGCGCAATGTGCTGCACTCCGGGACCCTTGTGTGCTTCAAGGAAAGTGTTACATTGGCTGACACCTGAAAATATTAACATGGAACCTCTTTTAGTATTATTAATTTCAAATGTATGGCATGTACTGCTTGGTAAAGTGTTGGATGAACCTTTCTTTTGATTAAAGCTTCAAATCTCAGTCTACACACATGTCCTTCATGTGAAAAACAGATTTGGATCATAAAACTGTAATGTTTCATTTAAATGTCACCAGACTGGTAATGAAAGCTGATGTTTATTTCATTACACAGGGAGGTAAGGGCATTTTTTACACACGAACATCAAATGTTTTGAACAATATCATTTCTTACACATACACACTTCAAATATTCAGGTACACCTGTACAGTACAGTACTTTCACATTACTGTACTCATTTAGCAAAAGTTGTGATCTAATTTTCTCCATACACACACACACACACTGTCCATCTCAATACATTACTATACTAGGGTGTGTCATACGGAGGCGAATTTTTTTTTTAGTTTGAAAAATCGGCCCATGGTATTAATGATGTAGTTCTATGTGCAGAATCATGTGATATCTTCAGATTTGAAAAGTTTTTATTTTTTGCTAGGTAAATTTTAACTTGAAATCTTATGAAAATTCAGTATTCCCACCCTTTTACCAACACCACTAAATAGCTTATTTAAAGTAAAGTAAATGTATCAGGTTAATTTATTAGGATGGAAATGATCCAGAATAGTGAAACGAATGATCTTGACATATTTATTAAATTTAATATTCCTTTAGAAAACAAAATCATCAAATACAAAAACCGGTTTTACGACTACGACCCGGTGTTGCTGCACACCATAGAGAACATGTCTTTCTTGCTTCTGTTTCTACTCATCACCTCCCTGCTGACCACCTGAGCTCGGATGTAGCCTTCCCTCCTCTCCTGGCTGTACACGTGACTGCTGGCCTCGCTCACTTGCTGTACACAACGCTCTATACTCTGCTCTGGTGTGCGAGGGCCAGGCAGGGACATGCATGGGGTTGTCCATGAAAGCTCTGACTTGAACATTGGTGAGGCTGCAGGTAAGAGGGGGCTCACTGCCAGCCTGGATGTTATCCAAATCTATGAGATCAGTGAGGGTCTTGGCACCTAGATTGACTTCAGGAGTCTTCCTGACCCTGAAGGAATCGTCACCAGCTGATTCGTCATGCCCAGATCCTCTCATAAGTTTCATATCCAAGATCTTTTTGACTGCCACTCTTCTCTCCTCCTCATCCTTACTGCAGAGCATTGTCTGCAGAACTGTCTCGGGATGAGCATACCAGGAAGATCTCCTCACAGTCTGCTCCGCAATCTGAACAACCTTCCTTGGCTGACTCCTCAGGAGCTCAAGCTGGAAGAGAACATGCCTCGGACCTTCGGAGAACGATGACTTGACCTTGGTGTTGAACCAATTTGGCAAGTAGACACTCACGATGAATTGGACAATAAGTCTCAGGTTGTGAAGCTGGTTCCTTTCAGTTTATGATGAGCGACCCAAATTCTGCAGAACCTGAGAGCCGTTGTGAGCCACCTAGAATGTGAGACTGGACCTATCTGCAGGTAAGCAAGTCTATCAGGCATGACCCCAGTTTTGATGGCACTGCAAATCATGTAACCATAGTACTGGTCAGTGCTCAGGTCGTCAATGACGGTATGTGCAAGCTCAACGAGTGGAGAGACCAACTGTGATTTTTTAAAGCTCGGATTTATTTTCTAACTCAGTGGCAGAGTCAGCATCTTGCCAGAGGACCAGACCATCTGTTGTTTGAAAAGTCTTGCCATCCAATGCCTGGATCAGATGTCTGAGTGGCAACTCGTTGGTGTGGAGGTCACAAACAATCCAGACCAGCTTCCTCCCAATCTTCCGCTCTATCCACTGTATGACCCCCCCTTGCCACCCTGTGTTCGTGTTGGTGCTGTCCTCTCCAATGGCCTGCAGGGTCTGGTCTACGTTCCTCTCTCTGAGCCAGTTCACAATGTTATCTGCCACTATCTCAGCTGGTTTCCCGATGTCATCTTTCTCTGGAGTGAAATGCCACAAATACTTCCCTCCTGGTTCACTGCAGCAGGAGTAGTGTTCCTCCTTCACCATGGCAGGGAACAACTTGTCAGAATCTCCAACTTTCATGAACACTTTAGTGTCATCCCTTCTCCCATCAAAGAACAAACAATTGATTCCATTTTCTCTTATCCCTTTATCAAACCCCTCTTCTAGGTTACTGACAAGTTTCTCCTGAGCTCTCCTTACTTTGTTATGATCTATCACCTGGTGAACATCATCAGGTGTTATCAAACCACCGTCAATCCAGGCAGCTGTTGCTATCTCTGCAGTTTCTCTGAGACCAGTGTGGTGTCGCATGCTGGCCAGAGCTATGCTCGGGATATCTTTCCTATTTCGATTCTTATGCCTGGAAGGTT